>NC_060207.1:43576250-43890000 GCF_021130785.1 Homalodisca vitripennis | reverse complement strand
ATATTGTACTTTGCGTGTCCACAAGTTTATATCACATCAGATATTGAAAACATTATTAACACTTTATAAAATACTAGCAGTTACCCGCGGCTTTCCACCGAATTTACTATTTAGCAACAGGTACGTCATAGGAATAATATATTTATTTAAATGGCATAATAAATAGCCATAGGCATATATTTTTAAATAGCATAATAAACACTCCTGAGATAAGTGATGGTCCACTGGAAGACATTCCCATCTCCTGATAGATTTCAGATTATAGGTTTTAAAGTTTAAAGAGCAATATTTTGGGGCCTGAAAATTAAGAGTAAAACAATCAATATGAGTACCAACGAAATATGCAAATTTCTCTACAATAATAGTTTATGGAACAGCTCCAACAATTGCTGAACCTTTTACGTCAGTTTGGAGGAACACGAAGTCCGTAGTAATTTCGTAACAGTACTTATGATTAAATGTGTAGTTCTATGACAATTTTGAATTGGAATGTGTTTAAGTTATATATTATTTCAGTATTTATGGTTAAGAGGTTTAAAACAGTTAAAAACCTGTCACTGGTTCTTATTTTGCTTTTATCACGTGAAGAAGCTTTCTGTTTTGAATCAATTATATTTCACACAATTATATTTGAGGCGTAGTAGAGTTTGTCTTGTTAAAACGATCAAAGAACTATGCACATCCTCGACGTGAGAAGCCTATATATGAATAAAAAAGAGTTTACTACCGGCTCTTGTAATTTACTTCCAGTGTAAGTGATTTTCGACGCCGTAGTCGCGTTTGCCCTGTTGATCCGACATGAAAATACTGTATATACATACGTAGGTGTGGGATTGCACATTGAGTAAAAAAGTGTGTACTTCTTATAATTGTAATCTACTATTGGTTTAAAGTATTTCCCTTACCTTACCAGCGTTTTCATTGTTGATCAAAACATATATTTGTAAGCGATGTCAATTTGGATAAAAAATGCGCGTGGTTTATGTGTATGTGTCTGTGGGTCTCGTATACGTCGAGGGGTTCTGTTTACACCTGCACGCCGCAGTGTTTATACAGTGGAGGGGGCTGCGCGTGGTTTGTGTGTATGTGTCTGTGGGTCTCGTATACGTCGAGGGGTTCTGTTTACACCAGCACGCCGCAGTATTTATACAGTGGAGGGGGCCGCGCGCCGTCAGTGTGTGTGAGCCAGTCGCGGGGTCTGGTGTGTCGCTGCTGTGCTGTCTTGCTACACTCGCACTCGCCGCTCGTCTCTAGCTCCCCGCTTCTCAGGTTGGTCAGTGTCAATACTTGTCCGTGTAAAGTTTAATGCTCTGTAAGTGTAAATAGTTATTAATCTCTTATGATTATTATTATTAAATTTACATTTTTCAATATTATAAATGTTGTTAAGGTAGCGAACAATTTTTACACTACACTCTCCGTTCACTAATATCTAAGTTACAGTTACATAGAGAAACATTTTTGAATGTGCCACGCTTAGTTAAATTTATTTGTAAGAAACTAATTTTATGTTTAGGTTTTTTACGATTATATATTATTCCTATTTTACTTTTTATGATGTGTAGTTAAAATCACGGTACCTATCTTGTAAGGGTGTCTTTTATATTTAATTCATACAACAAACGTGGCAATTTGGTGCTGATTTCGACAGCGAATAATTGTTTACACTTTCTGATAAGACAAACCACACATCAAAGTAACATCATTATTATCAGATCGTAATGTACAGTCTGTTATAAATTTTGTGAGGTTTCGTCTGTAATCATGTACCTATTTTGGATTTTTACGTGAAGAATAATTTAAATGTATAAAAGTGATAGTTACGAGCTACCTTAGCTATTAATATTTAATTATTTAATTCAATAGGTATTTTGGTTGCAATAAACGAGAAATTCAGGTGACACTTTTTCCGGAACCGAAGGTGAATATTAATCCTTTAGCATTTTTATTGCTAACTTTGTAAATTTTTATACTGTAGAATATTTTAATAATATTCAACATTGAACATGTGACAACGAACCTCAAAATTAAACGACGGTGATGATTGACGTAAATCAAACTTCACCTATCCCGTATCAAGCACGAAGTTTTCAAAACTGACATTTTATAGCTGTAATGTAAATTATATTAATAATATTCAACACGTGAACGTGTAAAAAAAACGCAATATATATGTTTAACTATTACAAATAAACATATATACCCAATCAAGGACGTCGTTTTTAAAACTAGCATCTTCTTTCTATTTTAGTTGTCCGATTTGACACCTGAAGAAGAGGACTGACGATATGAGTTCTCGAAACGCTGTGCAGTTGGTTGTAAAATATAAGGATGGAAAATGACTAATCCTTTTATTCTTTTAAACATCATCGTCAATAATGAAATTGAAAAAAATATGAACTTATTGTATGCACCTAAATCCTTTTGAATGGCGGAAGCGAGAATAGGGAAACCTGTCATGCATACACGCGATTGGACCAGGGTATGGCACTAAAAGATAAACATTGTCAACATCAGTTAGTGATAAGTGCCTATCTTCGTATCTAAGTGGTTAGCGTCTGAGCTTGTCACTCGGGGCATCCGGGTTCAAATCGTGTGGGTGCAGTATTTCATACAGTGCCACGATATGGCCAGGGTATGGGCACTAAAAGATAAACATTGTCAACATCAGTTAGTGATAAGTGCCTATCTTCGTATCTAAGTGGTTAGCGTCTGAGCTTGTCACTCGGGGCATCCGGGTTCAAATCTTGTGGTTGCAGTATTTTATACAGTGCCACGTTTAGTGATAAGTGCCTAACTTCGTATCTAAGTGGTTAGCGTCTGAGCTTGTCACTCGGGGCATCCGGGTTCAAATCTTGTGGTTGCAGTATTTTATACAGTGCCACGTAATGGCCAGGGCATGGCACTAAAAGATAAACATTGTCAACTTCAGTTAGTGATAAGTACCTATCTTCGTATCTAAGTGGTTAGCGTCTGAGCTTGTCACTCGGGGCATCCGGGTTCAAATCTTGTGGTTGCAGTATTTTATACAGTGCCACGTTTAGTGATAAGTACCTATCTTCGTATCTAAGTGGTTAGCGTCTGAGCTTGTCACTCGGGGCATCCGGGTTCAAATCTTGTGGTTGCAGTATTTTATACAGTGCCACGTAATGGCCAGGGCATGGCACTAAAAGATAAACATTGTCAACTTCAGTTAGTGATAAGTACCTATCTTCGTATCTAAGTGGTTAGCGTCTGAGCTTGTCACTCGGGGCATCCGGGTTCAAATCTTGTGGTTGCAGTATTTTATACAGTGCCACGTAATGGCCAGGGCATGGCACTAAAAGATAAACATTGTCAACTTCAGTTAGTGATAAGTGCCTATCTTCGTATCTAAGTGGTTAGCGTCTGAGCTTGTCACTCGGGGCATCCGGGTTCAAATCTTGTGGTTGCAGTATTTTATACAGTGCCACGTAATGGCCAGGGCATGGCACTAAAAGATAAACATTGTCAACTTCAGTTAGTGATAAGTACC
Organism: Homalodisca vitripennis; assembly: GCF_021130785.1. Lineage (NCBI taxonomy): Eukaryota > Metazoa > Arthropoda > Insecta > Hemiptera > Cicadellidae > Homalodisca > Homalodisca vitripennis. Next base: position 43,886,486 of record NC_060207.1, on the reverse strand, counting down.
TATCTTCGTATCTAAGTGGTTAGCGTCTGAGCTTGTCACTCGGGGCATCCGGGTTCAAATCTTGTGGTTGCAGTATTTTATACAGTGCCACGTAATGGCCAGGGCATGGCACTAAAAGATAAACATTGTCAACTTCAGTTAGTGATAAGTACCTATCTTCGTATCTAAGTGGTTAGCGTCTGAGCTTGTCACTCGGGGCATCCGGGTTCAAATCTTGTGGTTGCAGTATTTTATACAGTGCCACGATATGGCCAGGGCATGGCACTAAAAGATAAACATTGTCAACTTCAGTTAGTGATAAGTACCTATCTTCGTATCTAAGTGGTTAGCGTCTGAGCTTGTCACTCGGGGCATCCGGGTTCAAATCTTGTGGTTGCAGTATTTTATACAGTGCCACGTAATGGCCAGGGCATGGCACTAAAAGATAAACATTGTCAACTTCAGTTAGTGATAAGTACCTATCTTCGTATCTAAGTGGTTAGCGTCTGAGCTTGTCACTCGGGGCATCCGGGTTCAAATCTTGTGGTTGCAGTATTTTATACAGTGCCACGTAATGGCCAGGGCATGGCACTAAAAGATAAACATTGTCAACTTCAGTTAGTGATAAGTACCTATCTTCGTATCTAAGTGGTTAGCGTCTGAGCTTGTCACTCGGGGCATCCGGGTTCAAATCTTGTGGTTGCAGTATTTTATACAGTGCCACGTAATGGCCAGGGCATGGCACTAAAAGATAAACATTGTCAACTTCAGTTAGTGATAAGTACCTATCTTCGTATCTAAGTGGTTAGCGTCTGAGCTTGTCACTCGGGGCATCCGGGTTCAAATCTTGTGGTTGCAGTATTTTATACAGTGCCACGTAATGGCCAGGGCATGGCACTAAAAGATAAACATTGTCAACTTCAGTTAGTGATAAGTACCTATCTTCGTATCTAAGTGGTTAGCGTCTGAGCTTGTCACTCGGGGCATCCGGGTTCAAATCGTGTGGGTGCAGTATTTTATACAGTGCCACGATAATGGCCAGGGTATGGCACTAAAAGATAAACATTGTCAACTTCAGTTAGTGATAAGTACCTATCTTCGTATCTAAGTGGTTAGCGTCTGAGCTTGTCACTCGGGGCATCCGGGTTCAAATCTTGTGGTTGCAGTATTTTATACAGTGCCACGTAATGGCCAGGGCATGGCACTAAAAGATAAACATTGTCAACTTCAGTTAGTGATAAGTACCTATCTTCGTATCTAAGTGGTTAGCGTCTGAGCTTGTCACTCGGGGCATCCGGGTTCAAATCTTGTGGTTGCAGTATTTTATACAGTGCCACGTAATGGCCAGGGCATGGCACTAAAAGATAAACATTGTCAACTTCAGTTAGTGATAAGTGCCTATCTTCGTATCTAAGTGGTTAGCGTCTGAGCTTGTCACTCGGGGCATCCGGGTTCAAATCTTGTGGTTGCAGTATTTTATACAGTGCCACGATAATGGCCAGGGCATGGCACTAAAAGATAAACATTGTTAACTTCAGTTAGTGATAAGTGCCTATCTTCGTATCTAAGTGGTTAGCGTCTGAGCTTGTCACTCGGGGCATCCGGGTTCAAATCGTGTGGGTGCAGTATTTTATACAGTGCCACGTTTAGTGATAAGTGCCTATCTTCGTATCTAAGTGGTTAGCGTCTGAGCTTGTCACTCGGGGCATCCGGGTTCAAATCCCGTTTTGTGTGCAGCATTTCCATACATTAGCAAACTTGACTCAAGTCTGAACTAATCTAATAATAACGGTTTAAGGCTAGTAGACCTTCATTTACCATTCGAGACAGAATAATCTGTTAAACGCATATATTTTTATTTTCATTATTCAGCTTGTACCATTGTTAAATATAATGGCACTGGACTTTGAATAGTAAAAAAAAAAACACTTCTTTTATATTCGGCCGAATATTGCGATACATATTACAAAAGATCGATTGAAAATTGCACTTTGTTCCGTCCATTGTTTCGTTGTAATGTGAATGGCTTTGTTCTGTTGTGTACATCTATCACCTCGCATGAATACTGATAATTTAAATCAAAGGCAAAAACGTTTCCAGTGAAGCTGATTTGTTGTTTGCTAGTGTAAACCCAATTAATCGACACACACATGATGTAATCGTTATGTGAATGTTATTGTTGCTGTTAATCTCGTTCTGCTAACGATCCCCCAGATGCCTTCTATGTCTTTATTGAGTAAGATTTAACGGTTTGTTTTATTTATTTGTGTTGGATTCACAAAATAATCTTACGACGCAACGCCCATATTTAATTTAACTATTAACTGCAGTGATAGTACGCAATTAACTCCTGAGAGCGTGTTAACCTTGATTAATGTTACTTAAATAATAAGTTGTTTTTACTATCGTTTTGTTCACATAAACACGCATACGTTTCATTTGAGTGTGTTCATTTGAAGCGAAGGATATATACTGTATTACAAAGATGGTAACAATAACGTTGCAAGCACAAAAACAGAACTGAAATTATGTTTACATCAATAAAGTAACAAACTTTTAACTGACTTTTAATAATTAAAATATAACATTAAATTTATATTTTAAAGGCTGCTTTCGACGTCATCAATACTATGTGTCGCTATTTTACACCTAGATGCAGTCTGATTTATAGGTTCTTCGTCAGAATAAAACCGTAATAATTGAATTGAAGTTATTTCCCAAGCTATTTTACCTCAATTCTTGAACTGGTTATACTACATTAGTGCACAATTTAACCTTTTACGGCTTCAAATGAAATGCGCAATCCTCATTGTCTATGTTATATCACGATGGTTTATAACCTGTACGTTGTACAGCCCGAGGCAGTAAATCATTCATAACACCAGTCGATAGCTCCCCACCTCGGCTTGCATGCAGTTCTGTTTCAATAACGACATCGTGTCGGTAATGATACTCTCAATAATGACTTGATGAAAAAAGTACAGCTCGTCTAATACTGTTTTACCGACTAGTCGTTCACTTCTGAATTAAATATTGTATCGCCGTTTCATACTTTAATGTTGCGCGAGTAGTGTTATTGCCACGCTTCTGTAATGAAGAGGTCGCGGTGGACGTTATCTTAGTTTTTTCTTTAGTCATGTTTAAAGATTCAATATTTTAACGTATAAAGTTTATCTTTTCTGTAATCATTAGTAGCCTGATATCTCGTATGTATCATCATAATAGTTTCTGTTCTCAAGAATTTAATCAATATCTTGTACATTACGGTATAACCGTGACCTGTGTCACGTTCTGGGTAAATTGTCTTGTGTGAAACTGAGTGTAACAAAGTTTCCGGGTGATATGCAGCGAGATGTGTGTCGATTCACACCAGATATTTCAGTACCGCACACACTTTGCTCTGTTACGACTGTCATAATGGCTACTCCTTACCTACTTCACTGCGCGTTACCAATGTTTTACGTGCTGCGACTACTGAAACAACTATACAATAAACTTTAGTTCTACGGATGATATACAGTGAGATGTGTGTGATTCACACCAGATATTTCAGTACCGCACACACTTTGCTCTGTTACGACTGTCATAATGTCTACTCCTTACCTACTTCACTGCGCGTTACCAATGTTTTACGTGCTGCGACTACTGAAACAACTATACAATAAACTTTAGTTCTACGGATGACATACAGTGAGATGTGTGTGATTCACACCAGATATTTCAGTACCGCACACACTTTGCTCTGTTACGACTGTCATAATGGCTACTCCTTACCTACTTCACTGCGCGTTACCAATGTTTTACGTGCTGCGACTACTGAAACAACTATACAATAAACTTTAGTTCTACGGATGACATACAGTGAGATGTGTGTGATTCACACCAGATATTTCAGTACCGCACACACTTTGCTCTGTTACGACTGTCATAATGTCTACTCCTTACCTACTTCACTGCGCGTTACCAATGTTTTACGTGCTGCGACTACTGAAACAACTATACAATAAACTTTAGTTCTACGGATGACATACAGTGAGATGTGTGTGATTCACACCAGATATTTCAGTACCGCACACACTTTGCTCTGTTACGACTGTCATAATGGCTACTCCTTACCTACTTCACTGCGCGTTACCAATGTTTTACGTGCTGCGACTACTGAAACAACTATACAATAAACTTTAGTTCTACGGATGATATACAGCGAGATGTGTGTGATTCACACCAGATATTTCAGTACCGCACACACTTTGCTCTGTTACGACTGTCATAATGGCTACTCCTTACCTACTTCACTGCGCGTTACCAATGTTTTACGTGCTGCGACTACTGAAACAACTATACAATAAACTTTAGTTCTACGGATGATATACAGCGAGATGTGTGTGATTCACACCAGATATTTCAGTACCGCACACACTTTGCTCTGTTACGACTGTCATAATGGCTACTCCTTACCTACTTCACTGCGCGTTACCAATGTTTTACGTGCTGCGACTACTGAAACAACTATACAATAAACTTTAGTTCTACGGATGACATACAGCGAGATGTGTGTGATTCACACCAGATATTTCAGTACCGCACACACTTTGCTCTGTTACGACTGTCATAATGGCTACTCCTTACCTACTTCACTGCGCGTTACCAATGTTTTACGTGCTGCGACTACTGAAACAACTATACAATAAACTTTAGTTCTACGGATGACATACAGTGAGATGTGTGTGATTCACACCAGATATTTCAGTACCGCACACACTTTGCTCTGTTACGACTGTCATAATGGCTACTCCTTACCTACTTCACTGCGCGTTACCAATGTTTTACGTGCTGCGACTACTGAAACAACTATACAATAAACTTTAGTTCTACGGATGACATACAGTGAGATGTGTGTGATTCACACCAGATATTTCAGTACCGCACACACTTTGCTCTGTTACGACTGTCATAATGGCTACTCCTTACCTACTTCACTGCGCGTTACCAATGTTTTACGTGCTGCGACTACTGAAACAACTATACAATAAACTTTAGTTCTACGGATGACATACAGTGGGATGTGTGTGATTCACACCAGATATTTCAGTACCGCACACACTTTGCTCTGTTACGACTGTCATAATGGCTACTCCTTACCTACTTCACTGCGCGTTACCAATGTTTTACGTGCTGCGACTACTGAAACAACTATACAATAAACTTTAGTTCTACGGATGACATACAGTGAGATGTGTGTGATTCACACCAGATATTTCAGTACCGCACACACTTTGCTCTGTTACGACTGTCATAATGTCTACTCCTTACCTACTTCACTGCGCGTTACCAATGTTTTACGTGCTGCGACTACTGAAACAACTATACAATAAACTTTAGTTCTACGGATGATATACAGCGAGATGTGTGTGATTCACACCAGATATTTCAGTACCGCACACACTTTGCTCTGTTACGACTGTCATAATGGCTACTCCTTACCTACTTCACTGCGCGTTACCAATGTTTTACGTGCTGCGACTACTGAAACAACTATACAATAAACTTTAGTTCTACGGATGATATACAGCGAGATGTGTGTGATTCACACCAGATATTTCAGTACCGCACACACTTTGCTCTGTTACGACTGTCATAATGGCTACTCCTTACCTACTTCACTGCGCGTTACCAATGTTTTACGTGCTGCGACTACTGAAACAACTATACAATAAACTTTAGTTCTAACGATATATCCAACTATTTTTATATACCGATTTTTAGGAGTAGGGAACTAGGAATCGTCAGTTTTTAAGGTCGTATTCGGTCATTCTTGTTTATGTTTCAACACGATCTACTTGCATACTAATTTTCCGTTGTGTTGTCCACGTAACTATGTTTATGTTAACTTATCAGTGTATTGTCCCGATCACAAATTAACCAAAGGATATCTAAGATATATTAATATACATACATACATTATATTATTTTTAGTCAAGGTAGTGACAGAGAGTCTGGGTTATACAACTTCTGCTGATAACCTGTGATAATCGAACGCAAAACACATCGACTTTGAAATAACTTTTTTTTACTAGTCTCAATATTAGGATTATTGCTTCTATTAAATTCTTGAAGTTTTTTTTTTAACTTTGCCGCTAAACCACCTGGTCTCTGAAAGTGTTTAAATCGCTTCTAATCTCTAAATCACACATAATCTCTGGAATCCCAAACCATACGAACAATGGCTGTCGATCCACCCAACGATCGTCTAGTCACCAGGCCTCCAGTACCAACGGTGTTCTGGGAAATCGACCTGGAATACCTATATCTTGTTCCACCAAGCTTTTTTGTATCTATACTCTTTTTCAGGCTCGGGGCTGCTTCTGGTCTTCTAGAGTATTTGAACTCAAAGGACTCTTGTTCTTTGGAAATGTTTTGACATACAAATCTCTAGGGCTATGATAACTATTTGGGGTTTGATAATCCCTGCCTCTGGGGGATTAACGTTTATAAACGTCTGTTCCGCGGAATCCCCGTCTTGTGGAAACGCTTTATTTCTTAGAGCCCCCGGCCTTGGTAGCTTCCAGCCCCTAGGAGCATTCTGCTTATGGGATTTTCCGGCTCTCCAGCGTATAGGATTTGGTAGTGTACGGGAACTGTGGGCCTCTGGAACCTCCCAGACAGTGGTAAACACTACCAGCGTCATACTCATTCACTAAATTTACATCTTTATCGTATTAACTCTATTCTCATTTTCTGTGAAATATTTAGATATAACTAATTACTGTACCTATTTTGTTTGAAGTACGTATTTGTTAGGAACAATATATATATATATTGTTCCTAACAATATATATATATTGTTTATATATATAATAATATATATAAATATATATATATATATATATAATTTTAAATATCCTGGTTTTGAATTTAATCCGTAAATAAAGCATGCTAACTGGTTCAAAAAAATTATGGTTGCCTGTAAAGTCGGTTTTACGGGCGAAGATTTTACGTGACAACGTCTTTTTCTCGGTAGAATATTTATTGATATGAATATTATTAAATTGCACAATAGGAACAAGGAATTGAATGAAAATAAGAATTGCACAAATTTTAACTATAGAAATATATTTTGTTTACTAAAACATTGTACATAATTTGAAAATAATTAAAATTTGTTATTGTAAATGGTAAAGTTGAATAAAACATTTACTAAAATTGGAATTTGAAATTCTTGCTAAACACAGTTAAATTCTAACTCCGCGCGTGGTGATTGGTCGGTTTACTTCGTTTGTTTGGTCGCACTGTTATGACAGGTTAGAGGTTATAATTTGTTATTTTAAATGTTTGACTAGCAATACGCGCTGTTTCTTCTCAATCGACTGAATTACGATTGATTGCAGAGTGATTTAAACTAATAATTTACTTAACACTATCAACATTTGTCAATAGTATGACATAACCTATAAACTCAGTTTCTCAACTTTTGTGTCAATCTAACAATTAATCAATCAATTATAGTTTACGATAATGAAATATCAGTGTACAATTATTTACCTTTATTGTTGTAGTTGTTGTAAATGACGAATCTAAGCACTCCACATTTTCACGAATAAACATAGTTATCTGCTTTATCCCGTGCGGATCCCGTGCGGCGGACCCACTGGACGGGCATCGTAACGTTACCGGGCGTTACACTTTTTCATGAGTGACTCCGAGCCGCAACCTAATTTAAGACGTTGTCACGTCAAAACTTCTGTTTGTTGTATTAAGAACGGTTTGTGTCCTGAAGATACGCTCTCTTGGATCCAAAAGCTTCATCCTAGATTAAAGTAAAATTTATTCATCATCCCAATTTTTGTTTTAATCCAACCTTCTACAAGACTTTCATAGTAAGAAAACATTCGAGTCCTTTGAACTCTACGATATTGCACACAAACAACGCTGAATACCTACCATGTGAATGTTTGTTACAGGGTATGCCTTCATGGCTCAAATAGCAAAGACCTATCACCATGTATAATTTTTTCTGCTGAACGTCCATACCAATTCTGTTTAAAAACCATGTAAGCGTAGGTCGTGTAGTGTAGTTGCATACAAAGAGATTTTGCCACTGAAGCTCCATCCGTTTGGTTTGTTTGGTTAACCTCAATTTTGGAACACCCGTGCCGATTTTTGTGAATACCCGTTTAACAAAATACTGGTTTAATCAAGGTTTTATAGATTTGTTAACAAAAACCCAGAGCAATAAATAAATTTGAAATAAAAATAAAAGACCCTCATTTCAAAAAAACAACATGGATTTAGTCAGTGAATAATGGTGCAAACTTAAATAATCCAATTACAGCTCTCGGTTTGGCGCGAACTGATTCGATTCGCTATCAGTTATCATTTTGCAGAATTATTATTGCACCTTTCAACTAGAGCCTGGAAAATAATTAATCCAAAAATTCCCTGTATGATAAGTGTTTTTTATTCGACCCGTTACATTGTTATAACAAGGAGGAAAAATAACTAAACATGAATGTAGGTTGATATCGATTTTGTGAATACAAGTTTTATTGCGATTTAACCCTTGTAAGGATAGTAGATGACAAATAGAAAATACAAGTCGGATTATTGTTTCCGATCAGAGTTGTATTCGGTAGAATGTTATCGATGGCCACCGAGTTTGACGTGAAATGAGAGAGACGACTAACAGTTGAAACTGCAAGGGCACATGCAAGAGGGCAACTACCTCGGAGTCGATCAGGTACATGCAACCCAACGAACAGGGCTTATGTAACTCCTTATGTAAAATTGACCTTGCTCGAACTTTGGTCGAACAGTTTACGCACGCAGGTAAAAACTTGTCAGTAATCAGTTATCTAATCGATTTGGGGTAGTTTTTATCTATCGGCCTTTGTTTTGCATTTTCCGTTATGTTCGTCGGCATGTGACTACTTTTTGCGAGGTGGCGGACAGGTTTAAAACATTCCCAAGGGCAATAGAAAAAGTTGAGATCTCAACGTAATCGGAGAATTTAGGGCGTATCGCTTCAGGTGGTTGTGCAACAAGGGTGATTAGCGACTGTAATCTAGCTAACAAATATAATTTTTATGGATAACTTTGATATGCGGTCGATTAATAGCTGCATATAATTGTAGTTTAATACCGTGTCCTTTTCTTCATGGCTTTTATACTCAAATTATATTAAAATACAAATATAAATAAAAATTAAATTTGATAAAATTAGGCTGATACTAATAAAATTAAATGCAGTATAATATTATTACTTGAAAAGGAATACTTTTTTGGGCAAGTAATAATTTATTAAAGCGATGAAATTAATTAATTTACACTATAAAGAAAATGGTGTCATCAGAATACATTTTCGTTAATAGTTATTTAAACAGTTTAATGATTGACGGCCATTTTAGATTTTTAAGATATAAGCAAAGAGTCTATGCTGGTGAACTGGTTCCATTTTATGATTAAGTAAACTATTATATTCCGTAGTGTGAAAGTGTTCTCGAAATGTTCGGCTCGGTGAATTTAATTTTGTTGGGCGAGGTATGAAGTCAAAGACCTGCACCATTGCAGATAAGTGTAATGGGCAGAACTAGGAATAATATCAGTAGCCGCAAGACCATGGTGGTGTGATATCGCTTATCAGTAACGGAGCCAGTTCGAGTGATAACGGCTCGGCCGCGACACGGCTTCACATGTCAACTTCGCTGACTCTGTGGTTTGTTCAATGTGATCCAACGATGGCATTGCTAATTAAGTTCTATAACATTTTGTATCCTTTTGATGTAATGTTGAGTCTTCTTTTATTTTATATTTCTAGGCTATGCAAATACAGCGCCAACCATTTATTTTAGTTGGTAAGGAATTATGGTATTGCAGTGACCTTTCTAGGATGTTTTATACATAACGCACCTATTATGTTTTCACTTGTAAAGTAAAATAATGAAATATGTCTTCCAGTTATAGTCATAATGCAGTTCATTCAACAAAAATATGTTATATTCATTGAATACATTAAATGTATACATAAAACCATATATTTTATACAAACTAAAAATAAAATAGTAAAACCGGCAAATTCTTTATCTACAATAACTACATTTTAAAATGATATTATTATCATATTTAATCAAACTCGCCCACCTCCCTAAAGATTTAATTTTAGAAAAATTTAAAATGGACAAAACTACAAAAAATAATGGCATCACGTTATATATTATGTCATTTTAAACGTCTTCGAAAACTGAGTTTTATATTTAAACAATAATGCTTATCTTCATAACTCTTGTAACACGTTATAACTCAAAACACAAGACAAAATTAAACACATTCAAACTTGATTTGGAATTATTTGTCGGAAAATTTCAATGAATTCCCCAATATTTTAAAATTTAATTTACAAATACATGTATAGTTTATATATAACCTGTATTGAAATTGATATGAAACAACGTAGTGTAGACGTACCAACAAAAGTAATACCCGTTTATATGCCTCCAAGCACAATATTGTTGAATGGACACAATTAGACTGTCAGTCTTCCGGGATAAACTAACCAATGTGACGTGCTCCATGACTCAGATATCCATATCGTCCTTGATCGAACCTGTTGACGGGTCTTTCACGCAATTCAAGTGGCCATTGTGTACACAAACCAGATAGTGTTACTTACAACAAGAACGCTTCCTGTAACGTCATCCTCTGTGGGGCCAACTCGCCGAGCCCAGCTACAGTACTGTAGGCCTACCTGTCACTCTCGTGTTCTTAGGTTGTTTGATTTTTATCACGGAAATCCCCAACTTTGTGTTTTAGAGGGGCGTGTGTGTTTGTCAAGTGGGATGACGTCAAAAACCCTCCGTTGTGATTTCCCAGAATGAGTCACCTGTAAACTGACATCATATTTAACAGCATTTGAATTTTACATTCTATGTAACTTTACTCTGTCAACTTGTTACTACAGCAATTCAACGATACTATTTTAAATCAGAGTAGATCACTGATTGTACGAGTAGATTCTTTAAAAATTATTTTTAATGGTGTATTAATTACTGCCCAATAATTACTGACTCAAAAGTTAAAAATTAATTTTTTCTATCACATTTGACTTAGAATTGATTGGGAAGTAATAGTTAAAGGATATTTTATAGGATATACTAAACGTGATTTGGTCTAATCAACTTCCACGTGTAGGAAATTGTGGAATGTTCATTATCTTGTGTACCTGGCACGAGGTTGGATGTTCGTAGTAGCGAAGTGAGTCGAAGAAAATTTTAGAATAGTTCTGTAAACCATTCTTATTAACCGTGTTATGTACAACTCATGATATAAACTCGTTGCTTGTGTACCTGGCACGAGGTTGGATGTTCGTAGTAGCGAAGTGAGATGGAAATGACGGATTATTAAGAATAGTTCTGTAAACCATTCTTATTAACCGTGTTATGTACAACTCATGATATAAACTCGTTGCTTGTGTACCTGGCACGAGGTTGGATGTTCGTAGTAGTGAAGTGAGATGGAAATGACGGATTATTAAGAATAGTTCTGTAAACCATTCTTATAAACCGTGTTCTGTACAACTCATGATATAAACTCGTTGCTTGTGTACCTGGCACGAGGTTGGATGTTCGTAGTAGCGAAGTGAGGTGGAAATTACGGATTATTAAGAATAGTTCTGTAAACCATTCTTATAAACCGTGTTCTGTACAACTCATGATATAAACTCGTTGCTTGTGTACCTGGCACGAGGTTGGATGTTCGTAGTAGCGAAGTGAGGTGGAAATTACGGATTATTAAGAATAGTTCTGTAAACCATTCTTATAAACCGTGTTCTGTACAACTCATGATATAAACTCGTTGCTTGTGTACCTGGCACGAGGTTGGATGTTCGTAGTAGCGAAGTGAGGTGGAAATTACGGATTATTAAGAATAGTTCTGTAAACTATTCTTATAAAACACTCATGATATAAACTCGTTGCTTGTGTACCTGGCACGAGGTTGGATGTTCGTAGTAGCGAAGTGAGGTGGAAATTACGGATTATTAAGAATAGTTCTGTAAACCATTCTTATTAACCGTGTTCTGTACAACTCATGATATAAACTCGTTGCTTGTGTACCTGGCACGAGGTTGGATGTTCGTAGTAGCGAAGTGAGGTGGAAATTACGGATTATTAAGAATAGTTCTGTAAACCATTCTTATAAACCGTGTTCTGTACAACTCATGATATAAACTCGTTGCTTGTGCACGAGGTTGGATGTTCGTAGTAGTGAAGTGAGATGGAAATTACGGATTATTAAGAATAGTTCTGTAAACCATTCTTATAAACCGTGTTCTGTCTGTACAACTCATGATATAAACTCGTTGCTTGTGTACCTTGCACGAGGTTGGATGTTCGTAGTAGCGAAGTGAGGTGGAAATTACGGATTATTAAGAATAGTTCTGTAAAACCATTCTTATTAACCGTGTTATGTACAACTCATGATATAAACTCGTTGCTTGTGTACCTTGCACGAGGTTGGATGTTCGTAGTAGCGAAGTGAGGTGGAAATTACGGATTATTAAGAATAGTTCTGAAAACCATTCCTATAAACCGTGTTATGTACAACTCATGATATAAACTCGTTGCTTGTGTACCTTGCACGAGGTTGGATGTTCGTAGTAGCGAAGTGAGGTGGAAATTACGGATTATTAAGAATAGTTCTGTAAACCATTCTTATTAAACCGTGTTATGTACAACTCATGATATAAACTCGTTGCTTGTGTACCTGGCACGAGGTTGGATGTTCGTAGTAGTGAAGTGAGGTGGAAATTACGGATTATTAAGAATAGTTCTGTAAACCATTCTTATTAACCGTGTTATGTACAACTCATGATATAAACTCGTTGCTTGTGTACCTTGCACGAGGTTGGATGTTCGTAGTAGCGAAGTGAGGTGGAAATTACGGATTATTAAGAATAGTTCTGTAAACCATTCTTATTAACCGTGTTATGTACAACTCATGATATAAACTCGTTGCTTGTGTACCTGGCACGAGGTTGGATGTTCGTAGTAGTGAAGTGAGGTGGAAATTACGGATTATTAAGAATAGTTCTGTAAACCATTCTTATAAACCGTGTTCTGTACAACTCATGATATAAACTCGTTGCTATCATTTAGGTTTTTAGTGAATACAACGTGACATTGTTAAGAATAAACTTTTTATTAAATGTTTTTTGGTTACAACCCTGTTATAGAAGAAACATTGTGACCATTATAACTAAATTGCCCCACATAATGTTGACTTACATAGTATCGTTGAATAATTTCAAATGCTGCGGAATGAGTACATTTTTTGTGAAATGTGTTTGGTTCACTATCTTGAGTGTCTGATTTTTAAGAGTTTATGAAGTTGTAAAAAATAGTGGAAAGTGGAATTAAATTATGAACTTATTGACCATTTAAAGTTATTTATAAAAAGTTAAATTCTTATTAATTTAACTTTGCTTTTGTAGTAGGTTGTGAGTCTTCAATGTCTGCATCTTATACATCATTTTTAATATTTTGCGTCTGTGTCGACTTTTCCACTTTTTTAACCAATATTTTTGTTTTATTATGAACCTGCACTTGAGGCTAGTGAATATACTATGTCAGATTCACTTTTATTTTAGTAAATTACAACGAAGTTATCAGGCGCGTTTTCCAGACGTCAGATGTATTACTGATCCGAGAGCTAAGTTAAGGTCCATTAAACCCATAGCCTCTATTTTAGGCTTACACTGCAGATTCTGGGCTGTTTTTCAACACCTCAGTGGATTACTTCACTTGTTTTGGTTTAGACTGTTCCTGTTCTTGCTCAATCAAGGTCGGTGGTACCCTTCCCGTTCTCGGAATCATGTATATAATACATTACATATATGTCATTAATATAACTTTTTTTTCTAACTCAGGTGCTATAATATGTAAATGTAATGAGATATCAATTCTAAAACATTTTCCTATAACCGTATGTGATAAAACTGTTAAGAAAAAAAGAATAGATGAATACTTACACCATAATTCATTATAGTCAATAATATAAAACAGATATAACAGTAGTTATATTAATGTTTACAACCTTTGTACACTACTACGATTATTGTCATTTGTGTCTCCGCCGTGTTGAAGGTTTTGACTGCGGGCTTGTTAAGACGCCTTCATATTCTGCCTTAAATGGATTAAAAATTGATTTGCTGATGAACATGCAATTTTGAATCCAGGTCACGTCATGGTTAAATGAATCCAGGTTAAACCAGTTTCATTTGGGTAGTACGAGTAAATAGCGGAAGCGAACTCCTCCGTGTAAGGCAGACACCGCATCGGCGTGTACTGTGCAAGTTTTGATAAAATAGTAGGCCACCAAACATAAAGCTCTTCACGAAACGAGTATTGGCCTTACCAATCGAATATTTTGATAAAATCAGTGAAATAGGCTATTAGAGAGCAGTTTCTAATACGCCAAAATTTGTTAAAAAAAAAAAAAAAACTTTATTAACCATCTTATTTAAAATTCCATCCTTTATTTTATATTTTAGGTTTCTTCTCATTGAATACAAACAAAATCAAGGATATTTTGTTGCGTATGCCATCAATAAGTAATAAACATATTGAAATTGGTTTAGGAATTTCAACTTATCTCCAGTTCACCTCCCTCTTAATGCAGCGTCTGGAATCTGATACTATTACAGTCTTGACTCCTAGATTATGGAGTCATGTTCGACCGAAGAGATGGAAAAAAGTTTTGGCCATAGTAGCGAATGTCAACAGGGTATGGTTACTAGATTTGGCCGTAGTTGCGGGTGTCAGCACGATATGGTTACTAGATTTAGATATAGCTGCGGCTGTCAGCTCGATACGGTTACTAGATTTAGATATAGCTGCGGCTGTCAGCTCGATACGGTTACTAGATTTGGCCGTAGTTGCGGGTGTCAGCACGATATGGTTACTAGATTTAGATATAGCTGCGGCTGTCAGCTCGATACGGTTACTAGATTTAGATATAGCTGCGGCTGTCAGCTCGATACGGTTACTAGATTTAGCCATAGTTGTGGCTGTCAGCAGGATATGGAAAGATTTGGCTATAGCTGCGGCTGTCAGCAGGATATGGCTACTAGCTTTGGCGAATGCTACGGCTGCCCGTAGGTGGCTACCGGCTGTTTCCATGCTACACTGCACAATTATTTGTGCGATTGTTTTGAACTATCAATATGTTTCGAACTATAAATATCATTTCTATATTTGGAAGATTGTATGAGTCATCATCCTCGTCATTTTAGTAGTTTTCCATTTGAAGTTGGTTGAGAATTGAATAGTTTAAGTTGGGAATATCTTACTCGGAACTATGGAGACAACCTGTATTTGCTTATTGAATAGCCATGCAAGATGATTGAAAACTAAGGGAACTTCACAGCGAACTGTACAGTCTACACGAATGGTCCCCTCCTATCGTTCCTCTCCCGTACTATTGCTGTACGTTTCCCATTTGTCTACGTTTTCTGTTTATACTGTGGGAAATATAAATAAGAATTGAATATAACAAGAGTTTTGATATGGCTATAGAGTGTGCCAAACAACTACAAAAGTAAACCATGGTTGATGAAAACACGTAATTAATCATTGTTTAACGAGGTAAATTAATGAAAATACTCCAGTTGAAACTTGAATATTTCTCGTACGATTCCCATTCATCTCCCCGGCATTTCCTGGGTTCTGGTGCGAGATCACGCGGATGCGGTCTGACAGCTTTCACTGGCACTCGCAGTTCCGTCACACTTCTCGGCTACTCTTTCCGAGACTTTCGGTATACTTTACCATCACTTTAAATACTGCACTGTATATACCTTTGGTTGAAATTGAGTAATTATGAAATTATCTATAATTTGTTAAAAAAAAACTCCTACACGACGTTGTTAAGAGCATTACAATATGTTAAATAATAATATTTGTTGTGGAGCTGCATTTTATTGTTAATCCAAACAAACTAATGAACATTTCTGTTGTGTTTTCGTTTTATAATGTTAAGATATTATTATTACTAGTGTATATTTCAGTATTAATAATTGTATTTTGTTCATAGTGACTTAGGCTAATACAACTTTGTCAGAATTTAAACAGTGGTAACGCATCAATGTACATACATATTTACTTCACTCCCTGGAAAAATATTATTTTAAAGTTTAGATTTATATATAAATATAAGTGAACCTAGGTTTAACATCCTCCTGAACCTAAGCCCTATAGAAGATCGTGTAAAACTAGGTGGAGATGGATATTCAATGGAATTTAAGAACAACGTTGGGAAAAAGTTAAAAGGACAAGGTAATATCTTAACCCACAATATCTTCATCGCTGATTAAGGACTAGTCACAGGTTTATTCGCTCAGCCATCGGCTGCGTAAGGGTTTTCTTTAAATAGAATGTTTATAAAAAAACATTATCGGGGGATGTTATTGGTGAGTAGCAAGTATGATGATGAAGATGATTATGTTAAAACTTCAGGAAGCCTATTCCTACATGTCATGGCACATAAACATTATCATAACCTCCATTCCTAATTTGCTACAGATGTGGTGTTATTGTGCATTGTAAGCTGACAATTCCCATCTGCCGTATCCGTCAGTGATGTAACTGTGCTGAGACTACAAAAGGCAGCTACAATATAAAATAATACAAGAGTGTGATGGTCATAAGAATAACTCGTAATACTTGAAGGTCGCTAGATTAGCTCCCTGACGCAGTATGTGAACACTACAGGATGTAACTACAGTATTAATATATGCAAGAGTGTGATGGTAATAAGAATAGATCACAATATATGGAGGCCAGAAGATGTGATGTGGACAACAACTGTGAGGTAGCCACACAAGAGAGGTATGTAATGGTTATAAGAGTCAGCCACGCGATGTCGATGTATAGAAGAGACAACGGTTGATAGCAGTATAGTGGCTGCAAGAGAACGAGAGACGTATGTGAAGACTACAACATTTAACTTTGGATGTGAAAGCTACGCGATTGCTATAAGAAATACATGTGGATGCGATGGCTACTAGAGAAGAAGATACGGTTATGCGATGGCCACAAGAGTCAACTATGCGGTATTTAGAAGATATAACTGTTGATACATGATGGCTACAAGACATTGATGTGGATGTGATGGCTACAAGAGAAGAAGATACGGTTATGCGATGGCCACAAGAGTCAACTATGCGGTATTTAGAAGATATAACTGTTGATACATGATGGCTATAAGACATGGCTGTGGATGTGATGGCTACAAGAGACTCAAGCGGGTTACGAGACTCGGTTGCTGCATCAGCTGTTTTGGTAGATAAGTCCGCTGACTATTCGCATGTTTTGCAAGCCATTGTTTGTTTGTTCTCGCAATTGATGACGCATATCATTCAATGCTCCGAAAATACTGTAATACGTTATTTTAAGATGCACATTCCTACATGCACTTGTATGCTTTTAGTGGAAAATTGTTTTGTGTTTACTTCTATTCCAAGATAGCTACTAGAATTTCTTAAAATTTCAAACGGAATTTTATTCATTATGCTTCTGTAATTTGCTATAGTTCATCATAGAAATGACGTCACCACCAACTGGAAATAGTTTTAAACCGTTGTTAATGGACAATTGTACTAATTTTAAACACAGAATAATTAGTACTCGGAATCTAAAAGCTAACGATTAGATAGTATCGGTACTGGCAATCTTGCGTCTTATCAAATATTTATTAAATCATTAAAACGTATAAAAACCGTATAGAACTCACTGTAAACCCCCAAACGTAACCAGAATTATGGTATAAGAGAATAAATTTAAAAATCATCACTAACAATATTTAAGATCTTGCGTTTGGTAGATTGTACAAAACTGATAGAATTGTGAGTGTTGTTAAATATGTAACTGGAATAATGCAAGTATCACTTTTCGTAAGAGTTTTTGTTTACAAACTTTGTATATTTGACAGAACTCTTGGTCAACGTTATTGATAGTTGAGTTCTGTCTACATATAATCTGAATTTGTACATGAAATGTAAAAAAGGTTTTCAGTAGTAAAACAAGTCTGTTATTAATGAGCAAATAGATTCTACCTCATAATTTGTTAAAACTAGTAATGTAAACTTACTTTTACGTTTTGACATATTTATAAAAATGTCAGAGGTTTCAGAAGGCATTATCATTCAGTAATATAATTTAGAACTACGATAAGTTAATGATTTATTTATAATTATGTTTCAGATAGTGGAACAACCGGAGAGATGACTACACTTGTGCACAACCTCATTGACGGCTACCATGACCTCATGGACAACAAGAGTGGTAAGTCTTTCCCACCAACAGTTCTAGTGGAACAATAGGACAGTTAAACTACTACCATAGCCTTCGTGGACAAATAGAACGTTAAGCCTTTCTCTCTTCATGTGTATAGAAATTTCTCTTCAACCATCCTTTGATTGGACAGTTCTAATGGTACAACCTATGATTTGACTAGTAAAATTATTTCATGGACAACAAGAGTGTCAAATCTTATCACCCACCCTTTGATTGGACAGTTCTAGTCATCTATCCGTTAAGCCTCAGAGTTGACTATTATGGAGCAGTTGTTTTGATCGTTAACCATTTTGATCCTACCATTAGTATAAATAAGAAAATCCTGTTAGTTCCGATCGTTAGGTAGGGAGATGTAGTACGTTAACCTCAACATAACAGGTTTCTGGTGTGGACAAAATAGATGTAGACAATTGGATTTGTGAAGATGAAAGTATACTTTTTAGAGATGATAATCATTTAAATCTGTAAGATCAGCAATCGAAAATAGAATAACCGTTCCATTCCAATTTTACTATCCACGGATAGTAAGTAATGATGTAGTAAATAATATATTTATATTCGTACATAAACTTTTTTATAGTAATTTTTTATATTAACTTTTTATCTGGTACAGCAAAATCTGTGTATAAATTTAAATTGCCTTGAATGAGTTCGCACGTAAACATATTACACTGAGCAAACTGAGGACCATAGTGGCTATATTGTATACCTCCACGGCCGTAATAATTGACAAGTATTGATGTAGGCGCCTGCACAAGTCCTCAGGGCCATATTCATTCAGCTCCCCGAAGCTTCAAGTTTGACTCTTTACTGCTGTTGCTTATGGAATTTTACTTATGCACGTTCAATCGAGTCAACATACCTTACTTACTTATTTTTCTGCTTGCGATGTGATTTATTAATACAAAATGTGGATCGATTTGTCATAAGCTAAACGGACCGCTCCCAGTAAAATGCTCCTTCGCAAGATTATCCATTGATAAAACTGTAAAGTATACGAAACCGCGATATCAGTTTTGTGGCCGCATTCTCTTGTTTGCCGAGAGGGTGGGGTTTCATTGATCAGGCGAGACGAGACGAGCACCGTACCAACTCAGCCAAGTCGATCCGTCACTAATTCGGAGAGATTTAACAATCTGTTATATTATATATACTAACCACTAACTATATTCTTATCTCGTGCAATATTCGTCGGTAACAAATTAACTCGCCTTTAACACACTTTGATGTTTTTTAATTCATTCATGCGTCATTTGTGTTCCGTCCAATTCGCCTAAGTCCACGAATACTCCTTTAAATTATCTAATTGTTTGTCTAAATCGAATGAACAATAGAGAAGCTGTTAGCATGTTCAGTGCGACATAATACGTTATATTTAATTAAGATTGTAAAGTTTAATGAAAACGCACATTGCATTGTCTTAATTACGAAAAACATTATTCTGATGGATGAACCCAAGATGCCATCCTTTTATGGAAGATATCAGTTTTATTGTGAGTGTACTCGTATTCCTCAGTTTTCCTGTCAAAATTCAAATGATAAACCTAATACACGTGGTTTATGTCTAATCCTGTTAGGGAAAAGAGAGTAATTGTAACTCTTGTTCTTGATACTGTAGCTGAAAGGAGTCTCATGAATGAAATGGCTAGGCTCAACGCAGACACTCGGCAGAGCCAACTATTTCAGTTCTGATAATAGGTCACGTGGTGTGTGATAGCTTATCGCTAATTGTGTAACTCAGTCAACCGCCTATTGAGTCATTGTTTTGTTGTCATTTGTGCAGAATCTAATGTGGTAGTCTTTTTCGATCATTAGATTAGAAATGGAAGATATGCGCGCCTGCCCGATTCGTAGAAATGCCGCCTCAATGCGTTAACGGTGCTGTTAAAATTTAAGATTTGGATATTTGTTGAATTAATAGCTAAAATTAAGAATATTTCAATTTTGTTAACGGTAATATTAAAATGTAATAAATTAGCGGGTTCTGTTAGATTTTTACATACTGCAAAATAAAAATGTTTTTTTTTCTTGTGTGGTACGTGCATATTAATATAATAGTCCTATCGATTCTATTATTCTTATAATGACACAACATATTAGTTAACTGAAAAGGTGGATAGAGAGACCATTTTCTGGAATTTAAATAAAATCAACAAAATAATACAAAACCTAAGTGACATTTCATTTCCACGTTCGCTAGGCTGTCTACACAGTATGACTCTCTCTATAGGGAGTAACTAATATAAGTCATCTGACTCACCTGGCCTCATTCACTGGCAATGGAGTTCATATATTAGATTTTCCACGGTAAAAGGCCTCAAATTAACATTTCCACCCGGTGTGGAAAGGGGTAGAATGTGTACAGGAAGGATATTGTGTGTCGGATGAACATTCTGTACTCTGCTCTTGTCGGGAAAGTTTCAACAAGCTGGCCGATGCGAGTCGTTATTGCATGCTGGTGCTGGCCTATTGGCTCGAGCGCAGTAATATTCTTGTGTCAGTGTGTGCTATAATGAGCCTGCAACCGTTCTGCTGACATGTTGTTAATGTTCCTCAGCGAGCAGATTCAGATCGACGATATAGCTGGTTCGATCTCTACGATGCCTTTGGTCGAATGACATACATTGTTTATAATTATTTATGTCGCGTCTCTAGCTCAATATTGCTTGAGATATATTTCGAGCTATGGTGTTTGTATGAACTAAATGAGTTATTCCTCCTAATGTTTAGTTTTCAGCGTAATCTGTAAATATTACCTAGCGTCCTCTTAAATATGATATGGCTCAAGCAGTAAATTACTCGTATATGTAAATTATTCGCCGCATCGCCTGGAAACAACCGCTTTTCTATAAATGAGTATACTAACGTTCGTCATGTGAGTTTGGCAAGATATGACAGAGAACATGTGTATAGCAGATATGGCAGTCTAGGGTCAGATATAGTGGTGACAGAGAGATGAGTCACCGTGAGTCAAGTGAGAGGTTCAACCAAGGCAGAGCGAGGCGGGATCTTCGAGTAGGCCGGCCTCATTACAGCCGAAGGAAACTATGATTTATTAACGTGTACAAGAGATGTACACGGCATTTCCTGAACATTAGTTTTGCCGACTGATCACGACGTCTGGCACAGAGCTTCCGCGTCAGCAGTCCGTCATCGACGGGCAGCGGTTTTTAGGTTTCGGTGTTACCGCGGTCAACAGGAGTCGCCCTTGACCACGACTGCAACGGCTCGCCGGCGCTGGCAGGTCAAGAGAAAGTACTGTGCCCGGTCCTTATTCTACATTTGGTCTCCAGCCAGTCTCTATTGAAGTTTACTTTTAATTCGTTCATTCCATATACATAGTGTGACAAAAGTCAAACTGTAAATAAATACTTTAATATCGAACATTCAACATATTTTCCGAAATGCTCTTATTTTGTTTCAAACTCAAATCCTAATGTGACCCAAAATCAGGAAAATACACAATTTACCATATTCTTCAAAAGGAGACAGATTTGAATGTTGAAAAGTAAAAGGAAGAAAATAGACCATTTAAATATGTAATATAAATTATAGAACAAGACAATAGGGCCAACAGATATTTAATGTAATGACATGGCCTATTTCAAAAGTATTTTATCATTATTTATAATCGCATTACCTGTTGCACTAATAAAATGTGTTCTTTCCTAAAGTAATATTGATTGATATATTACATTTTCTTACACAATAATATTTTTAAATTATATAACCTATAAAGCTAGTTTACCATGTGTAGTATATTTACCATTTCCAATGCGATAAACAATTAAAGGTACGTTCTAAAACCAGGAGTCTATAGAATGCAAGCTTTACTATTACGTTTGTAGAACTAAGTTCCTATGTAAATGAAATTCAATAAACCTTCAAAATATTTCATTTTAAACATACAGCTTATGCTCATCAATGTGGATAATTGTCTCTTACATGTGGGCTTTATAAATTTAAACAAAGTTGACATTTATCCTATAAAATAACTAACAGTAATGTTAAAAATAGCTAAAGACATTAAGACTCATACAAGCCGTTTCTTTAAAATAAAACATCTTGGAATGGCCTGTGACTGATATAATGTAGAAAATAGGTTGTAGTTTATCATTGTTCTTTTCGGACAAAAGTCAGAAAAACTGTACAGTCGGCTCCCAGAAATCACTAATTTGCATATTGTTGCTATTTATTTTTGTCGTAACAATAAATACTTAACTTTTCAGTTTTGTGTACATTGGTTTTTAATTGTTTTGGACAATTTTTCACTTAAGTCGATCATTATACTCAACTAGAAGAGATTTTGTTAATCTTTAACTCATTGTGACAACTTTATTCTAATCAGGGTGAAATGGTCAGCCTTCAAGTTAACCTTAAAGCCAACAAGTTATGCAAGAATCCGAGATTTGTAATGCTAAACACTGATGGATGCGTAGTGGACTGATTCTGTGTGGAATAGAAACAATCAGCGATAGCAGTGAACGACCTTGACTCTAGTGTGCAGGAAACGGGCGGTGAAAGTCTTGCTGACTGACTTCCCTCAATACGAGGCGGGAAGTAAAGCTATAAGTTGACTCCCCTTAATATAAGGTGCAATGTAAAGTTATCAGTTTGACCGTCGTTCTTCATTCCCGCAAAAGAGTGTATTGTAAAGGTATAATGTTGACTGTGGGGCCCTCATTGCGGGGTTTTATGTAAAGGAATTAAGGAGATTCGGTACTGAAAAGGGCGATTTTTTAATTAAAGGAGGAAAGTCGTTACAGTATTTTTTTCTCATTAGGGTATGGTGTAAAAAATACAAAAATATTAGTTAGCCCAATGGTGAGAATATGGTTTATTCCATCTATTTTACCACTAAGATAAATCAACTGATCAGCTGACTGTCATGTCACCTTTTTCATAAACAATTAACGTATAAAAAAATGTATTCGCAATTGTGAAAATGAAATTTTTATAGTAAAAATGTTGATAAATAAAGGTGGCATATTGTCATACTAACCTATAAAGAAATATTTGGTAGTATTTGCTACGAAACAATATTCTAAATATCGATAAAATAAAATAACTTATAATTTTGTCATAAAAAATAATGTAGAAATATGTGTACTAATATATTTTTCTTGTGTAATATAACGTAATAAACAAAATGAGTACAAGAAATAATCATGTCTTTTACCTATTTTCAGAAGCCTCCTAGGTTGACTGTGGTTCTTCACTCTCTCAATAAGAGGTGTGATTTAAAGGTATCAGTTTGACCGTGTTGTTTCGCTCCCTCAATACGAGGTCTAATGTAAAAGAATCAAGTGGACTGTGGTGTGGATCTTCACTCTCTGAATACGAGGTCGGAGTAATGTAAAGGTATCATGTTAACTGTTGTTCCTGAACCTCCTCCACAAGAGGTGTTCTTCTTATGACTTCAAACTACTATACTACAAATGACTAAAAACACATCAAATGATCCGTTGACCCAAGGCTTTGAGACTTTCAATCCTTAAAATAATTTTCATGCTGATGCCACATACTTCACTCAGCCTTGTCGTCACATCTAGAATTAGCTTCTGAAGTTGCTTTTCGCATTTCTTCAGAACTCTGCAATATCTTGAAATTCATTAACGCAAACAAATTTCAATTGAATTTGAAATCGGTGAACAAAGTCACACAATTAAATCAAAGGAACAGGCTGTTAGATCTGTGAACTTTGATAGTTAGGCAATAATTGTAATACAAATGACACTATGTGTACTTTACCAATGTCAAGACGAAGTTGCCGTTCATTCTTTGATGTACTTATGGCATTTTATGATGTGCTGCAATCTTCTCCTCGTATCACTTCAAATTTTCTACAACTTGTAATAGCTTTTCTCAATCGCCCTAAGTTCTCCCCCTTAAGTTAAGAGTTTTTAGATAAGGATATGGAGATTGATTTATTTAGAGATTTGTTTCTGAGATGACGAAAGACACGACGCGTAGATACCAAACAGATAAAATGCAAGGTTCTATTGCGGTTGCGGTGTTTATCAACTGCGGAGATAGGGTCAGTCTGGATACGTTTTGAATGGACCTCGCACACACGTTCCGGTATTTCATTGCGGCGGGACGCGAGATGACGTGGCACTGTGCGTCGCCGTCATACAAAAAGTGGAGTGGCCTGTTATGACGCAATGGTTAGACAAGAGTGGATCCGGATACTTGAAGATATCGTCGTTAGGACCCTACGCCGCGCCGTGTGTTCGTCCGTCTATTCCTGGTTGCTGTTGGGCATGTGATAGCGAGAACCTGCACTGCGAAACTATCAAATCGTTCACTGTGTGATAAATGAAAATATTATGTCTCATAACAAGATCTAGGTCGTATTCTCCCTAAAACGATATCGTTATAAAATAATTTATATTTAAAGGATCGGCTGTAATTTTTATATCACGCTGTGAAATTTAAACTCAAGAAATTAAGGGGTTTGCTTAAAAATGTATTATCTTAAGTAGTAACATTTTATAAAGTTCATAATTCCATTTTTAAATTTTTGCACATCGATTGGTGTGATAATATCAAACTTGAATATAAAAACAGAAGGAAAGAACCCACAATTTCTTTAAAAAATCTTTTAACAATGTTGTTTGAATACTATTTTTAGGTTTTGTTGTGTAGAAGGTTTTTAATTAGACAACAAACAATGAGATAACTCAATCTATGTTTTTAATGATTTGTAGAGTTTCCCCATATAGAGCCGGCATTGTTATAATTGTAAGCTACAGTACGTTGTGAATTCAGGCACGTGACAATAATTGCCAATTAGTTGTCACAGTCGGGATGGACAAATTGGGCTCAATCAAGTTATCAGTGTGAAACATGTAGAACACGCGATGTGATCAGATCAGAAGAGATGAGATGTCAGCGGACTAGATAACTGTTGACACAGAACACAAGTGACGGCTGATAATGAGTGACAGCTGATTGCCGACAATGACCACTGACTATGTGACTGTCAAGGCGACTTTCACCGGTTCTTAACATCAGAGTTGTGACAAAGGGGAGGGGTGGTGGACAGGGAAAGTTTCAAGACGTAGCCGTCAGTAATTTTTAGGTTACTTTCCCTGTGTAAGGACGCGCATTGCGCTAAAAAAATTTAGATGTGTAATTAGCCTTGAATAATTTACAGGCTACTTCCGTTAGTTTTAGTGAAGGCGAGAAAGTTTAGTGACAAAGATATCAGTATAGTGTGAGTGTGCGCTCGCCAATTAAACTTTATAAACTACGCTGCGAAAGCTGTAAACATAAAAAATAATTAAACGAACACTCAAACTCTGTGAGTGGCAATATTGAAATAATTGATTGAAATTCCCCTATTTTCACTCTATTCAAAACCTTAAATTATTGTAGATGTTTTAAAAAGTGCTGAATAAGGAAAATATTAAAACTTTATTTAAGCTCTTGTAACAACCTAGATACTGAGGTAGAGCTGAAATATATTGCCATAATCTGGGAACTTGAATTACCGTTTCATCAGGATCCTGCTAGTTCTATACACGATATGGATTCAAAGTGTGGACAATACGATATAACAATCGGTTTCTTGAACAGTAATGCCTTCTTAAAAATACTGGTCTTGCGTTAAACCCAGCTTATAAACACTTTCAAGAAAACAGCAATGAGCTAAGTTGTTGTACAAGGTTCTGGCTAACAGCAAGCTGTTGATAACTAACTATTCTGTTGAACTAAGTTAGATGTCAAGTTACAATTTAGCAAGTTTGATACATTCTAAAGAACACCACCGGACGTTTCCAGTTTTATTTACAGATTCAGTGCATGCAGGACGGTAGCTGAAGTGTAATTAGTTCTTTTTGTTCGCTTGTTGGCTGATCAGTCTGTTGACATTTTGATTTCGATATAGCTAAAGTTAGTTTATCGTTGACAGATTAATTCCAACTTGTGTGGGATACAGAAGGGACCAGTTTCCTGAAAACTATCAAGCTTTACAACTTCAGGTCGAAATCGATACTAATTTTGTTCTCACACTCATTACTTGTCTCTCTCTCTCGCATTACAAATGTTAATTCATGTGGAGTTTTTGCCGTATTTAAATCTTCAGAACAGACGACCAAGGATGTTTACTCAGAATATGAAAGTTAATTGTATCTATAAAAATTCAATTTTTAGTCTGTTTATAACTAATTGTAATATTTATAATTTGATAGATAATACTTTTGTACTATTATCAAATAATAAATCAAGATTATTTTGTCAAATGGTTACAAAAATCGCCTTCAGAATAACATTCATGTGATGAGTTGTCTGTGTATACTAATTAACTATCCAAGACAATATTGTAATGTGAGTGATATATTTCCAGGAATTTGTTTAGAACAGTTAGTTGTACTTCATGACCGTACAATAATGTTTTTATTATAATAACAAAGTAAATTACAATATATTGTCATTAATATTAAATATATTTAAAAATCGTTCCTATTAGAAAATTAGGTAGTTGAATTGTCTGAATCAGCCTTCCAGCAGTATATTAATTATTATGGTATATTTATTTTTCTAAATTTGATATCTATTAAAGAAATTAACGAACTTTTAATTATAGTTATCAATAATTTACAATTAATTGTTATTTATTACAAATACATACAGCAACTGGTCGTCAGTAATTTTCATTAAATGGGCATTCAGATTTAATCATACATTACGTGGACATTTCTCATGTTATTTACTCCAGCCAGTAAACGTCTGCCAGAAAAGCGTACTGTGATTAAAATCATATACTTTTGGGAGGAAAAACTCGTCTTATTTCATTGTCGTATATTAGTGAATCTGTCCTAATGAGCTTTATTAAAAATTCACATGTGGCTAAAAGAATGTGCACTCCGATAGATGTTAAATGAAATGAAATGAAATATGCCTTTATTCAAGAGGCGGAGTTAGGGCTATTTAGCCCTCTCTACCACTCAACCTCACTGTTCTTGGTGTGGTGTGGGTGTGTTCTTGTGGTGTGTCTGTGTGTGGTTGACGTTGTCACTGTTCTTTGTGGAATATGTGGAAACGTGCCATGATGTGCAAAACCTTCTCATAATTTATAGAGGTTTTGGGTGCATAAAGGACAGACTGCATCTGCTGATGTAAATAGCTGCTACATCGGCACGACGTGTTATGGGCATGAGAATAGTGTGGAACGATATAAAGAAGAAGAAATGGTTAGGCATATACTGGATACATTTAGGTAAAATACTGTTAGTACTTGAGGGGATAAAACCCCAAAAGCATTGGGTGAAACTTATATTAGCGCCGATGTAAAAGAGCCACAAATAGCTAACCGAAATGAAGAATGACTCTCCACGCCTACACACTGTCAGTCCCCCTCTCTACATTATTCTATAATTAATGTTAACCTGTGTCAACGAAAATTGTTGTTCACCTCTTTCTTTTGCCAGCTCTCTTTCCCATTTGTCTAGTACTATCACTCGTGTCGTTGAATATGCTCCTAACAACAATACTCTCCAAAACAAAACATGTGAAATGAAATTGAGTAGATATGAAGTTTTTTTATAGCAATGTGTAGGCGGCTGAACAGGCAGTCTGCGGCTGGTGTTTCACTCTTGAAGTACCTATCAACTGATATAATCATAGTGTCTAGATAATATGCCAAGCAATGAGTCGCTGTTCCAGTTACATTACTTGGCTTGTCGCCGACTTATCAGTTAATGCAAGCTTGTCAGTGTAAACTGTTTCACTCCAGAATGGACGCTAGTGATAAATTCATTGTTCGTTTATTGTTTTGAGTAAGAAACTGAACTATGACTTAATTTAATATTTTTAAATTGTAGATAAAAATGAAGACGTCTTGGTATATTTGGGGTGCAACTTTATTTGTAATTATATAATTCAGCAGTGTCTTACGAATGAAAATAATCTATCTGTGATCTCATTAGTTTGTCTGCTCGCTGAACTGTCGTAGGAGTAGGTGTTTCTTGTCATGCCCTACTTGGTTTAATAGAACACAGCAGTGCATGCGGAGCGTGGCGAAGCATGTACACTGATAATGATGATGTCTTTATTGTATAGAACAATAGTACATTTGCATATCAATACCAATATTTTTATATTAAGTAAAAACAAGTGAAGCCTCTCGGTCCAAATAATCAAACTCATACATACCGACCACTCTGTTCATGCACACAAAACCATATTCGCTCCACACCAGTTCCTGCTCCAATTTGACTAACATTTAATCTAAACATTTTTCCAGTGACACGCCACGGATTCATCAACAGACAATTTTAGCATTAGACACCAAAAGGTGTTTCAATGTGTTTTAACCTGTTTAGAATATTCAAATTATATAAATTAGTCCATCATTTCGTATAAATAAATGGAATGTTGTCACCGTGTCCGCAAGTATGAGAGAGTAGGCGGTGTGCCGCGCCGCCAAGTCCGCCGACCCTCAAGATTCATTGTGATGCTTCTGATTGTTGAACTCCTTACAGAAGTGGACATTTATTTCCTTTCTGGCATCTTTGTGCAAACCTCGATAAACCATCGGTCTCACTTCAGAACTGTAGTACTTTGCTAGCATCCTGTAGTTCGCAAAGTGTTCACGCCATCTCTGCAGCATTTCCTTTGTATTTCTATTTAGTCGTTTCCTGTTTAACATTATATACGAAAGAATCAAATGGTTAATGGTATTTTAATTTCCTAAACTACAGTCGAATTGAAAATTTATGTTCAAAAAAAGGTATTTTAAAAATATTTTGGTCTCAATTCTTTCATAACGAGTACTTAGTATCTCATAGTAGTAGTACTCATAGAAGTACTCATGAAGTATCTCATAGGATAGCTTTTTTGTTTTGGCGCAAGATATCAATTCCTATTATAATTGTTACAATAAAACCCCAAGAACTATGTAAGATAATTCTTGGACAAGACCATCATGATAGAAAGTAATGCTCATGTTTACATGTTTCCTATCAATCCCGTGTTATGGTGCAATGTAAGTGTATATCGCTTGATTAGTAGCAGTGTCGCGTTGTACGAGTATACTAGATAAACTACGAGTGTCATGACCGCTCAAATGTTCCGTCTTTACTTGACCGACCTGTCCATTTAGCTGAGTACCGGACGGGGGAGAGGCAGGGTAATCACTTAGTATTAATGTATTGCGTGGCTTCGGACACAAATCAGTTAGTGATGCTTTCAGGGTAATTTCTCTATGTCACGTACGGCTTACTAATTGGTTTAAGCCATACTATACATCGTTGTTCTAAACAATTAACCACAAATTTAAAATTTTATAAATTACTTTAAATAAATTGCTTGTCAAACGAACTTCCCATTCAAAGCTGTGCATAATGGACAAACATTTTCCACCTCCACTAATTTTGGAACAACTGCAGGGAGAAAAAAGGGAGATATTTCTAGTCAACGTACCCTCATTCTTAACGCATTGAAAATGTTTAGGAGATATCCTCCGTACGGGAAACCCCTGTTTTTGTGTTAAGTAAATCTGAAGAGAATACAAAGCCCATAAATATACTTAACCAAACCTTAGGTTCTTATATTTGTATTCGTGTTTTCGTACATGTAAATTTTGTATTTCATGCCTAAAAATTCATAAACGAATACGAAGCAATACTTTTAGCACAATACGAAAAAGGCAAATTATACGAATTAATGAAAACATGTATTACTAGCACCATTAAGATCAAAAGTAGGAACTCCAGCTTATGAATAATTTATTCTGAATGTAAACATAAAACATAATATTACTATTTCTATTAGTAGCTGCGCATTTGTAATTTAAGTATTCCTGTATTTTCCCCTCTAGAATGCTTACAAAGCTGATTATTTTAACTCATAAGTTACGTTTTCATAGATTAAATAAGACTTGTATTTTTTGTGATATACCTAATTGAATTTTATGTTTCCTACACGTAGCAAGGAAATGAACGTCTCCTCGTTGTTTTGGGTTACATTCTATTTAATATTCTAATTAAAGAATACGTTATGGTAATACGACAATAAATGTAAAGTCACACTTGGTTGAGAGGTAAATTTGAGGATGTCATTAATTTATCTATTCTAAAACTTTCTCTGGGTACTGACAAGACATATGTTATCATTTACATCTTCAAGACAACATACTTAATGCTCATAAGTGACACCTTGCTAACTACAAATGACGTGATATTGGGGTAAAGGGACTCGGTCGGAGCCTGACCCTCTTCCAAGGCTGCATGGCTGAAA
Source organism: Homalodisca vitripennis (assembly GCF_021130785.1). Lineage (NCBI taxonomy): Eukaryota > Metazoa > Arthropoda > Insecta > Hemiptera > Cicadellidae > Homalodisca > Homalodisca vitripennis. Next base: position 43,855,920 of record NC_060207.1, on the reverse strand, counting down.
TAGTGTCCTTTATCAATTCACGATGACTGTGCCATAGATCCCAGTAAAACATTTGCAAATCCTTCTTACATAAGTCCTGGAACACTGTTAATACTCGTATCATTATGACTTGCGCTTATGTACAGCGCAATCGTTAATTTCATCATCATCTCTGACAGTCAGCTACCTATAAATGGTTACAGGAAGCAGTGATTTAATGCGTGTAATCGTAATCTTGATGTGACCATAATGTCGGTTTGATGATTGACGTCAATAATATCCGACAGCAATGAGATGCAATCTCAGTTATTGCATGGTGCAGTATAAACTACTATATAGTATATCTGTTATAGGTGTAAAGCTGCGGCTCTCTAAGCAAGAGGCCACGGATTCTATTCTCGTTAGGGTCAATTAATTGAGGTTTGATCCATAAACGTTTAGTATCAATGACTAAAATGACATTGGGTTAAAAGGAACACTCTCTAAAAAAATCGGTACAGTGCCATAGATTAGGAACGGTTCACATAGAAGTACGGTAAATTGTATGAGATTCGAGTGGTGTGAAGTATGGAGGAGTTCAGTTGATAGTTACTTTAGATTTTCTCTACCTCGCTCGTTTCATTATATCAAATTCATATATCATATAAGCGGTTTAAGTTACGTCATGATAAAGATTTAAAATATACACAACCATATTATTACATTTCAAATAAAAATTTCTTCTCTGACAATTTTACTTACATGAATGTTCTCAGTTACTTTGTATCATGGAGTAGCAGATGTTATGTCCATTTCGGTATGTTTTATTACGTACTAAATTATGTGATACCCACTGCATCAGTATTTGCGATATTCTACACACAAAATATGTTTGCAATTTTTGAACCAGTAACAAACACGACATTATTTAATCATTTGCAATAATTTAGTATTATTAGAATACAAACAGCCAAATGTAATCAAAATTATGTTCATTTATGATATTATGAATGTTGAGTTTTTAAGTAAAAAAACAGAGGTCTGATCATATTGTAATTGCCTTAACCAATGTTTTATACAGGAGAACAGTAACACTGTCTCCGATGACTTAAAACACAACACGAATCTTTTATTCTATGTATAATGTTGATATTTTATACAGTTGGAATATTGCAACTCTTGTTGATGTTCGCGACGCGTTTAGAATGGATGTCAATCATTACTAATTAATAAGATTTGGAAGGGATATCCGTAACAATATGTTTTTTTTTACTTTCTGAATACCTAGAAACCTTACTTACTTTGGTAACTTGTTATTCCACAAGCTTTATTTAATTTAATATCAACATATAATAGTTGGTTGTAGGGAAACGAACTACTAGTTTTATGATAGCTTTGCATGTTTCAATAACGATGGTTAGTTCTCAGATCACAATAGTCCACATGGATATTTGTGGTATACTATTGTATAACAACAGTGTAAATACTGAGGTAAAGTGCAGAGATATTCTTTCTGAATAAAGAACTAAAATGAAAAAAACAATAAATGTCTTTTTTATGTGCTGTAGTATTTTGTACGAGACATCGCGGATAATTTTACGTCCATAAATATGGTTATAACAGTTTTTGAGGTGCTTATGGAGCTAAAGTTGACGGTCTACAGTACGTTGTATACTCACCCTTAATAACGTTTAGAAAGCCTTAATTGTTTGGGGGGGCCTTCGTAAATGGATATTTTGTCTCCATCTTTGATATATAATTGAATAATTTATATATACATAAATCACAGAGATGAAATCAGGACCACATGATATTAACTACTAGATAAAACTAGTCAGCGAAGTAAATATATATCTGAATACTTAGAAATACTGAACACAGTTGAAGTATAACTAAAATGTTCCAGAGTTCCTCAGCTACATGGATTTGCTACTATGTACATGTTATACTATTAGGAGTCCCCAATACATATATTTGTTGTTTTGTGCTCACGATACTTAAAGTGTTATATTGAATTAGCAGCAAGCAGTAGTGTAATATTGCAATCAACGGTAGTGGGCAAGAGTGTGAGGAACTGTTTTAATTTTGACATTGAAGTTTTACCGCTGAGCCTTAAAACTGCATTATACGGTTGAGTATTTTGTAAATCCAATTTATATGGTAATCTGAGCAGGAGAGGGTCCCGTATTACTTTGCGTCGCGTCGCCTAAATTTGTAAACTAAGTAAGGGGCAAGACCGCGTTCATTTGCAGGAGCGCGCGCTAAACTGGTTCCGTTCCGAAACAAACGTCGATCGTTTTTGCCGGAAATCTAGTTTTTAGTGTTGGCACGTGGATCAGTTTAGTACGTTGATCCCCGGTTTTTAGTTGTCGGTGTTATGTAACTTTTTACACGGAAAAGTAGGTTATTAGTGCGTTACTGTGTTCTGTTTGTCATTGTGTTGTTTTTGCATTTAAAAATAATATCTTCCAATACAAATTTGATGTAGGCAAAATATTATTTGTTACAACTGTTTCTTTGTTGCGTTCAATGTAAACTTGACACTAGATTCTCAGTCCTAAAATAGTGTATGCGGAATCTGTGTATCATCCACACACGTAATGTAAGTATTAGGACAGTGACGACCCGGATATTGCCTGCTGTCCTGGCGTCACGCGGTTAATTGGCGTGTCTTGTTGTCGTGTAAACAGACTCCAGGACTCTTCACCACCTCCAGTATCTCGGTCTGTCTTGTCATCGCCCCCATCTCCGAACGTGGAGAGTAGCTACCGAGTCAGTTTTTAACGATTTATTTGCGTAACGCGTCGTCGGTATTGCGTTGTGTAAAATGTTGGGATTTTCTCGTTGTTTTCTTTCTGATTGTTTTAAAAATATCAAGCCCTTTAGGAGAACCAGTTCCCGCATGGTCAAAGGCGTCAGGCATTGGTTCTGTGTTAGAGTTGGTGCAAATCAGTAAAATTATTGTACCATCTCTTTTACTGTTTCTGTTTCATTATGATCCTCGCACGTCAGTGGCAGGATAAGACTATAAAGTATAACTAAACAGAATAATCGATCTCATTAATTATGTTAAGAATACTTAGAAATGTTCAAATATTCAATTATGCCTTTTTAAAAATCTTTATTTTCTCTCTATTTAAATGTCTTTCTTTTTAAAGTTCCTTGAAATGTATGAATTCCTTTTTTGTCTTTGAGTGGCTCTAAATCTTGACCATGGACTATCTTTTAACTACTGGTGAAATGATTTATTATAATAGTGAAAATGAACCTGCGTATATTACTAGGATTTTACTTATTTTTTTCCGTTGGCTTTACTCTGATATGGCCTGACTTTACTACAATTCTTACTCATTATAAATAAGTTTATTTAATTTTAATTGTTTAATTGTAAACAATATAGTTTTGCCATAACACATACTAGCAACTAGACGAGTTTCATTCTGCGTTAATGTATAGTTAATAAAATAACCCTGGGTAAGTACGATCATTAAGTTTCAACTAATAAATGGATTTAATTTGGCGACCATTTGCATTTATAAGACATTGTTCCCTTGGATGTTCCACAACATGTAAATACTATGAGAAATTTCCTAACACTTGTGCATTAGCGTGTTTTGATATCTTTTCAGATTTTAACATGGTGGCCGTCCTAAAGTTCATCAACCAGGAATCGTGAAACAAAACTGAAAAGTATTTTTATAATTGCGCAAAGGGGTTTAACAACTCGTTGTCTGTAATGTTTTTATGCCTGAGGTATTGAGGTGGTAGTCATGGACTACATAATTGAAATGTTTACAACACAAAATAGTTTTAACATTTTGCATGACTACTACTCGTTATTGCCCCTGCAACTCGCAATAGTACCTCTGCTGTTTAGAGGAGAGTCGGGTTATCTTACAATGTTTAGCTAAAGCCTATCGTATCCAGTGTTTTTCATTGTTATGGCCTGCGATACCTTATTGACTTAACTGCCAATTAACTGGTAATAATGTATGTTTTTCAGACATAATTAACTATTCACTGATAATTTCTAACAATAACTTGGTTATATGAAATTATAATTTTTCAGCTGAAACACAGAGGATGACTTAGTAAGTGAAACTTACTTGACAGATACTTATTGGTTCGGAATTATTCAAATAACATTCCTTAAAATCTTTTTCGTAAAATAGTTTTCCTATATAATATCGTAAAATATCTATCTTCAATTTCAATTTTACGCTGTTCGCATTTTATTTAGTCCTTGCTATAAAGTAAAAGTAAAAGTGAAATTGAAATCTAATTGAACGAGTTCACTGTAATTTGTGTAAACTTCAGATGTGTAAGAGCCTAACTCCTCCAACTCGGCCTGATTACTTCGTCATCAAATTACGCATGAAATGCATAACTACTTCTGTGACATGTGTCTTTTTGGAAACTCCAATATCATTTAACTGTTTATTTAAGGCTCGATACTTAAGAAGCGTTAAAGACCAAAGTCTTGTAGTGGTAACTTTTGATAACAAGAATATGTTTAACATTTTCTCAACTTTCTGGTGGTGTTTATATATATATGGTGCCTATATATATGGTTTAGTTTGAGCGTAATAATAATGATATCCGTCTACTAATGTTCTCTTCTACGAGAAAGCAACAGGTGGGCATCTCTCTCAAATGAAAAATAAGTAAACTAATATAGTATTACGTTTTATTTAATATTAATACTCCGTGTTATATAATTTTAAGCTGATCCTAAACATTTTTCTGGTAGTGCTTTGAGTCACAAATTTAATATCAGTGTTACACAAGATATGTAAAAGCAACGTTTGCGAAGAGGGTTATGTGCAGATAAATGTGTCATGTAAATGTGACTACAAAGGGGTCCATTTGTTGGCCTATCGTCATATATCAGTCCCCTTTATTTCAAAATTTCCGTAGATCTGGTGGTATCCTTGGCGTTCTTTCGGTTAGTAAGTTTTTTGTCACTATAAGCCTGACTGCTCGATTCAGTTTCAGTCAGGTATCTTCATACAATATAACTGAGCACTTGGGTGTCTGTGTTAGGGTGATATCAATATTGGTATTGGTCGTCGTTTCTTTGACTACTATGGCGGAACTGACTTCATCCTCAGAACGTCCCGTTGATGATGTGTAATGTGTTGGCGGTGGTCGCTGGGGCGGGCAACGTCCGCACCGTGTGCTCCCGCCAAATGGGTTGCGATACTTCGTGACAAGCTTCTGTAACCATCGTCAGTGGCATGGGCCGGACAAGGATGTTGGACAAATTCACTTGCATCTTCTTGAATAACCGCGGCTCTTTTGAACTTAAAAAAAAGTTAACTCCCCTTTTTCCGTCCCACTTCTTATCTCGCTTTTTGTTGTTGTAATACGTGCTTAGTTTCTACGGCGGTTGCTGCTGCACAAGAAGATTGTTCCTCGCTAACATATTTGACAATTGACCAGTTGGGCGTTCCCTCCGCCCTCGCTATCTCTGGTTTTATGCTGGGCAACTTGCAAAACTTGTAGATGTCATTAATTATCACAGACCTTTACAACTTTGTTCTATTCTGAGACGATATGGAAATGACTTCTGAAGTTAGGAATACTCTTAATCATTGTGGAAAAAAACTGTTAAATATTTAAATATTGAGTTATGACCTATAGAGCACTTCAATTTCGTCGAATGGGACGATATTTTGTTCAGATCGTATTGAATGCACTCGAAATAGAAATTTTCCTGGACAAGTGAAAAGCGGCATTATTTTGATGTCCAATGTCTTGTATCGAAAATGTGCCTGGTCCCTTGGCACAGAAAAGAAGGTTGCCTTCAAGTTTCAAGATGCTGTAAGTTTCACCATTAACTGGATACATCTCCGAACTGCACATGAATTGTACAACTCGTTCACCTGATATAGTGTACTAATATTGTTTGCTTTAATGTAATGTGATAGTTTGACCACATGTTTGACAAACAGTAAAGCTGGTTTTACAGTACAAAGATCTGTCGGCGGCAGGTAGTCTGGGGAGTTCCGCCTGCCCATCCTTTATGATTCCATTGACCCAGACTAGATGACAATTTTGAAAGGTCATCTCTGTTGAACCCTTCCCTTCACCTGTATTCTTCAGTAAGAAATCGATAACTCTTTCAATTGAAATAATTTTAAGTATTTTGTGTTTCGTTTTTTTTTATTATTGCTGTTCTAAACAATAGTAATAAAATAATATGAATTCAGTAACTTTGCGGCCGAAATGGTATATAAATATTTACTTTCGCTGTTATATTTTGCTGACCAAAGTTATAACACAAGCCGATAGTTGTATGCCCGTAGTTTTGTTCATGACAAGTTTTTGTAACTTAGGTGAGAGTTAAGAAATGTATGCATCTACTTTACAGAAGAGTGTTAATTGGTTTTACTGCATTCCATTTTCCCTTCATGTGTGTATGAGTATGCATGTGTATGATGCTGTAATCTTACAATGTTTGTGTGTATCAATATTTACGTTTGTTTCAGATCCCAGGGTGAACCACTGGGCCATGATGAGCTCGCCCTTCCCCACGTTAGGAATATGTCTCTTCTACGCTTATTTCTCCAAGGTCCTGGGCCCCAGACTGATGGAAAATCGAAAGCCTTTTGACCTGCGACGAGTCCTTATTTTCTACAATTTAATACAGACTGTGTTCAGCTCGTGGATATTCTACGAGGTTAGTGCTATTTTCTCATGTCAACTGGCGAAAGCTTATTCGATTGCTTTATATTCTACAGTGTGTCTAAGTTTATCCTGCAAATGAATATGCTCTGCAGAACTGACTTGACGGATTATATCTCAGCCCCTTGTCTGACTCGCTCTCTGTGTTATCCAAGCGGCCAAAGACATAAGTATTATAAAGTAACAGGCAGTGCATTATCATTGTTTGCCATTTTTCAAATGTGACTCTGAACAAGTAATTCAAACAATACAATTAAAACATTTAAACAGATTTAATTTGTAAAAACTTTCATCTAGAAATGTAAGATTGTTAAACAACTAGCATTATGTTTATAGCATTACATGATCAGTAGCTGCTTTCTGAGGAAGCCTAGAGTATCAAAGAAATTGTATCCATGTCTAAGTCAGTCCGATCTCTTTGAAGTTTATTGTGCACGCGACTTCGTTGCAATTGGTTCACAGCAATCGTACACAAGAATTTAATGAAATCATTGAAATTTGAGACATATGCTGTGTTGTAAACAAATTTCAAATTTAACCGAACACGTGAGAAAAATGAATACGATGTACAAGAACTTGTGTAAGTGTTTGTTTAATGGTCTTTCATCTATATCCAGAATTTGTAAAATCATGAATTGACTTTTTTATTAAGTGTTTGAAATTCTGACGCTAAACCTTTCACAAGCTACGAATGGCAGTCTCATGGTTTCTGAATGCTGCAGAAGTCTAAAGGCAAATGTAAACTTAAAAATAGGCTTACTAAAAGACAATTTTAGAAAATATTTTAAATTTATTAGAGTGAAGCGAAGAACGTTAATGTAGTTTTTTGCAAACACAGTGACTTGGTGGTAGGTTTGGAGTTGCGAAAATCAGCAACTTTTGTATTTATTAATAGTCCGTACATTAATGAAACTTACTTTGATACTCAGTGGAATTCGAGGCTCATGCTTATCGTGTATTGCAGTTACAGTTCTTTATTAGATAGGTATGAAGTTCTTGCTTTGTTTGTATTTATTTAAAGGACTATAATAACACATCGACTTCGGCTAAAGAGTTTCGATTTCCGAGCGGTTTAAGACGTCGGACATTGATTCTGAGTTAGAGATAGCGCAGGTTCAAATCCTGACTGAGACCTTTACAATTTTAATCAGTACCATTTGTGTAGTACTGTATCAATTCTTTCTCTTATTATGTTTGATATAACCCTCGCACAGGCCAGTGGCTTATGAGGGTAAATAGAATAAGATTAAAAGGGATCGACCTTTTTTATATTTTCTTATATATGTTTTTGTCACGAACTCCAAATCGCTTTGTAACATTTTGTTTCGTAATGTGTTTCGTGTATAAAAGTTGCAAACCTTGTGTTGTCACTGCGCCAGTAATGTTGATATTACTTACGGTAAACAGGAATACACCGTCCCACTTGAAGGTAAAGAAGATGATGCCGCCAGTAAACCTTGGCCCACAACCGCGTGTAAGGGTAACAATAAATGGTTGCGGATTGCTGGGGAACGCTTTATGGCAACAGCTTTGTGGGTCGGCAGCTGGTAGTTTGTGTCCACCACTGTGTTTGCGGACCATAAAATGTATAATGACTTCAGGTTGACCTACTCTTCTATCGCTTAACCTACAACCTTCGTATCGATAGTCTTCATATTATACGTTCCTGTAATCTCCATCTGAATGGTAATATTTTCGGTTCATGTGCATCGTTGGTGCCTTTAAAGCTTTATTCTAAACAAGGTTTATTTTTGTATGTCTTTAAAAGTGAATTTAATATTTATATTCAATGAAAGTACTAATTTGTAGTTGCCATTTTCAGTTATAATTTTATGCAGTATAATAATATCGTAATAATTCCGGTGATCAAATCAGTGATTGATATGCGTGTGCCCTTGTAATACATTATTATATATGTTTTTAGCTTATTTTTAGCCTTTTTCACAGTCCAGTTCAGTGACTTATCTTTCCTGCATTCGTATGATTTTGATATTCAGTAAAAATAATATGGTATGATTTCTCTTGTTTATACTGATCAGCTGTTTGAATCCTGGTCTCAGGGTCCCCACCCGACCGTGAAAACCGTGAAACCGGGAATAAGCCGTGAATTTAGTTCACCGTGAAAAAACCTTAAATAAGCCGTGAATTTTGTTTACATACCGTGAAAATCTCTACAACTTTTGAATAAATAAAATCAACACGGGTCGTCGTCAGACGATCATATGGGAAAGTTGACCTTCGCTATTGCAAAGTAAAAAGTAGCACGCAATGTAGGGGATAGACCGCGAAGTTTGACAGGTGCTGCTATCTGAGCGATTTTACTGATAATATGGTTTATAAACAAATGAGGAAAAGGAAGGGCCGGTGGGAGATGACGTTTCCGGTTCAAATCACGTGAGGCCTGTCTTTGTCTGTCGCCAGGTTCCGGGCCTTGGCTACGCTACGCGGCTGTAAACAAGGTATTCTCTGATTGAACGCGAGATTAATAACACAATTTAATTACTTGATAGATTGTCGTTTAATGTAAAAACTTTTCGTATTGGAGTTTTTATTGTATCAGATATAGTCTATTATTGTTTTCATAAAATAAAAAAAGTATACAAATCCTTAATCTAATGTAAGGAATTTAAATTACATTTTAACTTAATTTCATTCTATTATATCCCTTACTTTATTTAAATATTAATGAGAAAAATGCTATTCAGTAAGATATCTATATCGTTGTGTGTAATGACTGTTAACACAATGTAATAATTATAAAAAATTTTAATTTATGGTGGACAATAAATTGAATTAATTTAGGGTCTTGCGTAAATAAATAGTATAATAATGTGACGGAGCAGAACCTACACGACACATATCAATTAACGCAGCGAGACCATAACTTTATAGGCCTATATAACTGTTTTAATTACCAGTAAGGTCGTTTGAGAAAACAATTTTATTTTTCATCTCTTTAGATATTAAACGGTAGTGATATGCGTTTTCCTTATCAATAATATTTTTTATGATTCCTAAGCTGCATGGATATTACGAGTGTACACGGTTTAAATCTTTTATGGTGAATGTGTGTTTAAATTGTATAATGTATTAGTAAAATATTACAAATGAAACGTCATGTTATAAAAACGTCATTGTCTTTGTCATTGCTTTGATGACTGTTATGATGATGTTTTGTAAAAATAATATGCCTTGTTATATTCATGTAGCAAATCGCACATAAAATCGGGCGCTCGCCGCTCATTGCTTGCGTCGTAACCGAAGCCTATTGTTATTTCGTTCTTTTAGACGTTTCCGTCAATTCCTGCACGACCAATGACATCGTTAGTCAAATGGGAAGAAGTTTTATATTGTATTTTACCGCTCCGCCGCGTCTGTAGTGTTTACGTCTCAACTTCGCCCCTCGCCAACACGATTTTGTTTGTACCGGTAACGTTGTTTATGAAAACTTTCCGACCTTGAATTTTAATTTTTTTAACCGTGAAAACCGTGAATTAGCCGTGAATTTGAGTATTTAGATTGAGTGGGAATCCTGTGGTCTTCTCATTGACCTAATCTAATGTTCTTAATGCGATTCTTTACTCTCAATCTTTATAGTGTAGCTGAAATTGTAATCTCTAATCTTGTTGTATTATTGTGGCGTTAATCTATAGTGATCTACATTTTTCTTCAGTTCAGTATCTGTGTTAGAACTTTAAATACCTTCGATATCCTGTTCCGAATCGTCTTAAAGTTGAATTGTTTTATTTAACGTAGTCTTGTGGGTGTCTTATGACTAATAACTTTGATCTGATCAACATCTTAATTCTTTTTCAATCCAGAGCTAACACAATTTATATGTAGCTCAGTGACTGAAAGCCATTCTTCAGATTACTTTTCAGCAAGACTAAATGCGATGTACCGTTTTAGCTGTTTGGTGTTGTTGTTTGGCTGTTTGTTGCAGTGTAGTGGCTGTAGTAGACATTTAAATGTGATAGTCTATGAACTCTTCCAATCACTTATCATAAAGTTAAATCACTTTGTTGAAATTATATAACGTATATTGTCCGCGAGGGTTTCATTAATATTCTGGTATAACCAACCCTGTTTAAAGGTATTTATGATAATTACCCTATTACCACTTAAGTTTCCTTTGTTTGTATGAATCGTGTGTACTCATTCCTACCAGTTTTTTCCCATTTTAAGCCAATAATGGGTTTAGACTTAAGTGAATTACAATTTTGAGTTTTAAAAATACTAATGTAGACATAGATGCAAACATCTGCACACCGCTAAAACGATGTTCATATTTGCACGGTATGTTGTGACGTACAGAGGTCCACAGCCACTGTATTAGCTAACTAGTTGTATAAGTGATCGCAGCGCCTTCAGATGAGGACGAGAGCCAATGAATTATACAACGTGAAATCCTTTCAACAGACCATTTTATTGTTGCGAATGTATACATGTATGTTACCTTTTCATAATGGCAAACTGTCAATAACTGTGTTCTTTTATTTTAGATTTTAAATGTTGACAACTGCTTAGAATTGAACTATGGATCTAAGGATCTTGTTCATAAAATTTAACTTTTGTTCTATTTCCATAAACTTTTGAAGTGTGCCTGTTATAATCAGGTCTTTATACCTACGGATAATTTATAACGCGTTTGTACAGTTTGAGAAATACATTTTTATTTTACTTCTGAAACTTTCGTACATTAAGATAAAATATTGTATTAGTGTAATAAAATCCATAAAAGTTGGTTAGTTGGGTTGAACTTACATAAGTGAATATATGTACATTTCCCTGATTATCATGACTCGTAGTAAATAAAATAAACTTTAACATTAAAATGTTAAGAAATGAAATTGTTCTAAATAATATACTGTACCACGTGTTTTATGCCTTATAGTTTTTATAAAACTAAATGTATTTGGAGTAACTGAACGGTCTCAGATGACAATGACAATGGAAGAGTCCGCTCCGGGCGACGCCATTGTAAACATTGTTCTCGGTGTGGAGACGTCATTCAAATTCTCATGAATGATTTCCATTTGTCATTTTTCTCTCAATGGGATATCTCTTATGTGTCCTACACAACTATAATGGACATTTCGCATTGAAATACCCCAGACAATGTTCGAATGAGATGGGACTTCAAGATCGTTTGCGTCGGAAATACGAGGGAACTCGGGGAACGGGATTAATGCAGTGAAGTGTGATTCAGTGAGCCGTCAACGATGACGTATGACGGCTTGTAATGAGCTTTCGTAGATAACGGCTCTAATGCCGGTACACCGCGTGATAGCGCAAGATCGATTGATATATTGTCAATCTTAGTAGTTCGCTCATCCTTCCTACGCTTCTAAAATCTACGGTTTAATCTCTCTCTATCTTTCTCTGATCCGCCATAACGTTGAGGCGAGGAAATGTGGTGTTGGTAGTGTAATAATTTCAGACACACTTCTACATTTTTGGCCAATATCAGCAGATAAAAAGTGCCGCCATTTTATTTAACATAAATTTACGCCTGTATCTCAAAGAAGGCCGACTCCAGACCTGTGAATGGGCGGCAAGACGGTGTTTACGTAGAACGAAGCGCAAATTTTGCTAACTGAAAATGCACGTGTTCGAACTTCACGCTGTACATCGCACGTGCGAGGTCAGAATGTAACTCACTGGTATAGCCGTCTAGACCAGGGTAGTTGTTTTAGTTTATTCGTACTTTATATCACACGTAAGAAACTTAATTATCGGCTGAACGTTACTGGAGCATATCACTCTAGGGGCTAGAAGATGTCTGTCTTTTTATCGGTCTTTGTGTTTGTATATCTTGAAACATAAACCGACCTATAGACTTGAAATTTTGCACGAAAGTTAATTTATATATGGACAATATCAACATACGCTTTGGCTGAGCGATAGTGATAATTTTTACATTAATGTAGGTAATCAACCATTCATGCGCGATGCGTGCCTAAAGCAGCGTCTCTCGCAAGTCCTACGTTTAGCCAACGTCGAAGTCTGGCGTCAAAACCATCCGCAGTACAATAATCTGCTCCTATGGCGTTTTCAGTTGAGTAGTGTTGGTCAAAAAGACTATCAGACGCCAAGTATTAGAGCCCATAGAAGCAGAAATGGGATGGGGGAAGTTTGCGCACTCTTCTGGATCAGTTGGCTTGTTTCAGATTAACTCACATTCATAATTTAATATGTTTAATGGAACGGCCTATACCTTGTTAGCTTTGTTTTGCCTTTCCTCATGAGCCCCTGACCTGTGCGAGGGGCAAAATCTATCAAGCAAAATAAGAAGGAGAGTCGATACAGTAGGCTACAAGGTCAACGGTACTGAAATTTTAAGTTCACCGGTCTCAGTCGGGATTTGAACGTGCTAGATCTCTTAACTCAGATGCAAAATAGACCCTTCGGCCATCGGCACTCCCAGTTATTTACACATTGCATCATATCATTGTTGTATCAACAATTTCTATGCCATGGTATTCTGCGGAGCTTTCCCTAAAAAGAGAGAATTATGCACCTATAAGGATTGCTTCTATAGCGAACGCTCTCTACGAACAATTCAGCAAGTCTTACCATCCATAGAATAGTATATGGGTAAGTCTTTAAATTACAAGACAGCTGCAGATAATTAATCTTATTTTGCTTACTTCAAAGCTGTTATTTTACCAAACACTTATGTTATACATTGTCGTAGCAATAAAGGAAATCCAACATGAAAATGTGATAACTCTTAAAGTAAACAACAATAAACATTTGTTTTTATCTACAGTCAATAGTAACAACGTGTCTATTGGTGAAATAAATCATTTATTCGATATTTAATTGCACTGGTATTTGTAAGTGTCTAGCATTTCAGAGCGTTTCAGATATTAAACTCAGTTATAACCGGCCTTGTAAATAAATTTACATTCATTAGTTTTGAATGCAAATGACTGGTCTTGTAACGTAAACCGCATGATTATTGCTGTGAAGAGCACGCACACATACGTCCTGTTCTCACAGTCCTCACACAATAAAACGTGCGATTATCCCATTTCCGATTAAGACTTGACATTAATTATATTTGTTTTTAAAGCGATTCCTGTAATGATATGGATTCAAAGTGTATTGTACTAGTCCATAAGGAAAGTTAAAGGTCATGCTCGTATCAACCAAGCTCAGGAGAGTGAAATTGTAAAGTAAATAATTAAGCTCTTGTATATATGCAATATAAATATATATGTCTCTTGTGAGGGATAATGCAAACCTAGTCTTATTTCTCAATCTACTATTTTCAAATTAATACTTTCTAAATTAGTTTTCTAACCTTTCTCAATATTCGATAAGTTTGCTAAACGTTAATATCCTTCATTTCACCAAATTTTCTGTTTTAGAGAGCACGCAAATGTATTCTGTTTCTCTCGAAACATAAAATATAATTTTACAGCACAAATTTGTAAGTACTTTCCAGACGCGTGTACCCAACGTTCTTTATAACATTAAAATTAAATTTTTAATCGTAAAGATATGCATTGATTCGATTTGATGAGAAATACCTATTCCTAGTAGATGTCGAGACTTAATGTTTTATATTTAGAGAAGCTGATCCGATTTACGTTATAGCATAGAGTTATTTTAATGTACGTCAAATATGAACAATTGAGAAAACAGTTGTGCAAAACGTGCAGATTGAACCTTTCCTCAGTGGCGGAGTTTAACAGCTGTGTAATTAACACTAGGTTTAGCTACTCTGTGACTTATCTGTTGTTAGAATCTTTGTAATGGTTTTGTGATTCAACGTCACTGCTTGTTGAATCGCAGTGCTGCAATCGTAACGTTGTAACTTGTGCTACAAGGCAAACCTCGTTGTCCAGACCGATATGATCATCGCAGGAAAATGTAGCCCTCTGGTTGTCCTCGCTCGGACAAAGAGACTAGCTACCCTACCTACCGGCATGCGATGGCGGAAGGACTGCAACTCGAGGACACCGGGGCAGGTTGAGGACCTGCAATGGCACTAGCTGTCAGGCACTACCCGCCGACCTCCACTGCTCTTACATAAGGTCCACTGCCGGTTGAGAAATTATACTGTAGTCCTGAAAGAATGCTCTTTGCATGCTGATAACTCCTGTTTGTTTCCTTATAATTGGGTTGAACACAGCAGTTTGCAGCTAAAGACGTCGTTCCGTATTCAAGCGTTCCATTCCAGTTTCATGTAAAAAGGTTATCTGAATTTAAATAAATACATATGTAGCGTGCATTTCCAAAAATTAACATAGATGAAATATTCTGTGAAAGGGAATTTAATGGATGAAAAAGAACTGACTGTTTCTCTGTCCTATCTGTGTTAAGAAAGAATTTGCTGCATTACTAAATTAGATGTAGATCCCCCAAACATTCCGTTTCACTTCATATTTTGTCAAAAACTTTTTACCACTGGTTCATGCCACATTTTATCTTGTCACAGCTGTGTTTGTTCTTAAGAAGTCCACTCACGTCTTGATTCTACCCTCCTATCTCTGCCTTATTTGCCACCTATGTTTGAGCAATCTCTTGATTAACACGAAATCTTTTAATTAAACTCGATTTAATGTACTACTCTCTTTTTAAGATGTACTTGAGACCTTAAACGTTAGATTAGATTTAGTTATCATACTTTGAATTGACTAGTATTGCTTTTATATTATTATTTTTTACATTTCAAAATAGATGAAACGTTGTAATTTATAAAACAATTAAATTTTAACAACGTAAGGATAAAGAATGAATGTTTTATAAAAAAATAATTTACATACGTCACAGTAGTTGTGTGTATCTTTACTTTGTTTCAAATTCATCTTTTTATGTACGATTTAGAGTATTTTAAAATAATTTACGGTTATTAGCCATCAGGATTATTGAAGACCTAACTCAGGCTGTTAAATCTGTTTTTAAACCCTTGAATGTGGCAACAAATTTATTGTAGTGTTCTCTCCCTGGAAGGACACGAAACTTTGCGTTCCACAGAATTATTTTCTCCTGCTCGCTAGCCCGATAAAGGTAGAAAGAAGTACGCCTGCAATATGATGGTAACGGAGATATAAACTGGAACAGTGAACTCTTGGGACACTCCATAAGTAAACAAGGTAGAGGGGCTGGTGGCGTGGCGCGCTACTCCTACGGGACCTCTGCTGTGGAGACTCCTATGTATTGGTAAATTGTAGACCTTAGAATTTGAATAAAACAGTCGACTTATCATACCGGGAAATGTCGTAATTTTTCACGATATCACAAGTTATCAGAAGAGCCTCCATATTGCCTTTATAAATTTCAATTCTAACAGATTGTTTTCGCTGCTGATGTTATTGCAAAATATGACTGTTATTGGTGTTTACCTGGCGAACATCTCTGTACTATAATGTTGGTGTTCTCATTTATAAATGTTAGTAATACTGATTGTACTCATTATATAATTGTAATGGCCTGGTGATATTTTACTGACTTGCGATAAACATTCACTGAGGGAAGTGGTACAGTAACTGTGGTAACCGTATCTGCAGATAGCTGTGTCCAGAGCGGAAGTACCACTCTGACGCAAGCAAATAGTTCTGACTGTTAGATTCAGCGTTCTTGTTGTAATGGCCTGGTGATATTTTGCTGACTGTTGTTGCGATAAACATTCACTGAGGGAAGTGGTACAGTAACTATGGTAACCGTATCTCCAGATAGCTGTGTCCAGAGCGGAAGTACCACTCTGACGCAAGCAAATAGTTCTGACTTAGATTCAACGTTCCTGTTCCAATAGTCTGCACATGAAGTGGTGCAAATGAACAAGTGCGATATCTGTCAACTGATAGCTTGGAAATCGTAGATTAGTAGGAAGCTGTCGGTATTCATGCTTCTATTATAATTTAACTTCAGAGGGGAAAGCCAAGTTGTGTTCTCTAAAATCACAATCTAGTTTTCTCATGAAACCTGTTGGAAAATGTCTCCTTGTAACTCGGTTGCGCTAACTATGGTGAGTTGTCACATTATTTCACAGGGCAGTTTTTGAGCAAGGAAAAAGAAAATCAACTGCCAGGCGCGTAAATACTAGTAAATCAAATGTTGCGAACGGGATAAAGAGATTTTAATGATGAGTTCTGGTAATTTTAAATCTCTACCTCGTCAGTAAAAACTGATGTAATTGTTCATTTCACGGACTATCTTACTTGTTGTGTGTTTAGTTTACAAAAGCGCATTATTCTAAACAATACGTGAGATTATTATTTTTAATTTATAATCAGATTTATTTGTTTTGTTTTTTTTTTTTGTTTCCAAAATATGTGTTTTTATTTTATTGGCTAGAACAGAGAAGAGTTATAACATGAGAATGTTGAATTGAAAGATGAGCATGAGTCGTGTACGCCCCGAGTAATTTAGCCAGTTATCAATATAGGAGTCCTGCGGCAACGCCCAGCCCGTACAAAGCGAGCAGCTGAAATATTGGACATGGACACCAACTAATACTGTAATGTCCTTCCGGAGTGTACCTCCCTTCTCCTTCCCCTTCCCCTTCCAACACAGACCGGTAATTAATTATTTATTTCCTCTTGGAGCTGGGGACCTTCTCCTGTGTGTGTACCTGGATTAACCTATTAGTAAACGTACCGTACATTTAACCTAAATGGTCAAGTCTCCCTCCCCTCTTGCCACTCTTCTCCAGTATTTCACAATATTCGTCAGTATCTCATGTGCTCAGCGTTTACAAGCTCTGTGCATTATTAGTATTGTACAAGATGCCATGTTACAAATGTCATATTCGAACTAACAATATCTGAGATATATATTTTAAAATTATGTTCTCTCTTTAGAAAAAATATTTTTTACTATATGAATTCATAGTTAAAGTAATAACTGGATATAAAATATCGACAAGACAGCTGTATAATTTGTGTGGATGAAAGATCAAAGTTTACTGGAGTAGTTTTACTGGGTATTTCTAAATTTCATTACCAGCAATGTACTATTACTATTTAACTATTAACATTTACAGTTCAATAAAATTTCGTTGAACGCTTCTCTCTTATTATTTCTACTACGCCGAAATATCATGCGATGCCGCTTAATGAACTACTTATCTAAAGTGTGAGGCGATAACGGCGAATTGACGCGGAACCGTAAAGGCTACAACAAACTGGGAGGTGTTCAGCTTCACAAACGTGACTGTCAAGTGTAAGTGTAAGCCACGTCACATGGCCGGCGTGACGTCATCACTTCACGTCTCACATGTCAAGTTGAAAGTGAGTGAAGTTGAAAAGTATTTCACTCGTGTGAAATACTTTTCTTAGATCGAAATGGCCCTTCATGTTTACACCTTGGAAATCCTTGTGCTCACGACCTTTACGACTCCAGCTCTTGAAATTATTAATTAGGACCCGATGGAGCCTCTTAGAATCGTGTCGTTATCTGTCTGTCCTTCTGTGCTAACTCTTGATAGAAAGCTTCTAGAGGCCTGAAACTTGGTACGTAGGTTCTACTTGGTCCAAGAATGAACTCTATTGATATTAGGGTCAACACTCAAAATTTAGCAAAGTTTCCTGGGGAAGACGGTATATAGGTATTCTTTGATATGTTGGTTACTATGTGTAATACATACAGCGGTATATTCTCAATTAATCAGTTTAAATGCCCTACCAAGCTCCACAATGCTGGACAGAACAAATAAAGTTTCCTGGGGAAGACGGTATATAGGTATTCTTTGATATGTTGGTTACTATGTGTAATACATACAGTGGTATATTCTCAATTAATCAGTTTAAATGCCCTACCAAGCTCCACAATCTGGACAGAACAAATAAAGTTTCCTGGGGAAGACGGTATATAGGTATTCTTTGATATGTTGGTTACTATGTGTAATACATACAGTGGTATATTCTCAATTAATCAGTTTAAATGCCCTACCAAGCTCCACAATCTGGACAGAGTTGACAAATAAAGTTTCCTGGGGAAGACGGTATATAGGTATTCTTTGATATGTTGGTTACTATGTGTAATACATACAGTGGTATATTCTCAATTAATCAGTTTAAATGCCCTACCAAGCTCCACATTCTGGACAGAGTTGACAAATAAAGTTTCCTGGGGAAGACGGTATATAGGTATTCTTTGATATGTTGGTTACTATGTGTAATACATACAGCGGTATATTCTCAATTAATCAGTTTAAATGCCCTACCAAGCTCCACATTCTGGACAGAACAAATAAAGTTTCCTGGGGAAGACGGTATATAGGTATTCTTTGATATGTTGGTTACTATGTGTAATACATACAGCGGTATATTCTCAATTAATCAGTTTAAATGCCCTACCAAGCTCCACAATCTGGACAGAGTTGACAAATAAAGTTTCCTGGGGAAGACGGTATATAGGTATTCTTTGATATGTTGGTTACTATGTGTAATACATACAGTGGTATATTCTCAATTAATCAGTTTAAATGCCCTACCAAGCTCCACAATCTGGACAGAACAAATAAAGTTTCCTGGGGAAGACGGTATATAGGTATTCTTTGATATGTTGGTTACTATGTGTAATACATACAGCGGTATATTCTCAATTAATCAGTTTAAATGCCCTACCAAGCTCCACAATCTGGACAGAACAAATAAAGTTTCCTGGGGAAGACGGTATATAGGTATTCTTTGATATGTTGGTTACTATGTGTAATACATACAGCGGTATATTCTCAATTAATCAGTTTAAATGCCCTACCAAGCTCCACAATCTGGACAGAACAAATAAAGTTTCCTGGGGAAGACGGTATATAGGTATTCTTTGATATGTTGGTTACTATGTGTAATACATACAGTGGTATATTCTCAATTAATCAGTTTAAATGCCCTACCAAGCTCCACATTCTGGACAGAGTTGACAAATAAAGTTTTAACCGAGGCTGCTGCATTTGTTTAGATTTGTCCTTGGTTAATTCTTGTACCATGACAGATTGAATACAATTAATTTCAGGTTAAAGTCGGAACGGTATAAACTGTATCTGGAACCAGTATGAATCTAGTTGGCAGGTAGTTCTTTGTTAAAAGTCCTTTTGGCACATAGCACGATCATTTAAACCAACACAGGCTATGTATTTAAAATTCGTTTTGTTCTATGTGTATAATTTTGTTCTGATATTAGAAGACACCAATAATTGCCCGCCCTGGTGGCTTATGTGCTCTCTCGGACCGCTTCGTTGGCTCTGTGACTCAGAACAGAACGGATCCGCCTACTGACCCACTATTACAGTACTCCAGTCGGCAAGTTTTCACTTCTCAGTTCCGAGTCTCTACTCCTTTCTGCAATCATCATTTTCATTTTTTAACTTTTCACAGTAAAAAATGTCAATTTAAAACGAATTCTGGGAAGTTAACAATTACCTGTCCACATTATGATGCAGATACACCTGTCAGATATCACGGGGTTTTCCTGTGAGTCATCGCCACTTGCAGTTTATCTGTTAGTAGTTGTGATAACATATACTGGCATCATTCCACCTGTTGTGGGACTCGTTCATTCAATCTGCAATCATCAATTTAATGTGTTACCTTTCCACGGTTAAAAAATGTTCAAACAAATAATAGGAATTTTGAACAAGAATGTTACTTGTATTTATTGACCATCGCACAGTGGGGCATTTGCCTGATTTACCCGGACATAATTAGTTCAATATTCAAGATAGTTCAATAATTATGTTGGCTAGCAAACAGTGTCCTTCAATGTCATAAAGGTTTTTTTCTCATACTCTGCTGTAATATACACAAGAATCCAGAATGTTAGATTTTTATCGCAATGATTGTGAGACAATTTAATTAAAACCGATGTTATAACTATCATGATTCCTTTAAGTCTTATAAGCTTCTCAAGTCTAGTATTCCACAGTTGAGAAGAGGGTTATATATTATAAAGGAATAAAAACACATATAGAAGACTCATTATTACACGAATTTCTTAATTCTTAACTTCTAAATAATATTTAACATGAAAACCCTGACATGAACACTATAACACCATAGTATAACACTAATTATCCCATTAAATATTAAAATTTCATTGCTTATCATCCATACTGTTAGAAAAATAAGTTCTTGGTTAAATCTTCATAACAATTAAAATTTCTATTTTTGAAATTTTTCAAAATAATCTGAAAATTAAAAACCACAAACCGACTTTTTAAGTTGGCACTAAGCTTTCTACTAAATAACTGATGAGATCTTTTAAAGTTTGTACAAATAATGAGCACAGTTATTAAAAAATAACGTTATGAATGTAATATATTCTATATGACAGTAAGTATAAAATATATTGATAGTTGCTTAATAACATTGTATTGTACAAGCTCAGATGTTCCGCAACAGTTAAGTATGACTCTAAAGAGGACAGTTTTAAACGTAAGCAATAGCAACACTATGGGCGTAACCTCGAGATACGAGAATGTGTTAGTGCCGATATTATTCCAACTTATTTTTTTGTAGTGTAATGTACAATTATGCAGATAATCCACGCCAGTGTAACAATAAATAAGTTTTTGAAGTTTTGAAGGTGAGCTGGTTGAAAAACTATATGACAATTCAAAACAACCTTCCATTTCATCCTTCTTTTGTTTCATACCATTACTACAGATTTTAAAATTTAATTATAAAATGAAACAACAAAAGTTAAATTTATTATGTTTTACTACATATTTAGATGCCAATTAAATTAAAAAATACCATACTTTTAGTTGCACGTGAAACACACGCCGAGTACAAAAATATTTCGCGCCAAATAGATTTATTCTTTACTAGAAGTGGTCGCCTCCGCAAACATCCGCAGCAAAAAATTCGATCATCAAAAAGTAGACCCTTTTGTCTAAAATATGAGTTTAAAATGTTTGCCGTGAAACGCCAGGAAGTACAACAAAACTCATGTTATTTTTAAATTTTAGATAATTAAACTTTGGAAAAAATACTCCAGATTCGTGAAGCTATATAACCGAATAATTAATCTAATTATAGTTTCATATATCAATAACGTAATTGTAATTGCCTGGAGAAATCCATTGATATTACAACGATTAATTAAACGGCTCTGATAGTGGCCTCAACACATGGAGGTCATGCAAAAGTTTGATCTCTGGAAACCCTTGATTAGACTATCAGTAGAATTTTCAGTGGTGGGGTACACAGTGGGCAATGCCGGTACAATAAAAAGGGCGCAGCACACATATTTGCCAAATACCCCACTGTTCTGATGATATATATCGTCGTCTGATGATATATAAATTAATGATTGAATACACGTGTTAGTCATTGCCTTATTGCCAACATAAACGTTTAGTTTTTGGAACATTCAGAAATTTGTGTTGATTGAAATGATTTAAAAAGGTTATATTTTAGAAAGGGGCTTACCAATGACAGTAAACATAAACCTACAAGTATTTTACACCGTTCACCGTAAAACCGTCAATGTGTAATTTACACATCATCGTATGAATGTGATGGATGAAAACCATTTTTTATATTGAAATAGTAATGAAATTCAAAATATTTGAAACTGTGTTAATCTAAAAGTATTATGTGACGAGGTTCTGTGTTTGTGCTATCAATAAATATTCAGATAAACTAGTGGTATGTCTTGTAAAAAATTGTAAAGATCTAAATTCTAAGATAAGTTTAAAATTTTACTTATATTTGAACTAATACTGACAAGCCTGCCCAACGGCCACGCGATAACTACAGCATATAAGTTAGTAGCTCTGCTGTGCTGCTGTGTGCAGATGTTACAGTCTGTGTAATGCTGTATGTATGCAGTAATATACTACCAATTATAACTGATTACATTCACAGTTCACTCTGTCTGCTTGCCTGCCTGCACCAGTCTAATTAATAGATCTAGCTACGACTTCTCTTCTTGAACCTTCTACACGTCTAACGGGACCTGTCGGTCTTATGTGACATTATAGAATATGCGAGATTAGTGCATTTAGAGTACATGCGAAAATAAATATTCGTATGTTAATATCCAACATTTCTTCCGATCCTACAAATGAAACAAAGTTTTCCCGCACCTGCCAAACATATAGACCCTGGTTTTCATTTTTGTTTTATGAGACGGCTCACGAGATTCACGTCGACCTATTTTATCTAACTTGGGATCCGTATATATTTTGTCACTTGATGATTATTTTCACAATTAAATTAACAAGCTAATAAGAGATCTAACGAATGAAAATTAAACATGTAAAATAAGTGCAGTTTTATCTTGCGTGGATTCCTATGTATTATTTATTTTTATAAGACATTTTTGGATTGCATATCATGTAACAGTTCTTAATCTAAGACAAATTAAAATTTGCCTCACTTTATACTATTCCTTCCGGGTTTGTAAACTTATTGAATTTTAAAGAGAATTTTTTAGTTTGCCTATATTGCATTGGTTGTAATAACGGGTCGAATTAAAATCTTAATTTGTTTCAAAATGTACTATTCTCTCTCTATCGAGTACACCGAGGTAAGCATTATTGAATTTTAAGCTCTACATGAGCTTACTCATGAGCAATAACAATACGTTTTACTATGTAACCTTCAAACTTGTAGTGTCTTTTAGTTTTAAAATGTTCAACCATAGCTAGTTTGTATTTTTTATTATAGCACAGTTTTCGTATTCAGTTTTGATTAATACACGATCATATAGAACCGTATACAGTTAGTTACTCGTGTCAATTATTAGTTAATACTTTTTGTGTCGTACGTGGATTCGTACATAGGTTTCAGTTTAATGAACGCTGCTTTGAAAGTGTATGAATTCCAAAATAATGACGGTATGTAGTATTTATTTGATAATGACTTTGAGACCCAACTTATTTGTAAAGTTCAACTATGTGAAACTGCGAGTGAAGTATAAATGGATTGTTGCTATACATCGCTTAGAAACTCCTAAAACTAGCCAGACTTGAGCATTTGGGCGGCAAGAAACTCCTAAACGAGCCGGACCCGAGCGCTTGGGCAGCAAGAAACTCCTAAACGAGCCGGACCTGAGCGCTTGGGCAGCAAGAAACTCCTAAACGAGAGCCGGACCCGAGCGTTTGGGCAGCAAGAAACTCCTAGAACGAGCCGGACCCGAGCGCTTGGGTAGCAAGAAACTCCTAAACGAGCCGGACCCGAGCGTAGATTTCATAAAATCAACAATTGTTAAAATTGTTATTATTGTTGTACTTATGTCAAACACTTTTTGATGCTACATTTCTAACTATAAAATATGGTTGAAATAAAGATATAACGTCAGCAGTAGACGTTTTGTTCAATCCAATTTATATTTTCAAATAGAATCATTACATACTTGTAATATTTTCGTACAGTTTTTAGTTGTAACTTTATACCGGTAAAACCATGTAAAAGTGTATATTTAGAACTCGAGAAAACTTATAACGTAAACTAAATAACACATTTATTGTTTAGTGTGCGCGCACGATTACAGTGTCCCGGTGCTGAGTTACGAGTGTAACTAGTTATTCATAACTCACCTTGTGTAATAGTAATTCATGCTCAGCAAATTAGGTGTACAGCAGTGAACGTTTATGTAGCACGGCAATGGTGTCTGGTGACCACATAGCGGTTACGTTACATGGACTTGGCATGTGTAGACGTCCGTAGCAGTGGACGTGGATGTGGTAGGCATGTATGTAATAGTGTGCGAGGCGAACACAACTATTGTACAACTAACGATTTATTAGTTGACTAGAAAATAAAATCTACTGCTTTATTTCGTAATGTATATTTGTATATTACGAAATAAAATATTTGTATATTGCAATGTAAAAGATGTTAGTGCGTGAATATGCTTGCTTGACTGTTTTAACCTCGTGTGTAATATATTAAAACAAGTTTGGTCCAGAACAAGTTTTTATAAATAATTTTAAAACTTACACTAAGAAATTAACAGGTCTCTTATTCTTACGTCACATTTTTCAGTTACAGGGTGAACAGGAACAGTTACTGTTTTTAGAAATGTACTATGTATTAATTATTATTAAAAATTAATTAAAATCATACTCGATCCAGATCATTTCTGCACCATGGACGACTTGAGTTGTGTTATAAGGTTATTTAGGTCAGTACATTAATTTGATCGGAAGATAACCCCCAAAGACTCACTTGCCCTTGGTTTCCTTAAACGGCATTTGTTTATATTAAGGTTTTGATAGCGTCGCTATAGTACTTTATTTTCGTTAACTTTAGTATAGTTATCATATACCAAAATGTTTCAGTGGTGATAATGAAACACCGTCTATAATCGATACAACTTAAATTACTAAACACATTTAATTAGAAGGGAATCTGTATAAGATACTCAAAACTCCTTATTTTTATAGCTGTGATGAGACATTGTAGGAGGAGGGCAAGTACTCACCTACATACGTGTCGTGCACCAAGGCATTAGTATGCGCGCCGAGTAGGGAGCTAGTAATTCTGTGGTCGTCTGCGGTCAGCCTGCCCGCCGTGCCGCACCGCGGATATGACGCACCGCACAGGTTCAACACCTCTGCAAGCCTCTCTGAGTCGTTTGTGGTACAATTGACAACTATTTAATTACATTTTCAGATTTGTATAACCTCCCACTAGATGTAGCGGCAGTTAGTATGTCCTCGGGTCTAATTGTGACTTCAGTCGGAAACCCGTTACCAGCCGTTACCTCGGTATATATATAATTCTAAGGTGATGCCCAATATTTAAAGACGAGTACAGAAAATGTTACTATTATTTTACTAATGTTACGAGTTTCAAAGTTCGTTCAGTAAAATCTTATTATATACTACAGTTGTTGACACATTCATATGAAACTAAAAAATTTTAAGTTATAAACCAAGCAGTGATAAGCAGGGACAATCGGCAATGAGCCATACAGTAGCTGATTGCTGTACGAGTGTGAGTATGTCTCAACACCGTACCGACTTGACTATAGACCATGGGCCACACAATCAATATCGCCTTAACTAATACATCACACGCACACCTCCACTGCATAGCTCTCAATATTCCATTCCATTCCACTCCACTGCACCTGTTTTATTGTGTGACCACACTCTCGGTATAAGATGTATATTACATGCCACACAATCAATATCGCCTTAACTAATACATCACACGCACACCTCCACTGCATAGCTCTCAATATTCCATTCCATTCCACTCCACTGCACCTGTTTTATTGTGTGACCACTCTCTCGGTATAAGTTGTATATTACATGCCACACAATCAATATCGCCTTAACTAATACATCACACGCACACCTCCACTGCATAGCTCTCAATATTCCATTCCATTCCACTCCACTGCAACCTGTTTTATTGTGTGACCACTCTCTCGGTATAAGATGTATATTACATGCCACACAATCAATATCGCCTTAACTAATACTACATCACACGCACACCTCCACTGCATAGCTCTCAATATTCCATTCCATTCCACTCCACTGCACCTGTTTTATTGTGTGACCACACTCTGGGTATAAGATGTGTATTACATGCCACACAATCAATATCGCCTTAACTAATACCTCACACGCACACCTTCACTGCATAGCTCTCAATATTCCATTCCATTCCACTCCACTGCACCTGTTTTATTGTGTGACCACTCTCTCGGTATAAGATGTATATTACATGCCACACAATCAATATCGCCTTAACTAATACATCACACGCACACCTCCACTGCATAGCTCTCAATATTCCATTCCATTCCACTCCACTGCACCTGTTTTATTGTGTGACCACTCTCTCGGTATAAGATGTATATTACATGCCACACAATCAATATCGCCTTAACTAATACATCACACGCACACCTCCACTGCATAGCTCTCAATATTCCATTCCATTCCACTCCACTGCACCTGTTTTATTGTGTGACCACTCTCTCGGTATAAGATGTATATTACATGCCACACAATCAATATCGCCTTAACTAATACATCACACGCACACCTCCACTGCATAGCTCTCAATATTCCATTCCATTCCACTCCACTGCACCTGTTTTATTGTGTGACCACTCTCTCGGTATAAGTTGTATATTACATGCCACACAATCAATATCGCCTTAACTAATACATCACACGCACAACTCCACTACATACCTCTCAATATTCCATTCCATTCCACTCCACTGCACCTGTTTTATTGTGTGACCACTCTCTCGGTATAAGATGTATATTATATATATATATATATATATATATATATATATATATATATATATATATATATCGATGGTGGTACAGTATCCTATCGTATAAATAGACAGACCATCGTGTTTACTTTTTGGAAAGGCTTATCTCATGAATGGATGCACCGAATATGATCAAACTGTTTGTCGCCTATAATGTTCATCAATAAGCTGTTGACAGCAAATGTCGGCGACAAAATCAAATTTTGCGCTACCCCTTTGTTTCCAACATTTTTGATTGAGTAAGCCAGTTCATTTATCTCAGTTGGTGTTAAAATATCACTTGTGGAGGAAGGGGTCCTGTCTTCAGCATCGTGTGCCATTTTAAATAAAATTTGAGTAATTATGAGGTTTACAGGTGTTTCGTAATGACTCTTTACTATTGTAATTGTGCAATTGAAACTAGCTTTATATTGTTACGTGAATCATATTCTAGAATATTGCAAACCCTTAACGTAACATCCTGTATAATAAATATACTGTTATTTACTCTAGAGTGCGCACATATTTACCACAAGTTTTAGAATACAAAATTCAAGTCTTGGCTGTCAATAGTGAGAAAGATTTCGTGATGACAGTCTTGCGTATTTTTGGGTTTAAACCCATTTAAAAAGTGACATATTGCATATATACTTACAGATTTGGTCGGTGCATTTATAATCTTAACCGAAAATTTCAATCAACCGAAAATCTGTAGGTTGTGTTACCAACAAAACAAATATCACTAGGGTCACCCTAAAAGTTGACAACCCTTCGTAATTTTCAGCAAAAAAAAGGATTCCATGGAATACAAATGAGTAGTTATTTTATAACGATTTCTTGGTGGATTCAAATTTAATAGTTCTGTATAAGGTAATAGTTGCTTAAATATTGCTACAGTTTTAACTATGTCATAAATAAGATTGTCTCCAGGTTCCTACTAAGTGTGTGTCAATTTTAACTCAAAATAATGTAATGAATATAATTTGCATAGTTATTTTTGCAATTAATTAAGGTACGAAGAAATATTAGTAAGTAAATATTTTAACTTTCAAAAACATCACAATATAATGGAAATAAATATCTTTGCCAAAGTGGGCAGAACTTTTCAAACCGTCTAAAGATATTTAAAATCGTACAACCGTAGAGAGGTTTTTAATTTCAGATTTGTTTGTAACACAATAGTACCTTTTATAGAATAACTTTAACGAGTTTCGGTTACTAAGATGTTCCATGATTTGCTTCACGCTTGATGACATCTTGTGCGCCATGCAACACGGGGTCGAGACTGAAACATTCCGGGAGGTGGAGTGGAATAGTCTAATCAAAGTTGTAAATTGGCTTGATTCGCCGCTCTGTGCCGCCGCGTAATACACCCGCCGATAACTTCCTTTGAGTAGTCTCTACTTTGTAAATAACAAGTAACGAACTTGAAGCTATCATTCTTATCTCCGGGAAAAGTATTCATTCAGTCGAACTGCGCCCCTGGTCTGAACAAGTTAATTATGTGCAAACTTTTTACGTTTACTTCATCTTAAACAAACAAGATAAAGTAAATATCTGGAATTGGCTTTATGTGAAATATGAAAAAAATTCCTTAAGAAATTTTCAAATTATCCAGCTGAATAGGTTTCTGTAATGGAATGGACAGTGAACAAGAAACTAAGCACTGGCAGAGAGGTTTGTCTAGAAACTTGACGTACTAACTTGACTGTACTGTATAAACAACAACTGCACAGTGATATTGTATTGATAAGGAGTTAACCAGTTAATACAACACTACAACTACTATTCAGTCTCAGAACGCTGGTTCGCTAATCACTAATTGACATGTTGGA
Organism: Homalodisca vitripennis; assembly: GCF_021130785.1. Lineage (NCBI taxonomy): Eukaryota > Metazoa > Arthropoda > Insecta > Hemiptera > Cicadellidae > Homalodisca > Homalodisca vitripennis. Next base: position 43,827,253 of record NC_060207.1, on the reverse strand, counting down.
TAATTTAATTCCAACTTTATTTCAACTCTTTTAATTTGTTGCCGTAATTTACGAGTACATTGTACAAGTTTATTTTGCAGATGTTATTTGATATCATGTATATTTTCAACGTATTTGGAGACAACAGAAGATATGTTATTTGAATATTTTTTTAGATAAGATCAAAAAACTAAGTATGCAATTCGTAACGGCAGTATTTGAACTTTTCAAAGTAGATAGCACCAGTTCGGGTACAACTTGTTTTATGAATTTATAAATAAAGCGATGTATGTATTTTAGTTCAAAAATATAACTTGCTACACCAGGGTTATCCTAGAGGCGATCCTTAAAAATTACTTCAAAGCCATCAACATTACTCGGGCGCCAGGCGGTGACTCGAGAAGATCGAATCGTTGCAACTAGTTCCTGTAGATTAAACAGGAGGGGGAGGGGGGGCGACGCGCGGGTAGAGGATGCTCCTGAACGGTCACCAGGGGCAGAGCCCCGCCGGTCGGACAGGAAGGATAGTATGCTAATGGGTTAGGTTGCGTCAAACTGTGGAGTGAGGCGAGTCGGACAGTTGCATAAGCGGCTTTCTCCTGAGTACACTGCGGCCGCTTCCTTCCCACCACCGTCCCCGCCATCGCGCCACACGGCCGTGCCGCCCCGCGCCGCCCCGCACAGTGTCGCTAAGCGCTTTCCCTCGGGGAAAGTTCAGTCGGTGGCCGGCCACGCCACATCGGGACCGACCTCGTCCCAGAGCCACACTCCCGGTTACCTAACGCTATTGTGTTTTGTCGTCAGCAAAGCCGACTATCAAGGTTGACATCCTAGCTCAAGGTCGGAGTATGCAGAGCAACCCCACCTGGCTAGGTACCAGTAGCCGGCTGGTTCCGTACACAGACAAAGGTGCTCAAAGGTGCTCGTTACAAACACAAGTCTGTCAAATTAGCGCAAAATTTCGTCTCTTAAGTAATAGCGAGCTAAGTGATTGCTGACAATTGTTGCACATTTCAAACTGCTCCAGCTTCTTCCTGGGTCACAGAAGCACTAAAACATATGTCTTAAAAGAGAAAATTACATCACGTAAGATCGTTCTTAAATTTTCTGTTGTATGCATTGCTAACAAAAAATTGGTTGTTGCTATCTGAAAATAATAGATGAATATTAATAATTTTTACAAGTATTTGGTATTCCTAACAATATCTTACTAACAAAATGTTCAAACTATATCTGAGAGTACTATTCTATCAGGTTACATTTAAAGTATACACCACCACAGATTTTAACCACAGAAATTCTGTGGTTTACAGAAATAAAATCCAGATGGCTAGCATTATTCCGCCAAGGGTTTATTATCGTATGTATTGCCATTAAGTTTCACTATTAAGGTGCAGTCTAATTTGCTTTTTTTAAATTATAACATTTATTTTTAGATTCATTCTCCTATGATTTGCCTCAGTGTTCTTAAGATGTCAGCTGAAACAATTGAAAAAAAACATGTGTTTGAGCAGCTTTAGACAATTTGAGCCCTAAATTTTAACTGCAACTGTAGTACTTTTCTCTATATGTTTTTGTGTGACAAAAATGGCTAAATACAAAATAATTTAACTAAAAAATGCAAGGGCAGTGTGTTGGTAAATGTGAGTGGTAGCATACTGACCTGGCATGAAAGATCTGGGTTCAAGTCCTGGTGGAGCAAGTATCTTTGTGAATCAATCTCTATTGAAATTATATATAACATTTTTTATACATGCTGAAAACAGCAAAAAAAGTCATTTGTGCTATGTACATGTTGTCTAAAATAATATTACAAGTGAAATAACTCTTAATTCAATTCTAATTTGTACTTTCTGTTCCAGTATATGATGTCCGGCTGGTACGGACATTACAGTTTCCGGTGTCAACCTGTTGATTACTCCTACAGTCCAATGGCTTTGAGAGTAAGTAAGCACTATGTACTGCTTTTTTTATTTAAGACACAATGTAATCTCAGTATAGGTACCTTTAGTAAGTGTCTGAACTTGAATGTCATAAGAGAACATTTACAAAAACACAATCATAAAATATTCCTTAGTAGTGTATCAAAGTGTTATTTTTAAATTAATAAATCAGAACTCTAGTTTTGTTATTAACCAGAATGCAGGAAATCTCATATACAGTATTGCAGTTTTGTATTTTTAATCAAAGCAAATGCTAAACAACAATAAGTTAGTAATTTTCAATGTCATACCAGTGTTAATGGTACATGTTGGACAGAGGAACTTGAGAAAGTAATATTTATATATAATTATTTTTATATAATAAAATACAACATTTAAATTTGATTTTGATTTAGTTTTGACATATGACAGATAGCCTCCATTGCTGTCAATATACTTCGCTAATTGGACTTCGATGCTTCGCTCACCTTTTTCCAGTTTATTGACCAGTATGTTGGGATAGCTTGAAGAATGTTGTTCTTTATTTGAGCCGGGGTCCTGGGACGATCATTAGAAACCAGTGATTTAAGATAATTCCCATAAAAAATAATTGCCATGGGCTAAATCAGACAACCGAACTGGCCAGTGCAGATCAACGCTTATGAAGATAAGATGTTCTGGGAAGTGTTGCCGCAAAGCTTTCATTGATACACACTGTGTGTGCTGTTGCACCGTCCTGCTGGAACTATACATCTCCCAAATCCATGTCATTGAGTTTTGGCAAGAAAAATGCTTGACTCATGCGGATATAACAATGGACAGAATCCTCCGAAACCACCTGTTTGTTTTATTTAAAAAACCATTGACTAATGACATATTCTTCACATCACCAGTTTCTCTGAAGTTGTTTACTCATGGAACAATAGACTGCCGGTCAGAAACACAACCACAGAGCGCGATATTAAAACGGGCACGGAATGCATTGTGCGGCGATGATTGCGCATCCGCTTGAAAAGTACTCTTCAACATTGAACACATGCTCCACCTATGTATCACTCTATGAAACAGGCTAAACTGTGTGGATCAGCACCTTACATTCCCTTTTCTCGAATGTGCATACCCTCCCCCCTCATCCTCCTCAAAATATCAGTTACTTCACAACACCCAATTCAAAAAAGCAAGTTCCTCTGTCTCACCCTGTAAACTGTTTTTTTTTTTTTTCACTTTAATGAATATATTGACTTGTGCAATGTGTTAAAAAACTTTGATAGAAATAAAAAAAAACTTATTTGTAACTAAGACTTACTTGACATAGTTTAGTGATAAATATAGTAAATAGTGAAGGAATAATACCTAATATTTAGAAACTGCAAATAATATATCAATGCTTGTACAATTCTTATAGATCAGTACATTATCCAAGACTGTACTAATGCAATTTTTAAAATAGCATGAAATAAATGTGTTCCTTACAGTACTTGCATTGTGTCTACCGTGAATCATTGTGCAATCCAACATAGTCTGGGATTGTGTAATGTGTGTTAATGAAGTCAATGACCCTGATTGCTATTATTGCCCTCATTGTTTGCAATCAGTTCCCGAAATATAATTAGCCTAGATATGTAGGCCAATACTTTATGTCGAGACTACACAATGAAGACATTTTTATCCACGAAAAGGCAGGATTATGTGTTAGTTGCTTGAGGATGTACAGTTTTAATATGCACTGTTATTGGTTATTTTAAAACTTAATTTACATCCCAGAATCAGAATGATGATTCAGCAGCACTTCTAAACATCATATGCTGTATAAATAAAGTTACTCCGCTAGAGGAATAAGGGAGATTCTGTTATTACTAAATACCAATTTCTCTTATGCAAATTATTTACTATTGTAATGAAAAATCATATGAGAACTCAGAGCATACAAATTATTACTAATTATCATTAGTTCTACATTATTTTTTGGGATAAAAGGGTGAGGTGTACAAGGGTTTAAAATATACAAAACAAACTAGTTACATTATGTATAATACATAGTTATAATTTCAACTGATTTAATTTGGAATTGTTCGTAAAAATCTAAACCTAATCAACCTCCCTGTTGTAGAAACAATAGGGAGGTTAATTAGGGAGGGAGTCCCCTAAAGAACAAATTAAATATTTTCCCAAATCTATCCTTATGCATCTTCAGATACTTTTAGCACCCTGAACTACTGATGCAGTAGAAATTCTATTACAAATTATACATCAGACTGGACTTAAGAAGCTTCTCTTTTTTTATTGGAAAATAACGTGTTTCTTCCATTTGAGATTACTTATTACTATTGTTGCCTTTAGTAGTTGATCTCTAAGTAATTTTTATATGAAGAGTAGATTAGTATATACATCACCTCTAAGTCATGACTACATCAGATGACTTACTAGGAGCAGATACACCAGAACCCTTAGGTGAACAGGGAATAGGTTCATTAACCCTTAGATGAGCAAGGTTTCAGGATCATCAATGTTTTGAAATGAACAAGGCAGTGGGTCCATTGTAATATCAAACCAAAGTTTGAATGGAGTAGGAAGAAAGTGCCACTAAGATGTGGCAATTCGAGTAGTCAATCAAATTTTGATTCTGTCGAGGCACTTAAGGACCTTGATCTGTACTTGAAAACCACTCATCATTCTATTGAGACTTAAGTGTGTCCATGAAAGTCTTGTTTAAAGGTTATAGTTTCTGTGATGATTTCATAATAATGGTATGACACAATAGTCCTTTGTGGAGCTTGATAGAAAAATCACAAAAAGAGGGCTGAAGACTCCTTCTGTACTAGTACAGGGAATCACGATAAAAAAATCTCTTTCAATTGATTGAAGGGACCCAATTTGTTTACTTCCTTTCATATTAACTATATTTAACAAATTACTCTGTACTACAGTAAAGGTTGTTGTTACACATCATAGTCTGGAAAGCATGTGTGTCTTACACCTACTACTTCCTTCATTCTAGGGATATATGTAGACAAAAACATGGTCAAACCATTTATTCCAAAAACTCGTATAGGTAACATTTTTATTTTGATGATTAACAGGACTACAAATTCAATAATAAATTATACATGTTTTTGGTCTTTACTACATTTAACATGTATAAGCACTTACAAATATTTCATTGAAGATACTTTTCTTATGTTTACAGATTTATTTTGTAACGGTATATTATTTTAAATGCTTTATGCTAAAAATTAAATGCTTTGTTAAACATTGTTATTATTAAATGTTTTCATATCCATGAAATTTATGGCTTTAGTGATATTTATATAAGTAAAAACAATGCACATGGAAAGCATTTGATTTTCACTACAGAACATGTAGGAGTGAAGGAAACAGATTTTTCCAGACATCTGCCATTGTTTAGTGATACATGATACAGTAACACTAGGTTTCAAGATCTACAATCTGATATCTTCCTCAGGTGAATAACTATCATATCAGAGCGTTGTGATACACATGTCAGGAATTTCAATAACCATGTTGTTTGTCAAATCTATGCACACTACTTCCAAAACATTCACTTAATAAAAAAAAAAAAACATCACCGGTTATTACCATTGAATTACAGAATACAGATCACAATAGGTCTGCACTCACCGACAAACCACATAGAACTAACCAGAGGCCAATAAATGGTGATTTTCACAGCAGAAACAAGAAATTATGGGAGTATGTGACAAGTGTATACAGTAACTACTCCTGAATCTTTTGGCAGCAGCACCAATCGCAGTTGAATGTTTGGTATTTTGTAATGCCCACATCTCCTATATTTGTCAAAAACTGAGTGTCCTAAACCATATTTTTGTAAAGTTAATCTTGTAAATGATATAATTCAATTGGGATATTTTGCGATAGAAATGGGATAAAGATATTAAATAAAGTTTGAAAGAATTTAAGAACATTTCTAGAATCTCCCAATCTTTGTATCTTGAATTGCTTAAAAAAGTATTATTGTAAACATTAAAGTAAAATACTAAAGTGGAACATATTATTTTTATGGAGCTACAGTAATAAAAATAGGAAATCTGCAGAGCAAACCTGATTAAGCTATAATATAAAGACTTGATGTCCATTGTAATTCACATTTAATTATTTTTCTGTGTGTAAAATATAAATGTTGACCTTGGTGTCTTTGCTACCTATTAAATTTGTACTACAAAGTAGTATTTCTGGAATTTCCTTAAAAAATTATTAAATTTGATATTAGGGAATAAGTTTTAAACCCAGTAAACCCAAAGTCTATTGAAAATTCTGTAAGAACTGCAATTAATAGATGAATGGTGTACAGAAAGACAAACATTGGAGAATTTATGAGAAATTTAAGTTCCGCTGACCTATAAACCAGTGTGAAATCTACACTTGAGAGAGATACTCATACATGTGTAGGTAGAATGGGAGGATCTGACATTGGCTGTGGAGGAGCAGCCTACTCACCTTGCCATATAACAAGTTACAACAGGAAGTAGTGTTTGAGTTCCTGTCCAGCCATAATAGTATGGCTCTCTGGATGTGGGCGGATTATTGTACTTGTGTTAAGTATTCCATAACAACTGAGGAAATTTCTTTTCCTTATTTATTCAATTATGATTTCTTAAGTTAACTTGAAAATTGTTGAAATTGTTACTTTATATTGTTTGGAATAAACAATTTATCAATCGTCACACTTTTGCAACATAAAAAATATTCTTCTAAAAATATTTCATGAAATTGATTGAGAAATTTTCACTAAGAAAGAAATCTATCATCAGCTACTATGGAGGGTCAAATGCTATCAAAAAGTTAAAAAATTAAATTATAATTATTTAGCTTGACAAACTGTTAAGACATTTAAAAACAGTTCTATTACCGTCATTCAGCAAGATTGAGATTAAGAGACTGAAAGTCGTTAAATTCTTGGTTATCATCGATTAGCTGGTGCTGATTTAACCTTTATTTTTATATCTGATGTAATTAATTATTTCTTTAATGTTTGTCTGGATTTTTGCCATCATTCAGTGGAAATAGATTTTTGTCTTTAACTTCCTGTATCACTGAATGTCCCGATGTCTAAGATGTCTACAAGACATTGGGTCTAAGTTAGAGATATCACAGGTTCAAATCCTGTCTGTAACATTGTACTTTTTATTAGTATCATCGACCTTGTACTGTATGACTCTCCCCCTTATTGTGTTTCATAAGATCCTCACACAGGCCAGTGGCCCATGAGGACTGACAAAATAAGACTTAAAAGGGTAACGGCCTTCTATGAAAAAAATTATATATGTCAAAATAGTTTTACTATTTCAAAATTTGTTTCATGATTTTTAATATGGTTTTATGTATTTTGTAGTTAATGTATTATATGAGTGCCTTCCAGAAAGTAACAGACGTTTTTGAATGGTGTGGCAGTGGGTTACAGCCACCGTCTTGGTATCAAAATACTAGCGTTCAGAATGCATTGAGCTTTAGTCGCTGTATCTCTTTTACTTTTCTCACTGTGGATAATTAAAATGTGTGCTGTAACTGGCAATACCGCTACTTGTGAAGTGCGTTCAGTGATAAGGTTTTTGTTGGCAAAAAACCATAAAACCTATTGAAATCTATTTCAAAATGTGTGAAGTTTATGGAAATTGAATGATGAGGAAAAGCAGTGGTTGTATTGACTTTAAAAATGGCCACACCAATTGTTATGATGATAGTCGTAGCTGTCGGCCTAGCCTAGTGACTGAAGATTTGATGTTGAAATCAATGACTGAACTCTCGGAACATTTCCCACAAATGACAGGAAGTTTACTTCATTAAATTATTGTAGGGAAGCTTTCCACACCACAGTAGGGAAGAACCACAAATATTGTGCCAGGTGGGTTCCAAAAATCCTTACGGAAGATCACAAAAAACTAAGGATGTGATTCTGGTTGATTTCCTTGAAGGAGGATCAATTATCAACGTAGAGAGGTTCTGTGAAACATTGCAGAAGCTACGGTGAGTGATGCAAAACAAGCGTAGGGGGAAATTGAGCTCACAAATTTTGTTTTTCCACGACAATGCACGTCCCCTTACAGCCCACTAAGCAACTACTACTTCTATTCAGCGATGAAGACCTAGCTCGCAACGCAGCGCTTTGATAGTGACGCTGAACTTCATACTGGCATTATTTATCAGTGGTTAAGATCTCAGGTGGCAGACTTCTACAAAGCTGGAATTGAAGAACTTGTGTCACATTATGATAAATGTCTCAATTTGAATGGGGATTATGTTGGAAAATAGTTTAAATGTATATAATAACATTTCTTACTTCATTTGGTTAAATGTTTATTTTAAAATTTTTGTTACTTTCTTGATAGCTCCATAGATAAGTAGGATATGAAGAAATGAATTCAGATGTGAGCCTAATTACCAGGATGAAGTTTGGCCTAGGTGTAGATATGGAGTAGTTTAAAGTAAATCAATATTAAAAACCTGAGAGTATTTTGTATCATAAAATTAATTGTACATTTTTGTTTCAGATGGCAAACACATGTTGGTGGTACTACTTTTCAAAGTTTACAGAATTTTTTGATACTGTAAGTTACATTCTATTTAGCTTGGCTTTGATAGTTAGTTATACAGAATTTAATCGTGTTTTGCGCTAATTAATACTTGTTTGAAGCATTTACATTGAAATGGCTACTATTTTATTACATGATTCAAGCTTTGAAAACTAAAGTATTTTAGTTGCATTTTTAAACAGCTTTTTCAGTCTTTTAAAGCTCTTTTTTATTGTTTTCATTCATTAAAATCTTAACATTTGGTATTACATTTTCGGAATAGATTTTTATCCTTTAATTGTAGGTTCAGATAGATTAACTGATGTACTAATACTATAATAAGAACAAAACAATGATTAATTTAAAACTTAGAAACACTGATGTAATTAGAGTTAATTCCCAAATTGAAGTTAAGTCACACTAGCTACCAAGCTATAATGTACAACATTATCTCAATAATTGTTAATTTGTTTTATATTAGAATTAAAACACTAATTCAAGACATTTCAACAAACACTTCACTCCTTTGCGGTGGTATTTGGTTTGTATTTGGTTGAAAATCAGTTGTACTTATTTATTCAAAAGTCACTAAGATTATGCTCACAAAATGTTATTTTTAATTTTTTAAATGCATTGAGAAAAAATTTGCTCAAAGAAGTGAGAGATACTTTAGAGTCTGTCAGTTAACAAAATCATCCAAGACATTCAGAAAGAAAGGTTTTGGTTAAACTTTAAATGAATCGGTTAGTAGATACAGTTCATAAAACCACAAACAAATTTCTAAAAAAAACTTGATGTATTTTGGAGTTTTGGTATTCCATGTTTACTCAGTCTTGGTTGTTACTAAATTAGCTAAATTTTTACTATGGGAATTTGCTTATATTATTTTAAAACTGCATTTAACTTTTGTGATTGTTTTAATCTTTTGGTGGTTTGTTAATCTTGTATTTGTTTGTTTTGTTTTTTTACCAATCATTTCATATAAAAATTTCTCTTCTTGTTTACCTAGCTTTAATGTTATGGCCAGCCGTTATTTACATTATAGATTCCAAAACTGTGATACTTATAGCTTTTTAAAGTATGTGTTTACGTTTCATAGATCAAACTTAGATTGTAATTGCATTTTGTTATTTGCACAAATATCAAATCAAATAATTTATATTAAACAGTGCACTTAGAACTGTAACATGTATACTCGTATCAGTAGTGGATGTAGATCTAGGCAGAGACTGATGGGATATGTTCACATTACATCAAAGCTGTTGTTAATCAAACTATTTTCTTGCAAGTGGAACATTGCCAGTTCTGAGCTGCAGCAGGATGGTTAGATATATTTCATACAAATAAATTGTATTGAAGTTCTAAAAATAGTTTACTTAGGAATTGCAAGATTGGTTCCAGTAGATTATTGGAAAAAAATAAGACTTTGTAAAAACTGTTTTTTTAAATTAAGAAATTACAATTAAAAATTAATATTATTCTTTTATAACACACAAATAATTTTCGTATGAGGTGTTAATGGTAATAAACATAATTTCAAGAGCTCAGGTTATCCTGTGTGAAGACGATTTCTTTTACAACGAAAGTCAAGTTCTGAAGGCAATAATTTTCTTTACAAAAGACCTAGGAATGGCCTAGAAAAGCACAAGTTATCCACTGCCTCACCTATGATGTAATAATATGATTGATACTTTGAAAGTCTGGAAGTGACAGGTTTGTGGTTAATGTGAACGTATTCCTGAGACAAGGAAAGTACTAGTCTCTGTTAGAGTGAATGACTTTGTTACAGCTGTTCTTCATCTTACGTAAGAAGAATGAGCATGTTTCAACTCTGCATGTGGTGCATCACGGCTGCATGCCTATGAGCGTGTGGATGGGCATGAAGTTTGCCCCAGGTTTGTTTCCATTTCATTGTCTCTGTTATAAATTTAGTAGTTTTTTTTTTTTTTATACAGTTAACAATTAACACTTTACAAGCTAGCAAGACAGACACAGTGTTAAGTGATATAGTTGTTCTTAGGTCCTTACTATACTGCTGAGTTGTGCCGCTAGTGTCTTACTATTGTTTAACGTGTGGGAACTTATTACACTAAGACAGATAAGGACGCAGCTGGAAAATCAGCAGCCCAACATCAAAATTCACCTGCCCTGCTCAAGACTTAACTGCCACCAGCGGCTCAGCTGAAAGTTGTGCCACTGCGTCTTGGACACTGTTTTAAATTGAACTTATTATTCTAGTACGTACTATGAAATTGCCTTAGAGAAACAATAATTGTGCTGTTAGCCACTGTAATATATTTTTAGCAGCACAACTCACTTAGCAGGTGTGTAACTCAGAGGCCTAGTATAATGTGGTCCTTACTGGCTTTTGTTAACATATGTTTTTACTTTTTCTTGAGAGAAGAGTATGTGAGTAGACTCAAAATTTAAAGGTCTTTAGCATACTGAAGAAAAAAGATAAAAATACCAGCTATTTTCATTAGTTAATATATAGATACTCTTAGACTAGTGAGGTAAAATATAATATATCAAGATCTAAATTTCTTATATGAAATCACTTAAAATTGTAGACCTTTTCTTTCAAAAACCAATCATCTATCATATTTTACAGTCAGCAATCTTATCAGTTGTTCTAATCACTTTGAAAAGACAATATAAATAGCACACTACAGTAATATCTATGCAAATGGCTTCATTTAAGATCATGTCAGTGTGTATGCATGTTTCGGTGTTCAAGCAGAATTCAATTACTTACTGTATATATGCATATAAAATGAATAGGTTTGCTTAGTTTTACTATGCAATCAAAGGCCTCTCTAAAGTTGTATTCTTTAAACAGGTCTAAATAAATTGACTGGATGTTTTAAGCTGGAACACATTTTATATTCCAAAAAGGTAGAGTTATCAGTTATTACAGATCTGAAAATTCTCATTACAGTGTATACAATCTAAACAATAATAAGTTTAGTCATAACTTAAACAGTTCTTATTAACAACTGCACACTTGAGAGTAGATGCCAATAAGCTGCTGAGATAATGTATAAAATATTGTTTAATTACAAAATAGTTTCATATATTTGTGGAATATATATTATTTTTGTAATATCTGCAATACATTCCAATATATAAACAAAGTAAGAGTATGCCTCTAGAGATAACAGTCTTCACTCAAGTCTATAGCTCATTTAATTATCAAGATGTTCTGCGGACAGACAGACATACAGAGGGGAAAATGTTCCAGTCTACTAAGTGATAGTCTTAAATGACACGTAGTGAAATCTGCTTGACACACATACACGTTCATTGGACTCATTCATGTTTATATAAAAATTAAGTTTCTTCCAAATTTTATGTCTACAGATGAAATTGTTCTTGAGACATCCTGCGAGTAGTTAGATTGTGTAAAAGCCCAGCCAAATGCCCATAGTCAAAAACGACGTTGCCTACGGTATAAATGAGTTACATGCACATTTCCAAGTCCATAGGTCAATTCATTTTGACATATTGAGTGGAAAACAGACTCAGACAGGTAGACATACAGAAAAGTGATAGCTAAGCAAAATATACAAAATATATATGCTATTTGTTAAGCATTATTAAGTAATATTACTGTTTTTATATATTTTTAAATATAAAATAAATACACCTTCTAAAGAGGTTTAAGTAAAAAGTCAGAAATATGTATAATACTAGATAGCAAAGGTAACCCATCAAACTTGACAGATATAAAAATGCTACTACTTTGTTTAGTTATCGATTTTTCAAAATAAAACTGCTGGTGTTCATTATAGTTTTACATCTCTTACTATCTGAATATTTCATTATTTTTTTATTTATAACTATGTAAGTTATTAATAAACTAATGCTATTCATCTCTTCAGCTCAATAACATTATGTTTTCAATAACCTTTTAAGATAAGAATCATTAACTTTGGTAGATTTTTACTGAGATTGTTATACAGCAATAGATTTTACTAATTGAAGTTAAGTACAATATTTGTCATGAGTGTAACCTTCAAGGCTTAATATACATAAAGTGAGAAGAGCGTTATAAATGTGATTATAAAGATATGATCTCAGTCTACAGCAACGGATTACTTCAATATGGAGGTTGTATGAGTCATATTGAATGGTACCATACAAATCGAGGAAGTGCTAATAACACCAACATTTGATCTATGGCATCATAATTGTATCAACCGATTGTACTGATTAGTTTTTCTATATTGTTATGTTTGTTTACTAAAACAATACTTCCAGTTCTTTACATTACAGTTAATACCATTGTAGAGTCAGAACTATGTATATTTTTCGGTTGTGATCCTCTGATTTCTAAACACAAATTTTCACTTTATTCTAATTTAAAAATTCAGTATAGTGGTATAATGAGAACTTGTTCAAAGAACTACTGGAGTGTTTAACTGTTTTTAGTTGAAGTGGGAATATTTGTTGTTTTTATATACATCTTAAACAATTTTAAAGGCAAGCCCAATATAATTTGTAGTTTCAAAATTTTAGACATAGTTGTTTTTTTAACGTTGTACGAGATAAATGTTTGGGATCTCCTTACTTAAAACTATTTTGTATAAAAAAGCCTTTGAAACTTAAAAATTATTCAGATACTACTATTATCTGAAGCCAAACTCTCTTTCAACATTTTTAGAAAATTCTTTTTTTTTGTTCCAGATCATTTACCACATAATTATTGAAAATTTTGGGCTATAATAATAAGTTTCTTGTGAAAAGAATTGATTTACAGTAGAACCCCTCATATCCGGCCACCACGGGACCGAGCCCCTGGCCGGATAACGATTCGGCCGGATAAACCATCCTACAGTACACAGCACTTGACGAAACAAAACAATTGTACTGTACTGTACTAACCGCACTGGAAATAATCAACGAACTGTTTACAGGTTAAACCTATTAGCTCAACTGAGGACAACACAAGAAAATGTAAACAAATAGATACACAAAAATAACGCAAGAGTCGTGGGAGACTAGTGCGTGCAACTGCGCGTCTGCAAGCCGTGGTAAATAAATTTCGATATTGGCTTCCGGGAAGTGGCCGGATAAACCGAGGTGCGGTAAAACCGAGGCCGGATATGAGGGGTTCTACTGTATATTGTTTAAATAGCATAAATATTAATGCTTTAAATTTTCTCAAGACTAAATTTTTTTTTATATTTTTATTATTATTTACTTAACCTATTAAAATAATCTATTTTACTACCAATTGTGGTTTGTTTTAATATTTAAGGTTGGCGCAAGCTCCAGAAATCAGCAAAGTTCCATCCATTTGTAAAATAATTTTATAGTATTACTCATGTTTACATTTAATATTGAACTATTCCCCAGTTTCTATTATAATTATTTCTTCCTTATAGAAGCTACTTCAAATTTGATTTTATTCTTCAAACGTATTATGTGAAGTAAAACAATTTATATTTGGGTGTTGGAAAATAAAATTGTAAAAAATAGAAATCTGTCAAGGGTCAATGATATGATGTAGTCAAATCTGCAATAAAGCGATAATTATAAGTTGCAATGCAGTAAACTGATATTTCCAATAGAGTCAGGGGTGTAACCTGGGGGTGCATACTATGTAAGTGCACATTGACCAGGAGTGGAGGGTAACAAGCGTGCAGATAAGGAGGGGTAAAAAAATTACAAGGAGAAAATAATTACGGAATTACTGTACTTTTAACAATTTTAATACTTAATTTGGAATAGAAAATATTTTGTATGCCAACGATTGTTTATTTAATCCATAAAGGTTAAGGCCATAGTAATTTATTTGTTTGAATTAGTGGGTGTCTTGGAGAGGTCACCGAGTTTGAGAGTTAAGTGTTGTGTATGGGTGACATCTGCATATTCTGTTAAATAATTTTGCTTTACTGTGTACTATTTTGGCTTTATTCCACTTCATATGATGATTTTCATACCATTATGATCACCTTGTTTGGTTTTTTTTTTTTTAATAATATAATGTGTATCTTTTTTCCGAAAATTGTTTTACAACAATATTTTGTTGTTGTGTCATCATTTTTCTGTAACATTTTATTTTGTTAAACTAGTGTATCTATACAGCAATTGTAAAAGAATTCAATTCTTTACAACAAAAATACTTTCCTCTACATTTCCACACAGCATTTGAGTGTAAATCATCGTAGTGATATGGATGGCTGTGGCATGCGATCAGTTGCTACGGTGGTGGAGTGACTCTTTCTACAAATTACTTTAAATTTTTAGGATCTTTTCATAATCAATTTACTTTTTAGGTATTCAACAATCAAAATAAAAAATAAAATATGTTTTTATCTACATCATTTATAATAAGAATTTATACCTTTTTACATGATTGAAAGTTTTTCTCTGAAATACAATTTTATTAACTGAAGAACAAGTCATATTTCAAGCAAATATGATGTATATAAAAGCTAAAATTTTAAAGTAAAACACTGCAAAAAAGTCAATTTGAGTATCACACATGTTAAAAACCTGGATACTTTTTGCAAATCTTTGTATATGAATAACCAAAGGGTTAACCTTTGACCTTTTCGCTTGCTGAACCTTATGTTTTAGATTTTACACATGAAGGAGAGGGTAGATACCAGTTCTCAAAGTGCCATGTTTATGTTGTAACATATATCAATGACTAATTTCCGTAATCGTGATTTTTTCATTATTAATAATAGACTTAAAACAAAGACAATGTGTGTGTCAAAACTAAGGGAACATAACAGTTCATAAGTTACAGGAGGCATAGTCTGGTGTTTGCAGATTGATTGACGCTTTTCGCCTTTTCTTTTGATGCATTAAAAGTAAATAATTATTACAGGATAGGGAGCAGGAAAAAATTGTTATACACTTAGTCACAGAATAACTATTGCCATCTCTGAATTGAGTAACAATCCTAAAGTTGAAAGCTGAATTAAACTCAAATGTTTAATTAATGTGGTGGAAAAGTACATTGTTAACAGAACCTATTAATACAGGTTAAAACTTGTGTATAATAATGTATTTTTATTAAAGTAGATTATTCATGTTATCAGATATAATTATAGATATTTTAATGAAATTAGTAGATAAGTAGATAGATAACTAATACATACAATCACAAACATGACTCTCTACAAATGAAATAAACTTAGATAAAGACAATGGTAATATTAGAAATATCAGAGGATAGCCCTTTAACTCCATTAAGATACATGTATTTTCCCCGTGCCTGTGCGTATGGTAGTGCTGTTAGTGTTTTACAAGTATTAGTAATTTAAACACCAAGACATATTGCTGTTGGTGATAAACTATTTACTACTATCTCATTTTAAGTGAAGACAGTACAATATCAAGATAACTGAGAATACAGTTTCTCCAGTTTTAATCATGACTATGTATCCCAATAGCCAGGTTTTGCACTAGCTTTCTTCTGTAAAATTACAGGTGTATTGCTAAATTAATCAATAGTCAATCATTTGAAAATAATTAAATAAAACATGTAATTGAAACCACTGTATTTCCTATGGTACTTACTTGTACATAACTTTTATTTCATTCGTATTGTTGTATGATTTCCAATATTAATATTGTTCCAATTTACAGGTGGTCACAGCACATTCTTTGCCTTGCTGAACACATTTGTGCATATTGTCATGTACTTCTACTATATGGTAGCTGCTATGGGTCCTCAGTACCAGAAGTATATATGGTGGAAGAAGTACCTTACCACCATGCAAATGGTATGTTTGTTTTAGATTTTGTAGTGTTGTTCCCTTAGTAACCCGCCATTGGTATCTTAAAATCAATGAGAGAGAAAGCTTAAGAAGAAAAGTATTTAGTTTTAAAGATATTTTAAATTCATTCAGTTACAGTATTTTGTGCAATTTTCTGCAATACTTTAATATGGCAGGCAACTTTTAAAGTTTCAATTTTGTATTGTACTGAGTTTCAGTCCATGGGCGTATTATTCTGTTCGTAATAATTGAGTTTTAGTCCGTGTAAATAATGTTTTGTCCTTATATGCCGATATAGTGTTTATTTATGGTGTATGTGAAGGTAGTACTACGGCCGCTGTTGGAGAATACAGACAACGTTACCCTTACTGCAGGATTCCAAGTGGTAGAATTAGTTAAATGGTCACTTCCTAGCGCAAAGTTCCACTATGACCGCTCTTGCCAACATGATGTTATTGTAGAGGAAAACATTGTTGCTGTTGTTGAACATAACCCAGATATTAGTACAACATGTAATTCTAAACCGTTCATATATATTCGTAATAGCTGCAGTTTTTTAAATAAGAGTTTTCCATCTTGTGTTTTTACTCCAGCATAGCTTCATGAGAGGATTTTTGACTATCATAAATTTGGTGTTATTTTGTTTTGTGTGGTCTTGTGATGAAGTGATGAGGTCAAGGTTATATTATCTATTTTGTCATCCAAAAGATGATTCATTTTCTCCTAATCTTATTTACTGCTATCAAATTGTAAAATTGAGAAAGAAAATTTAAAGACCGGTTTGGTGGAACAATAATGTAATCTATCCTGAAATTTTTATGTTATTGTGAAAATAACACCAAATGAAACATCAAAGTGAAAATAGCCCTCTTAAGCAGAGTGTCACTTTAGCTTTGCAATAGCCATATTGACACTTATAAGATCAGCTGAAATCAATGATGTCCCCCCCCCAGCTTCAGTAAATGGTGGTAGTTGATTTTAATGGGATTAGTTGCATTAGGGATAAGAAAAGAGTACTTTGTGCAGTACATTGGTGTTTCTTAATCTACATAATTTCCAGTTGATTATCATTGATTTTGCTAGTAGGTATGGTTTGTGACAAAACAATTGACTATCTGAACAACTTCTATAGCCTTAAAGAGAATGAATCCTTTTCAGATGATTCTCAATGTGCTTTAATTGTGATCATTGATTGCAGGTCCAGTTTGTTATGATCTTCGCTCACCAGTTCCAGCTTCTGTTCATTGATTGCAACTACCCCAAGAGTTTTATGGTCTGGATTGGCCTCCACGGAGTCATGTTCCTCTTTCTCTTCTCAGACTTCTACAAGACACGCTACTCAGGCAAGAAGCCGTCAAAGAATGAGGGAGCTTGTATGGTGAGTGTTCACAATAAATGTTTTTCAGTAATTTGATTAAAATGAGAGAAACATCCTTTTCCTATATGTGGGTAGTTAATTTGTTTTAAGGATTATCGTGGCATCTACAGTAAAATGTTTAACATTTTAAAATATTAATTTTTAGGCTTTAATAGCTCGGGTTATAAAAGCAATTTAATGTACTTTATAAATTCTGTAACTAATTAAAAAATTATTTAAAATAGTATAAAAAGAAACTGAAGTACTGTGTAAAACAGAACTGTATAGATTTACAGCTTGTGTTGCATGAGAAATCTAACTCATAATCAGTAGAGCAGTAAGGTTCTGTAAAACACACTTGTTGTGGTGAGTGATGTAGATTTTGTAATTATAAATGCTATATGTTATCTGCATAATTCACTTGTCTATGGTTTTCGTGCCGTATCTGTCAAATCTGTGAGATAACTGAGAGTTTACTGTATTCATTCGTGACTCTGTTCTCTGTCTCATAAAAAATCATTGTTATCACTTTTTTTGTTTCTGTTCCACAATCATTGTAACTTTTTACTCTTTATACTTAAATGAGGGAGCTTAGTATTGTTTGGTGAAAATATATAACTGCAATGTTTTTGCTATAATATTACAGTGTAATTTGTGTTTATCTCTTGATGTATTTTTAAAATGACTAAATAGCCTTCACATTTTCAATGAAATTAGTTTGTAGATGATCTGAATTTGAAAGTGAAGAGTGCATACTAAAATACACATGAAGATGGATGTGGTACATGGTATTTTAGAATATCTTTAATAACTTTGAACTAATTATACTATAGTAATTGTTAATAAGTATATAAAATGTTCCAGCCTGTCCTGAACAACAAACAAAATGGAAAGATAGCGAATGGAAAGACTGCCCATTATACAAACGACTATTCGGCCGTATACTCGAGTTGTTACTCCAATGGTGTAAACAACGGCTACATGACCAGTAACGGCACACATCCTCTCAACTCCTGTGCGACCACAGAGGGCGACGAGAGTAGAAAAATAAAGTAGCACCAAAGTAGTTCTAAGTGCTTCGAAGCATTCACGGAACATTTTGTTAGTTGTTATCTAATTGTCTTTTTATCAAAGATGTTCATGCCATTTTTGTATTTTTTACAAAATGTGTTATAAGTATCGGGCCACTGCTGTTTATATGGCCTTTACTTGTTGTTTATATGTACCATACTACCATTATTGTTTAAGTGTTTTTATTTCCTGAGTCACCATATTTAACATTGTGTTATTGTAGCAACATACAGAATGTTAGTTGTATACAGAAAGTACACATTCTTCTATACTATATTTTTCTTGTTTAAATTCCTTAATGCCTTCAATTAAAGTGAGAAAATATCCTTTTTAAGTTTTTATTGATTATAACTTTTATATAACTATTACAATTATAAATTGTAAGATATTTCTACTTACTTGTGATGTTAAGTTATCTTGTATTTTAATGCGGTAAGTGTACTGTATTTACAGTACTGAGGTATCCATACTGGTGGAACGGTAATTTATTGTGCTATTGTTATTTATATTTTTGTCAGTTAGACAAAGTTATGGATTAGAGAATTTAATTGCTGTTTGTAATGAGATATTTACAGTGAGAAGTTACTAATTTTAAGCTTTAAGTAATGTGAGGCTTTAATTATTTATATATGGAAACGTTTAAATTATATAAATAAATTTGTTCCTAAACTATTGACATTTTATAAATAATTTACAGCATAGAAAATACATGATTGAAACTGAAATATGGAACACAACCGATCAAACATTTATACTGAATTTCCTCAAGTGTATTATCAACAAATTCTGTACTGTCAATAATTAATTGCATATTCCATGTAATCAGAATTGCTATACATTTTCACAAATCTACTGAGATTTTTATTTTTATTTTCAATACATCGCAATTTTAAATTTAGCAAGATTGTTTTTTAAAAGCAATCATTACATATATTTAATCTGCTTATCGTACAAATACCAATTATTCTGATGACTCAGAGGTGAGGCCATGTGTTACTGTTAACAGTTGTGATGCTATTAGTCTAGCTAGAGCCACGAGTCATGCGCACTCTATTGACAGTTCCAACGATTTCGCTCGCAACATTCTTGAGTCCTAACACAAATGTTTCTTTAGTATAGTTTTTGTTGTAAATACCTGAAATATATTTGTGTAGTTATTTTGTAAGTGGCCTAGGTGCAGTAGACTAAGTTGCTTTAGATGTGATGATGCTAAGTCGTGTGGCAAATGTACTGACTGACAGCTTGGTCCATCAGCTTGTAGTGTATCATGATAACGTTAGCTTTGTATCGTTACCGTTGTAATAACTCAGGCTAGTATATTGTTTTTGTTTAAATACCGGTTAAAACCAATTAAATAATAACAACCCTCTTTTTAAAGGTAATCACGTACTAGAGCTATCTTCAAAAATCATTCCAAAAAATCGTATTTTTTAACATGAGAAGATTTATTTGATAATTGTACACGCACTACGGAAATTTAGATTTTATTGAATACACATTCTAAAAATTACAAGTCTGATTGTATCTACCACAATAGTATGCAATCTGTTGGAAAACAATAAAATAATTGTTTTATTGCTATTGATCCAGTGATAAACTCTCACTCAACTACTTATTAAATTTGTGCTCAAATATTCACAATAAGATATTTCATTCTTGTAGTCTATGCACTCCTTGTCAAGAGTAAATATACATTACACTGATATTTGCCTTTAATTATGTGACAAGTAAAGTAAAACTATTGTTATTTAAGAGCAGTTTTAAAATGTCATCTGTAACAAGATTATTCTGTGTGACCGCTTAAAGCTGATGTCAAATGTTACCGTATTGTTTTGATTGTTTGAGCACTTAAGTTATGTGTGTAAATATGTATTATGTGTTGTAAAAGTATCGCTCTTGTTCTTTCTAAGTCGTCAATCTTGAAGATCATATTCAGTGAATCAAAAGATAATCTTATAATTTACCTTAGCACGAGAATTAAGTTAGTTTGTAATAACAGTATTCCAATATTACTGTAGTTTAGTTCTTTAAATTTGTATTTTTAATAATTAAAATCATCAGTCTGTACTTTTAAATTCCTTTACTGCATTGCTTTATGCTAAATGAAATTATTTTTTTAAATAGTGTATATTGTTAATTAATTGGTTGTTCTATTATTTGATCAGTTTTTTACTTAACAGTATTTATTAAAATGACATTTGTATATTAAAATTTGTGTATTATTACTCTGTGCCTCTACCAAATCATTCCATTCTGCTTGATCAATGTCTGGAGCTCTAACAAAATCTTATATAGATGGACAGCAAGAAATGACCTCTGTGACACTTTGTAACAATTACCTCTTTGTCACATATCAATATTTTTACCTCTGTTGAAGAGAAAAGGAAGTTTTATTCAACATAATTTGTTTCAATTTACAAATGTTTCATAAACATGAATTCTTTTAAAGATCTATATTTTCTCTTTCTTCATTACAAGTTCACAACACACAAATATAATTAAGTTGTTATAAATATATTACTTCATACATAGTGGTAGCCAATAGCTTATTTAGTGGGTTTAAAACTAATTTGGTGGTTCTAGCTCATGTACGAGGTGGGTTGTTGCAACTAGAACTGCATCATCGCAACCCTCCAGTACTGGATACATAACCGTAACAACTAAACGTAAAATTTTAACTCTCGTGATAACATGACCAATGCAATGAAAAAGTAGAAAGTTCCACTGAAACTTCAGTGACAGTGCAGGCAAATATTGCACGGATTCTGGGCTGGTTCTAGTACGGAACAATGAGATCATTGTGACACTATACATCGCAACACGTCCAGAGAGGCTATATTTTTATTTCAGCCTTTTCGTCCTTCCCCTCTAATACTATATGTAACCAATTGGGAATTTACTTATAGTCAGCACTTTGTAAATTTGTAAGTTTTTTTATGTTGGCTACACGTATTTGTCTTTTGTCTGTTAGAAAATGTAAAAATTTATTTTCTGTATGGACATTTTAAAACATATAATCATTGAAATTATATGTTGTGTAATGTTTGCCTCCAATTTAAAGAAGTTAAACCTTATGTCTTGGAAGATTGTATAAACCAGTCAAAAAATTCATAATTTAAATAACAAAAAATTACATTATTGTTATTATACAATTGCTCAATTTTGCATATAATTTCTTTAAAATTTTGAAGTCTTCAAAATATTGATAGAAAATAGTGGTAGTTAGTGATTATTATCTCATAGTCAAGTTGTGGGATGATTTTAAAAGCCCTAAAATATGTGTATGTAAACAGATATGAATTGACGCTTTATAAAAAAATATATTGTTCCTTAATACTGTAATACACATTGCTCTTAATGCTTTGCTTGGGTCCGGAATAAGACAAAAACAGTTTACAAGTTGTATATTTGATCTTTGTCATCAATCAAGTTCAGAGCATGGATCTACCCAGCTATGCTCTGGTTGGTGAAGCCTGGCAGAAATCATACCTGCTCAACCGAGTCCAGTTACACTCAGAAGTGATCGTCATACTGCAGCTAATTATCATTGTGAGTAAATTTTCCCTCTGCCACTGACAGAATAACACAGCTTATGCTAATTGATCGAGTAAACACACAATATAATATAAACACATTAATAATTATTTAGAATTGTACTTCACAAGTAGTTACATTTTGATTACCTGTTCAGACTAAATCATGCCTTTGGTGTAAATTAATTCCTGATACGCCTGGATATATTACAAACAGACTGAGATATTGATGTATAATCTTCACCATTCCTATTAAAATACTATTTTGGAGTTTTTTTTAGGGTAAAATACCCCCTTTTTTTAAATGGGAGTAGACGGGGGTCACTTTGAATTTCAAATTGCAATCCCTATCTAGTGACATGTTATTTGAAAGGTAGATTCAAAAGCAACAATGACATGAAAAAAACATCTCTATGATGATCCTAGCAAAAGTTATGGGCAAACAACCCCTAACATCTTAGGTTGTAAATTAAGTCCTGATACACCTGGATATATCACGGATTGAGATATCAATGTACAACCTTCACCATACTTTTGAAAGGGGGATAGAAGGGAGTAACTTTAAATTTTTTAAATTGCAAATACCTCTATATTGTGACATGTCATTTTAAAGGTCTATGTAATGGAAATGCAATGACATGAACAAAACATCTCTAGGACGATCCTAGCAAACGTATATACATTGTAATGTCACCTAGAAAAGGCACCTCTTACCAAAACCATGCACACCAGAAACATTGATACTACGTAAAGGGATAAGCTGGGCCCCTCAAAGTCTTACTAAAAGATATCATGCATACAATATATTGATATGCGCAGGACATTTTCCCTACAGATTATTATTTTGTTGCGTTATTTGCCCATAACTTTTAACTTTTTAAGAAATGACATACAGGTGTTTTCTTAGTATCATTGTGTGTCTATTAAATAGACTTTTAATATGATAACTGACACCTCTTAAAATTGTTAAACAATTTCAAGTAACATTATTTTTACTTATTTTTCAATAACTCTTAGGATGGTGACCGTTTAAAGTTATAACTCTAAATAACTTGTACATTATAGAAATATACAATTAATTGTTATAACTGAATTGTTTACAAACATTATTTTGGATTGATTTAAGTCCATCATTTTTACAAACAGATTTATATGCTTATAAACATTTTTGTCTTGTAAGGTTTTAAGACTATGGAGTTTTTGAAAGCGTTACAATTATATCAACATTGAGATTTCTGTCATAACAGATAAATGTATCAAGCACATAAAAGAAATCATCACTAATCGTACAATCCTGAAAGAAACAATCAAGTGCAATGACCTTGTTGTGTAGAGCTTAACTTTCCTGAAAGTAATAAAAAAAGTTTGAAGAAAACTGTAGAAAATAAATCATTACATTAAATACATAAATGTTTATCCTGTCTTGGGTTCTTCTATCCGTGGCCTTTCCTTTTTCGGTTTAGGGCATTGCCTGGTTGGCCCCTGGCGGAGAAGATATACCAATACCTTACCTTTCAAAATTTTCTATGTTTTATTTTCTCCTTAGAATTCCTTCCTTTACTAACTCAACACTAAATAGGACACAAAGGAAACATGAATGTTGTAAGTAACATCACACTGTTCTTGTTATCAATTTGTTTTCGGACATCGGAACTCGCAAGATATCACACCCATGCTTGATACTAAACAGAATCTCATACTTTGAGAAGAAAAATGAAAGACAACCACAGAACAAGTAAACTTCGAAACCTCATAGATAAAATCCAGACTGCCAATTTTTGGCAAAAAAAAAACTAATAAATGTATTTTCCAGTTTGACCTTTTTAGAGATGATGCCAACGTGAGAATTCTACCTTTCATCCGACTAACATTTGAATGAATGATATTAATGTCACTTAAAAATACCATCATGTGTCGTTTTGTTTTTTCATAGGTCTAGGAAATGGAAACAGTTTATAATTAGTAAAAATAGTTCATTTATAAATGGTGACATGTAGAAACAAGTTTTGAAATACCCATTGGTAAAATGAAATACCATTTCCTTTTTTTGTCCTATTGTGCACTTGTAGGCAGCACATGCTATAGCCAGGAGAAATGTATCACACGTTAACAGCAAATAAAACAATGACAGAATAGAGAGGTGAGGTACATCAATGCAAGCAGTGGACACAAGGCACATGTCTGGTGGGTTGACTGGGTGGTAGCGGGGTGCAGGAGTGGACCGTGATCCCCTAGTCTTACTCACTGTTCTCAGCGATCGAATAGTTTAAATACAGCAATGTGCTGATTTGATTATTAAATTTAACAGCTGATAAGCTCATTGTTGTCATTTTGAATACCTTGCTATGAAGTTGGTTTGCATGAGTTACACGTTGTTTTCGAATTATTATTTATTTTCGCAAACAAAACCATTGATCAATTATATAATTAATTAAACGTTCAAAACTTAAATTTTCAGCAGACTACTACTATATTTACACACAGCTGAGATTACTAGATGGTTGTTGTTAATTTTATATTTTTATTAGTTTTGTTCACAAATTTCATATTTATTTATGTACTAAATTCTGAATAAGTGAAGTTATAACATGCCTTTAAAGTCAAATAGCTATTAAATTTAAATATTTCCACAAAATGGTATTTTCTTCCAGAAGGTTTATATTTTATACAAATTTATGATCTTTTTTATTTCTCTCATCACGTTTGGTTTCATATTTTCTTTCATATACAGGTAGCTCATGGTAAGTTCTTTTGATTATAAGCTATCACGTTTTATAACTTTCTGTTCTTGACTGTTGATTTGTTGATTAGATGCATACTAATTAAAGTGGTACATCTATTCTATAACCAAAAAATTGGTAAAATGTTTTAATGTTTAACATTATTCTTGTGAGACTTAAGTCAAGATGGCTGCCAGTACAACTACCTCTTAACATTGAAGTGAGGTTATAAAAAAAATACTGCAATATTTCCACTGTTTTTATTAACAACAAAATTATACATTGTGATTTGATTCCTTGCCATTTTTATTTGCATTTTATAACTAACTAAAAGTAGATTTGTCAATATTAAACATCATTATGTACAAAATAAGTTCAAACTAATTCCTGCTCTTAAAACATTTGGATGACAAATATTATTATTAAAGTTAATGTAAAGTAAAAAGTATAGAATAATTACAATATATCCAACTAATAAATCCCAATTAAAAACGTCTTGAATTAAAGTAATGCTCCAAATGTAGTACTTTAAACGGAACTACTAAGAATAAGTATCTTATAATTTATTTGTAGGCAATAAGTTTTAAAATTGTATAGTCTATACAATGTACTAAATATGTACTTTTACATTGACTTTTACTTTCTTTTATACTTTAATGAAAACCGTATTACTTTGATTTTGAGTTAAACACCACTTTCTTAATAGGCACACTATTACATAAAATTAAATTTTTGTAGTAATTTTATGAATATTACTCAAACCGAACTTGAAAGCCCTTGACAGTAATAAGTTAATATACAATTGCATAAACAGCTGTAAATAATTGACAAAATTAAATTCCCTTAAAACATATAATTATTGATTGGAAATATTTTAAATGTGGAGGATAGCACTTCATCTTAATACTGATTGATGATAAACTTCTGATCCCCAGGCTCTGATCAGCCCCCTGTAGTGAAGGGGGTCTGGGTATGATAAAAACTGACTAGTCAACTAACAGAATGGTAACCCTCTGGGACCCAGTTAGCTTACTGGAGGAGATGAACGATCGCATTTACTTTAAAATAAGATCCCAAGAGTTAACTATCTGTCAAAATATTTTAACTTTACTAACTCTACTAAGTCAAGCCCAAACTGTTCCAGGCCACGATAAACCTTTTCTGTTTATTAAAGTAGAGTGAATTTCAGATCTTTGAGAATTTGAAAATGTATTTAAAAGCATAACCATAAAAACAGTATATAACCTAAACTGACAAATAAATATGAAGTAAAATTTAATTTTTAAGAGTGGTAAACTTGTTTTTTTTCTAAATACTCTAAAAACTTTGTATTGACATTACTTCATAAATATGAAAAAAACTGTTAGTGCACTATATATTTGCACTAATTATCTAAATTATACATTTTCAATCCAATTAATTGTATAAGATATGTATTTCAATTTTAAATAAACAAGCAGTACACTTTTACAGTAAAAATATATCACACTCCACTTCTTGAGTACACAAAAATAATTTAATAACTTATAAACTAGTCTATGGCTAACATTTTAGTTTTGATATTTACATTAGAATAATAAAAATCCTCCTCTTAATCTATTTACACGTTAAGAAATGGCTAGATGTAAAAACAATCTTTTATATAAAAAACATATTTAAGTCAATGTTATATCTTGACAACAACCTCTGAAAAAATATATACAAATCTAGACTATGCTATAAAATTGTCTATGTTTAAACACAGTACAAATGTAAGATCAGTTTTATTGTATACTTGTTCACCTACAGAAGGTGGTTATCGGATTGAGGGGGAGGAGCATTCATTAAAACACACACTGCCAAGGTATATACAATAGATTGGAGCCAGCTCTTTACCTGCAGTATTGAACCAAAAACTATAACCCACTACAATATGTAAACATTTAATATTCCATATAATTTATTTCTATTGATTATATTGACTTCTCCTACAGAATTTATTTAAATTAAAAACCAACTGTAATAGATTACTGTTAAAATGTCTGAGTCTGCAAAATACTACAACTTATTATACTTATTACATTATTCCAGTTAGTACTGCAATATAGTATACACCCTGAAACAGTTATTGGTAGATCTCTAGCCACAGTTCCTACCTATTTGTTTCAAACAAATATATATGTTATCCAGTTTACAAAATAATTTGTTGGACTTAAAAATCACTTGATGACTTTCAGGTTTTAGATATTAAATTTGTAAGGTTTTAAATTGAAAAATGTATACACAACTTGACTTGTATATTCTCTTAATTAACTTACTGTGTTAATAAAAACTGAAGACATCACAACATGGCACAGAATATTTTTGCTGTCTTATACTAAAGAATAATTGAGAACTGTTATATTGGTAGTTTGATTGGCAACAAAAAAATAATACTAACCTATAGAAACTGTTATTATACTTACTATTGCACTTTGACACAACATTTGAACAAGTGTTATATCAGCTAAGAGAGGCTAAGGGAGGCTTATCGGTAACTGTACAATATCTATGGTAATTACAAATTAGTTCTACGATGCCGACGTTGATGCCTTTTCTTTATTGATGAAAGCTCTGTTTCTCAACGACTCTTGACTGATGTAGCTTGACTCCATTTTCTTGTCAGGTTGTTGATAGGCCTCATTGGAAGAGAATACCTTCCCGTTGGCAGCACCATTTGCATGACCATTTGCATAACCGTTTGTTCGACCATTTTGGACAGCGGCATCCTCATTCTTCTTCAATTGAGCTTTGATCTAAACAAAGACAAGAAAGAAAATGTAACTAAATCTATTTAGGTCGGACTGGATTTAGTTCAAATCCATCTCCCTCATGAAACTTATCAATCATTTTCGATTTGATAAGTTTAATTATTTTGTACAATTAATGTACCCAAACACTGTCACACAGGTAAGACAATACTGCGGTTTGTATGACTGTCAAAATTATAAAGTGACAGAGCTTCATTTCATGCTACAGACTATTGGTACCATTAGGAAGCTCTTGTAAGAAAAAAATTATCAATGATCCTTTCTTTTGAAGGTAAAATGGTTCCTTCTAAAGAAAATAAAAAAAAATTTTAGGTAGATTTTAAACTCCAATCATACTTATAATGGAATTTCTATAATATTTTGTTCATTTTATAGATTTTGGTCAGCAAAACACAATATAACAATAATCTCAAAATAATTATATAAATTGGTATATTTTAATAGGCATCTGTGGTACAACGCAGGCTAAAATTAAACATTTCCATTCATGTCTATTGGTCAGTATCAAGAAATAATATGTTTCAAGATGGTAAGCATTCGCATTTGTGCAGCATTTTCATCTTGGCTATACAATATACATCAGAAATCAAACATTCTTAGAAACTTTGAGCTTTTTCAAACAACTCTTATACCTACACATGTTATGATGTTATTGATAACTCTTAAGATTTAAAAATGGTAATCATTCAAAGTTTCAAAGTTTGGGGCTATAAATTTTAATTGTAAAATATACTAGACATCTGCATAACAAAACTTTTTTAGATGTTGTATTGGTAATCAACTCAACATATCACTTGTCTTGCTGTCAACATTAACCTGTACTTATACATTGTTTTTCATCATTTCTGCATTTAGTTATAGTAAGGTTCAAAAGTAATAATTTTAGGATCAATTGACTAAACAAGTAGCTAGTATCAAAACTCGTGTAATTTATTAACATTTAACTAGCTGTCCAATAAATTAACCCTTCAATGTGGTTTCTCATGTCAGTTCCGGCTGGCTAACTCACAGTGCTGTGGTGGTTTTACGTGAACGTCAATACTACTGTGTTTTGTTTATTTTCTTCTGTTTGTTTTTTAATGATAGGTACTGATTACGATTACAGATCAGCTGATTGCTTCAACATTATAGAATGTGATGGTTAGAATGGTTAGGTTTACACTTTATTGATGGCACCGTGATAAAATACAATTTTTTGTCTATATAAATTATAGTATGAGTTTAAATATAAATATTTTGACAACATTTATATATTGCAATAAATGCAAAATAATACCACAAGTGTTGTAGTTGGAAGGTCATGGTAGGTTAAGCCTATAACGAAAATTTGTTTTCATTATATAAAATGAAAACAGTTCATTTTTTCAGTTTTTTTTTTTTATTAAAAGTTAAGTATGAAAAATTGGCAAATGACAATGACCGGCTGACTGACAATGTCAGTGATGGTACGGTGAATATTCTCACAGCTGGGAGTAAACAAGCCTGCAAACTATTTAACGTTAGAGGGTTAATACAATATATGTATTAAATTCCTTCCTATTTTGTAGTTTTGTTTCAACAAAGGTTTCCAATCATAATTGCCAAATAACCAAAGTGCTATGTTACCTTTTCATCTCTTTTCTTGTAAGCCTGCTTGTAAAAGTCTGCAAACAAGAAGTAGAACATGACAGCATGAAGTCCAATCCACCACACAAAGGCCTTTGGATAGTTGCAATCAATGAAGAGGAGTTGGAAGGCATGGAGCATGACCAGAACAAATTGGACCTGAAATGAAAAAAAAACCCACTACTTTAATATAATGCAGCTAGAATTCCTGCTTTAGAATATGTCCTGCTGGTTCTGAAAGATTTTCTGAAGCAATCCAAATGACCATCTTTAACTGATTATTCATTATGTGAAGTAAAAATAAAATCATCGTGCAGTAACAAAGTTATGATTATTTAGTTTCTTTATTACAGTTTTCAACAATTTTATTTTTGTACAAAAGAATATATGGTAATAACAATTTTGTTGTTGTTACTGTTTTCCTTTTTTGTTGTGTGTTTTTTATGCTGGTCGAATTGATATTACATGACTTGTAAATATTACTATCTTGTTTTATCACTATTTTTTATTAACGTATTTCTGATACACCATATATGTGAATGTTATAACATCATTGATCATGATGTTGTTGTTTGCTGTGTTGTTTTTGTTACGTGCTAAATGGACAAAACAGAGTGGATATCAATCATACCATTTGGAGAGCTGTGAGATATTTCTTCCACCACAGATACTTCTGCATATGTGGCCCCAGAGCTGCCAGCAGATAGTATGAGTACATGACAATGTGCACAAATGTGTTCAACATTCCGAAGAATGTGCTGTGACCACCTGAAATACCATATAAACATTGTATTCATAATTACTTTAACAGAGCTAGATGATCCAAGTATCTGTAATGTTTCTTAAAAAATATACAGGGTGTTTCAAAAAGAATATAAATATTTAAAAAAAAATGTATTTATTAAACTTTAAGACACAAAAATATAAAACGACCTACACACATTTTACGAACCTCTCAAGTTCAGATTACAGATGTTCAATATGACCCTCATCAGGGACATGAACAATATCACACTGATTCTCAAATTTCTCCCATACTCGGGTAAGCATGTCCTTCATCACTGATGTTATGGCAGTACGGATCTGGTTCTTCAACTCTTCTAGGTTCTATGATAATGGTGGTATATAAACATTGTCTTTAATGAAACCCCACAGAAAGAAGTCACAAGGTTAAATTTGGTGACTGTGAAGGCCAGGTGATACATGCTAAGTCACCAGCTCCTTTATGACTAATCCAACAGTTTGATAGAATTCAATTCAGATATTCACGCACCTGGCGACTCCAGTGAGGGGGTGCCACGCCTTGTTGAAAGATGAAGTTGTCTCAGAAACAACCAGTTTTGTAACATAGTGAGATACTGCTGACCATTTACTGTATTTGTATTGAAGAAGAATGGGCCGTAAACAGATAATCGGGATATCGCACAAAACACATTGACATTGACTGTACACGTTTAATGGGTGCATGCAAACATTGTGTTTGTTTACCTTCCCACTAACATAGAAAGTCGCTTCATCACTGAACACGATGCGTTGGGCGAAAGTTTTATCATTGTCAATAGCATCAATAATCTTGTTACAAAATGCATGTTTGTGTTTATCATGTCCGTTACCAAGCAAAACAGAAGACAACTGACATCTAGTGACTAGACTATGTATTCGTTTCTCTAATAGCTGAGCCAATAGCAGCAATCAATAGTTTGGACAAAATAATACTATGTCATGTGTATATTCTTTTTGAAATATCCTGTATTGTTGTTCTTAGTACTTTGTAGTCAAAACTGAATGTACATCACTTGTCCTGTTCTTAACGTTAATCTGATGTGATATTAGCCATAGAACTCACTTGGTTCATAATGTTTATACATAACTAACAAAGCTTAAAAATAATAATTTTTTAATTCATTGACAAAACAAGTTGCTAAAACAGAATCGTAGTAGTTTATATAATATGACAGCATATAACAATATTATTATAATTCTATACTGTATTATATATTTTGTTACATGTAAACTTAACTAAGCTTATATTTATAAGTTTCACGGGCTTGGAGAGTCCGATTGTCAAGATG
Source organism: Homalodisca vitripennis (assembly GCF_021130785.1). Lineage (NCBI taxonomy): Eukaryota > Metazoa > Arthropoda > Insecta > Hemiptera > Cicadellidae > Homalodisca > Homalodisca vitripennis. Next base: position 43,795,921 of record NC_060207.1, on the reverse strand, counting down.
TTTTTATTATGTTGGTACTCATGCTCCTGAAGTATAATAAAATTTCCAGCTATATTCATTGTTTACTTATTCAATGGCATTTGCTAAGATTAGAGTGTTTTAAGAACTCTGAAATTTTCATTTGTTAAAAAAATAGATAAAAAATGTGTATAAAATTTTGGTGTGAAAAATTAAAAAAGTTTGGGAAATGTTAACAAAGCCCTATGGTGAGTCTGCTATCAGTAAAACAAGGATTTACAAGTGATATAAGACGTTTCAAAGATGGCCGTAAAGACATTAAAAACAACCAATGAAAACGTGAAAAAAGTGGAAGAAATGGTTATGAAGATAGCCATATTACGATCAGAGATATCACTGATCAAGTGGCTCATGCCATGAAATCTTTGAGTATGAAACATGTGGCAGCAAAATTTGTTCAGAAATTGCTGAAACCTTAAATAAAAATACTTCAATTTATTAAAATAAATATGCACACAAATATTTATTACTTATTGGTGCTATTTCCAGAAAAATAAATTACCTGGTGAGAACTTGACTCCAAACCAGGTGCTGAGGGGCATGACACCATGATGTATTACATGCAGTTTTGACACTTGGTCATTTTTCTTGCGCAAGACGAAGAAAAACTGTTGAAAAACAAACATAAATTTATTTTTAAAATAAGCTAAATACAACACTATGTTATATTTTGAGTGTAGCACATAAAAGTTCTCATTTGTTATTGTTACGTTAAACAAATTACCAGTTCAGCTAAATTTAAAAAGCAAGAAAGATTCCAAAAATGTTGAAATGTTATACCAATATTTTTGTTTTAATATATCTATTTAATTAACACCTTACTACAATTTTATATTGAGTGACCTTGAGTACGCTTAAACATCCAGTACGCCCGGAGTCTGTCGCAGTCAATGTGTTAAAGCTTCAGCATTCTTTTTCATAAATATGATAATTTATAATTGATGAGCATGATGTAATCTTAAACCACAGCTCATATTAAGGATTTTTAGTGGAAATTTATCAATACATTTACAATTTTTATCTGAGGTTATTGAAAAGAAACCATTATGCAACAAAACCTAGACACAAACTAGATATCTGAATGAATTATAACTTGCACAGTAATTTATAAGGTTAAAATAATATAATTAGGTTATAATCACTGTATTTTACAGCTAATGTTGACTTCTTCATACTTACAGTGTCAAAAAACTCAGTAAACTTTGAGAAGAAATACCACCAACAACCTCCTGCTGTCTGTAACAAAAGTAACAAGAAATATTTTTTTAAATATTAAAACAAAATTAACCTCTCATTAGTTGACATATTTAAAAAATATGAACAATTGCAATATATTTTGTAAAAGAAATTATACCCTTTCTTCACTGCAATATGCCTACAACAAATTTATCTTTCTGGATAGATACAAAAAAGTATAAATTTCAATTTCACTGGATTATTTTTACTTTAGTATAATATAGTGTGGAAAATAGACTCAGTAAGTGCAACCTCTTTAGTTTTTCAATTCAGTAATACTGAATACTTGAAACTGAATATCTCTATGATTGACAAATTGCCCAGTGAGCACAATATATTCCATTTATGTGTTCTTTGTAATATCTCTATATTAAAGAGAATATCCTTCCAATACGGAACATTTGATAAAAATTAATACACAGATATAAAATTAAGATATAAATTAGGTACAGATTCGAATAGAAGAGGATGTTTTAGGCCTCTTCCTATGTTATCAAAACTCCCATTTTACAATTACAAGCCAATAACCTAGCATTACTTTCCAGACGACAAAGCTTAATGATCATTAGAAGATATAATCTTGGGCTTTTCATAACAAATTAATATTTATTAAAAAATTATGTATTTTACAGAAAAACTAACATATTTATTACTATTTCCTTAGAAAATAATAACACACAATAATTATGATATTATACACTACTGAAGTTGACAGCAGGTGTCCTAGTGATTCCTAACATTCATTGCACAAATTTATTGTTTTGCTTACTTAACATCAATGCATGTAAAACACTGATTATCTACACATAATTATTGCAAATTCATGCACAATGCGGATATGCAACTCACCCTCAGTGCTTTGGGAGTATTTGAGTAGTCAACTGGCTGGCAACGGAAACTGTATGTGGTGAACCATCCAGCAATTATTGACTGAAACATAGTGTTTATTCTACAGATACATTTTCCTAAAATTTACATTCTGTTTTTATGTATAAAATTAATGTAAGAAAAAGATACTCTTTTTAACCTTTAACGCAGAGATTTTCGCAAGCCTACCTACTGCGAGGTACGGGAACTAGTCAGCCTACTGTTACTGACATCAACATTTTAAAGGTTATTTTTAAACATAGTAAAAAACTATAGAAACACTTTATACATAACTGTTGTTTTGTAATTCTTCATATTACATAAAAGAACAACAACACTTTCATAATTAAACTAGGCTTACAAGGCGCTATTAACACTTTTCTTGGCAGTGTATAGTTTGTGACAATACCAGGAGTAATCATGGTCAGAATGATGTAGGTACCTAAAGAGATATATCCTAAATAAGGGGTTAATCACTTGCCCTGAGCATAAAAAAATTACTCATGCTATAATCTGTGTTGACTAAAATAGTGTATTTGGTTAAAGAAAAACAGCTAAATAAAACAAACAAAACATAGTAATGACAAAATTACAAAACGTACAAACATGAAACATAACTCCTAAAACTACTGTTTAGGAAAGAGTAATATATTATTGTTATTAAAGATACTCATTTTTTAAAGATACTCTTACAACTACCACTACCTTGATTTAAAAATTTTGAACTTACTTCATAAAATAACCATGCACTGAGAATAACTTGAATCAGATTATACACTATGAGAGTTTTTCTGAGCTGGTACGGTTTCCTCTTCTCCATAAATTTGGGTCCAACCACCTTCACGATGAAGGCATATGTGAGGCAGATAAGCAGTGTTGGGCCAGGACCACTCATCAGCGGCCAATCCTTCACTCGAGGATCTGTGCAGAGAGTATTGGGCATTATTTACAGCGAGTTTTGCTCAATTTTGAAACTTTTTATACAATTAATCATCTGAATAGTTTTCTTAAAATATATTACTATCATTTTAAAATAAAATTTTACTTCTTTGAGAGATAGTTGAGTAGTTTATTAATTCTTTAACATGTTACATGTATTGTAAAGGACACAATCACACTCCTTATTTCCAATTTAGCATAAAAATATTATACATAAAATTATACAATCCATATATTCTGTATATATTATAATTGCAAAAATTTGTGAACATTGTTGGGTGTTTGGATGTTTTATACTAAATCATGCAAAACATAGTGAAGAGACTTGAAACGAAATTTGGCATGTACGTTACTCAAACATTTGTATAAAACAAAGACATATTTTTATACCAAAACACCACCCACAAATACTCTTAAAAGTAATTTAAACAACATTTATTTATTTAATTTTTTTATCTAAATGCCTTACGGCTGACTTGGAATTACACCATGAAGTCAATTTTCACTTAAAAGAATGTTTTGCACTGGTTTCATCTGCGATTGCCTTTGATCATTATTCCACTATTATGCTATATGTTTCTTTTTATGGTTGTCAGAAATCTATTTATGTCCTTCAGGGTGTACATAAAGTCCTGCACGGGTATAATATTTTCTGAACGATAACAGATAAAGAAACAAGATTTGGTACATCAATACTACACCTAAAAATCTACTTTTTGAAGGAACTATCAGTTTTCTGTAATATCATGGGGACGTCCCGCAAGGAGTCAGAAGGAAATCTTAAATAGGAGCATAGGTCAATATGGACATCATTTTAAAGGGCTTATCTAGCAGAGTTTAATGCCGCAAACCGCACTCAAAAAGATTGATCCAGTACAAAAATGGCGGCTGTTCAAAGATTTTACTTGGTTACATTTTATTAGTAGCCATAACCCCAGTAAAGCAAAACTGCAACCAAACGAATACTGCAGCTAACTACTACATTATGCTTGTCAGTTGTACAGAAGTGAATTATGACATTAGTTATCCTCAAGAGTTACAAATTTGGTCCTAATATATTGATAACGGGGAAAACCTGATAACAGTAACAATTAGAAATCTCAGTGAACTATGACGATCGGAAACACTTCCTGTTTTCATAAAGTGTTGAACAGTTCTCCCTACAGTTGTTCTAGAAATTGGCTGCCTCTCGTGAAAGTAGTCATTAAATAAATGGCATGCTTCCTCGTGTGATCGTCTGTTATTTCCCCAACCATCATAAGAAGTGTTATACGTTCACGTTCGTCAAGCGACATAGTGTAGTTGAAGAACTACAAGCAATACGACAAACTCTTTTGTACTAAAGCGCACTGATAAAATGGATGGACAGCACTACTAAAACAAGAAAACTAGAATAGCCTACTATGAATAGACTGGCTAATAGGAAAGTCCTAACTGCGACCCAAAGATAAGAGATTTCTAATCGTTACTGTTATCAGGTTTTCCCCGTTATCAATATATTAGGACCAAATCTGTAACCCTTGAGGATAACTAATGTCATAATTCACTTCTGTACAACTGACAAGCATAATGTAGTAGTTAGCTGCAGTATTCGTTTGGTTGCAGTTTTGCTTTACTGGGGTTATGGCTACTAATAAAATGTAACCAAGTAAAATCTTTGAACAGCCGCCATTTTGTACTGCATCAATCTTTTTGAGTGCGGTTTGCGGCATTAAACTCTGCTAGATAAGCCCTTTAAAATGATGTCCATATTGACCTATGCTCCTATTTAAGATTTCCTTCTGACTCCTTGCGGGACGTCCCCATGATATTACAGAAAACTGATAGTTCCTTCAAAAAGTAGATTTTTAAGTGTAGTATTGATGTACCAAATCTTGTTTCTTTATCTGTTATCGTTCAGAAAATATTATACCCGTGCAGGACTTTATGTACACCCTGTATAATCTTGCATTAAAACTAGATAATTTTTTTTTAGTTTTTCTGAGATATCGTCATCAGGTATTCTTTTAATTTGTTGGAAACATGAGTTCCTTTCACAGTCAAATTGTGGACATTTCATTAGTAGATGATCCGCAGTCTCATTCACTCCTGCAGTGCAATTTAAGCACAGAGGAGTGAACTGTAAAAACAGAAATATTTTTACAGCTGATCGAGTCAATGAATGCAACTTGCCATGCAGTGACTCAGTACTTTGTACATGAATATCAGCATGCATATCAGCTGGCAACCGCAGTCTCATTCACTCCTGCAGTGCAATTTAAGCACAGAGGAGTGAACTGTAAAAACAGAAATATTTTTACAGCTGATCGAGTCAATGAAACAACTTGCCATGCAGTGTCTCAGTACTTTGTACATGAATATCAGCTTGCATGAATATCAGCTGTCATCACGTGATGCATACAATGTGAGTTAAAAGTATGGATATATTCTGTTTAGTTTTTGATGGATAAAGATGGAGGGATGAAACTCGGAACACCTTTCTAGAAAGTAGAAATAAACTTTTTAGTAACTGTTATAACTTTGTCAATTTCCCCAAAATGGGATTTGGGAGGAGGGGAGGTTGGCTCAGAATCTTTCAATGTAAAGATCTATTAAGTGACACCTCATTTGAAAGGTCTTAATAAAAGAAGAAGAACTGTGGAAACTAGAGCTTGCTCTCTCAACCCAGTACAAAATGGCAGCTCATTGAAATTAATGAAGTTAAAATGTACACTTAGATTAAACAACATTGCTTTCTCAGATTCACGAAACAACTTTCATGTTAAACGGTAACATTACCAGACACAATGCTCCATACTGGACTGACGTTACTCCTCATTAGATGAGAGAGCAACATACCCAGCATCCTGAAAAATAAAACATTTGGCTTGGCATTGTGAGGGAATGCCCTATTATGATTAGGTTTTTGGGCCAAACCAACCTTGTACAGCACTAACTAAGCAATTATAGGTTTAAGGTATGCCACTTATTTAAAGATAAAAGACAGCAGTAGTAAAGCCATAAATTGTTTTAAAGCCAAATCACAATTCAATATGTTGAGTTTTGCCAGTATCTGTTCTACATATTTCTTACTAACAATTTATTACGGGTATGGACAAAATCTTTGAATTAATGAGATTTTTATTGTACTTGCCACTTTTATTCTCCATAATATCTGTATAGAAGTCCACCACATAGTTGACGACACTCGCCATGGTCATCAGTTGTTAGAACAGCAGCCAAACAACACTTGTCACTCTCTGCTCCGTATCTTGGACCTGGAAAACAATATACATTTCTAAGTACATAATATTATGTAGGTCTTGATGGGAACTATACAAATTAAATATGACCACGATAAAAGAAAGACTTCTTGGTCTACTACAAATAACCACTGGTTAGCAGACACCTCAATGTACTTAGTTGTACTGTATGTGTACATATCAGATGGTACTCATCTTAGAAATAAAAGAATAGTGTCTAAATGTGTTGCTAAGCGCTAATCTCGAGAATGGCTCGACCAATTCGGTTAATTCTTTTTTTAATATATCTGTTAAGTCAGAGAAAGGTTTTGATAAATAGAAAAAGTTTTCTGGAATATTTAAGCATTCTGGAAAATAATTATAATATTTACAAAGTATAATCCAAAGTTAACTGACGTTAAACAGTTCTTGATGCTTTCAGCTGAAGTTCACCAAAGAAGCAGAAACATTTGTTCACATTTAAATAATAAATAATTCTACAGTGCTTGATCAGTAGTATGATGTAAATTTCAAAGACAAAGTTACAATCTAGTTTTCACTTTAGATTGCACCAGTGACAAATAAACCATATTATTGTATGCATTGGAAATACTACAACGCTGTTATAAACAAAAGCTACATTAATGCACAAAGCTGTGAATGTTTACCCATAAGGTAATCAAAACTGGTTGGCTCCCTTGACATTGTGTATCACATTTTTATTGTAGTTATAAGAAAAGCAAAGGAATGGAACACACTTCCAATTTTACCAGAAGTAAAAAATATGCTTTTTGATCAAAGTAATCTTTTTAAATTTACGTATGCACATTTTTTCTTGATCAAAGTAAAAAATAAAATTCACTTAGAACCAGAAATATTTTAGACGCTTTTTATCCAAGTTGGATTCCAGAACTTACATATTATGTGTTTGTTTTCTTGGTCAGTACAAAATATAAATAAATTAGACCCGGAGTGAACTTACGGCCGGAAATGACAAATTTTGACCAAAATAACATTTTAGTCATATGTAAGTATATAAATTTTTTGTTTCTTTATCGGGACAAAAAAATTGAACTCTACCTATGGCACTTGAAATATCTTAGACCAGAAGTAAGTAGATCACAAGGGTAGTAGATGCTTTTTGACCCAAGTAGATCTTGAAAACCAACATACAGTATATATCTATTTTCTTGATCAATGCAACAAGGCAAACTCACCTGTTGAACCATACATAAATTAGACTGGAAGTGAATTCAATTGGCTGGAACTGAATCTTTGTAACCACAGTAACTTTTCAGTCATACTTAAGTAATACATTTCCTTCATTGGGACAAAAAAAGCAAACTATGCCTATAGTACTTGAAAAATCTTAGGTAGGAAGTAAATAAAAAGAGCCGAAATTAGATGTTTCTTCGAAAAATTGAAGTTGGCTTTCATTGGTATATATTTTCTTAGTCGAAACACAAGACAAGCCCAACTATGGCACTGGAAATACCTTAAACAGTAGTTGATAATCTGGAACCCTTTCCATCACGATGCATCAGTACCCAGCCTTTTACCACCCAATACAATAGACTGCAAATATTTCTATGGTTGTACACACAAATTTTCTGATACTGCTGCAAGAGAATATCCTTTAGCATTAGGATTTGGCCTGGTAATACCAGCTGAATTATATTAATGGTAAGATTTTATTTATACGTAACTAATAAAATCATACACATCAAAATAATTATATTTCTATGAATAAGAAATAGATAAATGTGACAGGCAAAACAGCATCCTTGTAAGAAAGACAGTAGTTATTTTCTTGAAGTTGAATAATCATTTTGTTGAGAAAGAATAACAACCATGCAAATAGAATGAGTTAATCTTGAACTAACTTTTTAGCACACTTATTTGATGACAAGAGTTTCTGTAACTATCACTCTTTGTCTTTTAAATCACATAAATCAAGCATTTTAATTTACTTTTATTGTGTAAATTGAAGTAATAAATACATGATTATGATAACGTTAATATGCAGTAAATATTTTGTTGTTAAAATAAATATCTGTGAAATTAACCACAGAGTTGTAATCCCTTATTTTGATGTTCTTAAATTCTTATACCCATTTTCCTGCACTATATAAAGTATTAGGGTATGCTGCTATACGTAGCAATGTTTTTATATTTGAAATGGAAATAACATTAGTTTATATTGGTTTATTTCAATGTTGTGCGTCATAATATGTTTCTCATTTTTATTTGCAGGCGAAAACTATTATGTAAGCGCTTAGTAAATTTCTGAATCAGTACAACATCAATAAGCGTCTTGTGTATTGCTGTGCTTTAAAATAACAATGGAATCAATAACAATTTTCAATAACATCAAACTAGTTCCTTGAGTTTTAATCTAAATATTGTATGTTTTTATGAACCATTTGGTAGAGTGCCTGAATTTCGATAAATATAATACAGTAATTTAATTTTTAAATAACATATTATTTTTATGAGTAAGAAGTGTTCTGCATAACAGGTGTTATTTTTTTAATTAGGGCACTCTGATAGTAATGTCTGATTAAATGTTTAGGCCCAACCCAAGTTTTTAAATGTTGCTAATTTTACAAGTTTACCAATGCTGGTGTACTTCTGAATGTGCTCCACTGGTTTTATAAATTTACCTAGTGCCTTATGACTACGTAGTTATATTTTGAAATGCCATGGCAAAGATAATTTTGCTCCATGCACAAGCAGTTACAGTTTCAACGCTTTACAGATTTGTTACTTGTTGCCTGCACTTCCTAAAATCCTATATATTTTGTTGTTGAGGATGACGAGTGTAATATGGTAATAGCATTTAAATAATGTGGCTACAGTATAATAAGCAGTCACAAATCAATAATTCAAATAATCAATTAGAAATTCATAAATTACTGAATATAAAAACAGTACATTCTTTCATCATAGTTATTAAAAATTAATTATTGCTAGTTCTTAGCAATGTATTACGTAAAATATTGTTTTGAATTAATTTAAACAAAGTAAAATCATTTTGCGGTATTTGAATATTGGCCACAGAAAAAATGATGGTGATGAGCATGTCTTATAATGTGTCACAAGCAGCTGTCAAATTGTTTATTCTTCAAAGTAGTAAGAAATAAATTTTACACTGCTTTGTTTGTTAAATTTAATAAATACATAGCATTGGCTTAACTATATAAATTTTAAACATCTACGAAATACTTGATTTCACAATTTGGTTTTTTTACAGCTCGATAGTTTAGATAATCGAAAATATTGATTTATGTGGTGTACACTTATGATACTTGCAGCCTTTGTATTTCCAATATTTAACTTCATGGACCTATTAACTTAAAATTGCAACATTAGGTTGGTTATAGAAGAAATAAAAATTTTAATCTGAGTTGAGTTGACTGATGTTGTTTGCATAATGAAGATAACTATTATAGAAATATAGGCCTACCTTTTTCATAGTCCATATTAGAGCTGCTTGGTATGTGTTAGGAAATAAAATAATAACCAATTGAATTAAAAGTTGATATATATTCAAACAATTAATTTTAAATGTATAGATTATGTTATACATATTTACAGTAAATCTTGTCATAATCTTCTACAGGTGTGCAGATCTGTAGGCCTACTGAGGTCTATCCTATTTCAGAGACAAAGTCTCTAAGTTTGCAATAAGATCCATGTGCCGGAAATCATCAGGATTGTTAGTAAATCGTTCTAGAAGAAGTGTTCTTTTTTCATTTTCTTCTCCGTAGTACAGCTGTAATTCATTAGCTAAACATTGAGCTTCCAATGCAGTCAAGACATCTTTGTTGAACTCTCCTTTCATTAGAACTATACCTTTAGATTCCTTAATATCTGTGTAATAAACCATTGTTAAACATTCTGGGGCATTTTCTTTGTGTGTCTGATAGCTTATGAGAGGAGTAAAGTGAACTTCATTGCCTGAAAACTGGCACAGTATGAATTCATACCCTTGATCTCGAGGAAGTGGTAATAAAAATAGCGGAAATTTCTCTCCCCTAGATTGTAATAAATCAAAGTTACTTGATGGAACTGACGCAGCTATACAGTCTTTGTGTTTGTGATATTCCAGCCAAATATCCTTAATTTCATCTGCAGACTTCCCCGAAATTAACTCCGTCTTCATAACATCATTCAACAGTTTTGGCTTTGTAAATACTGTAGATCCAGATTTGGCAGTACCTGCATGTCCAGCTAGAGGAGTAGCTATGTGTTTATTACTCGTTTTTGGAGTTTTCCTGTTTTCATTTTCCTTCAAACGTGCTAAAAATTCTTCAGGGGACGTTTTCTGTAAATCAGCTATTTTATGTGCGTACTTGTTGTAATATGGGTTACTTTGAAGATTTTCCTCTGCTTTTTCATAGTTCATTTTTGACGTAGATATCATGCAGTATTGAGTTGGAAAACAAAACTTGATCACAGCGTTATCGAAACTCAACTGTCTTAATTTTGGAACGTTAATAAGAATCTTAAACATATCCCAACTACAATAACCTCAAAATAGTATGAGATAATAAACAGTGTACAAACAGAACCCCACACCCCACACAAAACTCTAGCAGACGAACTAAAAAACAGATTCCAAGTGGATTTGGTTCAAAGACCTATAAACTCACAATCCATAGAAGATAGAAGTTGTGGTAAACGCGAACGTTCACAAATTCATATATAAATAAAATAAACTTAAAAAATAAACACAGTGATCACTGATATACAAGCTGAAGAAATACCAAGGGTATAGTCAGAGAAATAGCTGCAGTAATCACATCTGAAACACTGAAAAAAAAACTCGCTTCAAGGACCTTGAAAACAACGTTCCAACACACCGAGAAGTTACGAATGTTTACGATGTTGGCCGAGTGAAGGTTTAGAGCAGGAGTCGGCAAAGTGAGGCTCGCAGATGATTTTTGTGGCATTCAATTAGCTTAAAAATGTATCATAAAGAATGAGATTACATAACAATTATATATTATTACATAACCGAAAATATTTTACAACCATGAAGGCCTTTAGACTTCTTTCAACAAATTACAGAACGGATGGGTAATTTTGATTTTGGTCTCAAAAGCCCAACCGTTGTCCTCTTGATGGTTGTCCTTCCTATAGCTGTTATTGTATTTTAATTCATAAACACATGAGAGACGATGTTATCATGCATTATTATTGCATAATACAGCGATATATTTTGTAAGCCAGAATAATATGTTTTCAAAAGTTACATTGAAGTAGCGTATTTATTTGTTGTTTGTTGGCTTTCCTGAGGAATTTTGTTTTTAGATAGAGTTTTCGAACTGAAAGATTCAATCAACGTTTATTATGAAAAGTAAAGGAAACCTTATCGATGTATTTAGTGGTCTTACATGAGTAAGCTCTCTTTAATTCAGTTTCTTTGCCAATATCGCAATGCATCTCAATACCCTGACCAAATAAAGACAGTTTCCAGGCAGTTAGATCACAATCTGTTCGATTTTGTCAAGCCATTTGCACCCAAGCTAAATTGCGTCGGCTTAAGAACTATGACACAGCCCACTTTGACGAACGATCCCAGCGTGAAGGTTATAACATGAATAGGTAGCATGTCACTGCATTGGATTCATTAAAAGACTAGTTCAGTTCGCAATTTTCCAATTTTTGATTTAAGGGAAATGAAGAGTCAATTGGTTTGTTTGTCCAGCTGTTTAGTTTCTGTTTAGAAGTTGATTAAATACTTATAAATATATACAACTAAGTAACACTTTACTACGGGTTTTAGTAAACAAATAAAAACATATAAAATAAGGTGATTATATTGAAGATGATAATTGGCAATGTTTCTGTCAATATTTTCCATTAACGTTTGTGTACACGTACAGTATAAGATGCTGCCATGTACTTCACTGGATCTTAAAGACAATGTTACTGTACTGAAATATAATGCTTGGTGTCAATCAGATCATCATATTGTGTTAATAATTATGATTTCCTCATTCTTAAGAGTAGAATATCTTTTAAAATGACGCAATGATGCAAATAAGCTCTAAACCAAGGATCGGCAACTAAAATTCAGAAAAAGACCCAAACCGTATACTTATTTCAACTCTGTTGCACTTTAAATCAGTAAGTTCCATTTATATGTTTCCTTTGCAGCAGAAATTTTAAGTCGCTGTTAATGTTACACGTCTCGGTATTGTTTCTACAAAAATAATCTGACAGTTAAAAAATGTATGTTGTCAAAACGTATTCTTATAGTTTACCTACTACAAAAATAAACTACCTAATTAACTTTCAACACTTGACCGGACTTATATTGTATCAGAAGTATGGAATAATCCGTTTTTGATTGTATAACATATTATTTCAATATAATGTTCGCAAAAGCTGTACGGTTGACTTTTGGATAAAAATATCAGAATTTTGGATTTTTAGCTATTAATTTTCTTCAACTTATCAGCTTTTAAAAATGTATCGTTTATTTTTCGTAAAAAATATGTGTTTAGTAAGAAATGTTAGCTTTTTGTATAAGCAATTGTTTGCACTATACATTTTACTCAGTAATGAGCATATTTATGTTCACATGCATTTTCCCAAAGACGTTGTTTGGGACATACACACACGCGCGCGCGCGCGCGCGCGCGCCCGAAAGGATAACTTGATGACTTTTATTAAACTGTACTAATTTATTTAAATTTAGAATTTTTATCAAATTTTTTTTTTGTATTTTTTAAGTTTTAAAAATATATTTGTATAAACATACTCAATAATTCATAAACATTTATCTATACCATAGTTTTAGAATGATAAATTAATAAAGAACAACGAAACCACTACTTTTCTAAAATAAGAAATAATGGAAATTGTGAGGAAATTATAATAAAACAAACATTGAGATGTTGTATTATTTGTTTCAAGAAAGAAGACAATGTATTAATGGATTTAAGTTATGTACTGTAGTACGTTAGTGAATAATAGGTTTTACGTTATGCAGGTATGTACAATTTTTTTCAAACATGTTTGTAAAAAAATTGGTTGTGGCATGGAACTATCAACTTTAAATTTATATTTTTTTACAATAAGGATAGCTTTACTGATCGACCTATCGGTTGGGAAGATACACTAAATGATAGAGTTAAACGAAGTCCTCTAATTTTATTTACTACGTTTTGAAGCTATTTCAAACCTTCCATTCCTTTATGTTCCTATCATGAGTTAATATATAGACTAAGTTTGATGTCAACAATCAATAATGAAGTAATTATCAGATAAAACGTAAATAATAAGCTGTAAACAGCCTTATCTTTAACTTATCGGTTGACTTAATTACATTAGGATTAATGTATTTTACATTCTACTAAATGAAAACATTTTGTTTTCGTTATGTCACTGTCAGTTATGTGGTGCCTGACAAAATTGTGAGGCAACCAATCACAGCAGTGTATAACAAATTGCATAAAACAATACTCAGGCGATGCATAGAAAAATTGTATTGTTGAATCACTTTCTTAAAAATAGAATTTACTTTTGAGGTACAACTTTTAATTCACATATCTTACATGATAATTGACCAACACAACTTGTTCTAAATTTAGTTAATAGTAACAACAATTAGAAAACTTCTGATATTTTATCAGAGGCTTAATATGCTGCTACTATTTGGAATATGGATTACAAATTATTTACATTTATAATTACAAATTTGATCAACTGAAAATTATTCAGATCACAAGGTGACATACATTTTTAATTTTTAAGATTAACGCAAAATATATTATTGCAGTACTGTGCATGATTGGATAAAAATATATAGTCTACTAGAATGCATATAAAGTAAACTTATAATTAATAGCATACAAATTTAAACATTTGATTAATTATGTCCAGATAATAAATTTCAACTAATTTAGTATAAATATTACCTGATCAACTTGGTAGCTGAAAGTTGGGATCCGTACGATACGACTAATTAAAGAGCCATGGACACTGAATTTCCGTATTACAGTTATTACTAGATACGAAGATACTATGTACAATTGTGTACTGTATCTCATTTTATACGCATGAATATTTTTGATTTATTATTAGTAACACAATCAACTGATATTGAAAGTAGATATAATGTAGAGTTATCTAGAAATTTCAACGGAAATAATTCAGAGATATTATATAAAAATCGATATACTCTACTTACTCAACTACCATAAAACTGGCACAGAAATCATTTTCAGGAGGACGAAATGTCCTTGAAATGAAACTATTAATGGGTTTTGAATTACCAACTCTTTTCCTGGTAACAATAGATGGGATTTTTGAAAACAGACCAAGTAAACCAATTAAGATGGATATTGATATATCTGAATTCAAAATTTCTGTTGGTGTTTGGAATAGATCTGTGTTTGCATTCACCGAAAATAAGCCTTATTCTCAAAGAAAAAAATAAATCGATGGATAGGTTTAACTCCAGCTTTATACCAATACAACAAGGTTGAATGTAGAAGTTCCCGGATCAATCTGATGTACTACTTTTGGGTTTGAAAACTGTAAACTAGTAAATAAGTGATTGTTTTAATCAGTAGCGTATCCAGGATTTAAGTTTGGGGAAACTCAACCCTATCATGCCATATTTCAGAGACTTTCAAATAATCAAATCTCTTCTTTATGTGTACTTAATGTATCGATAGAATATGGACGTTTACAGAATGTACATTAATATTTCAAGTACTGATTAAATAAATTGTATTGAACTATCAGGTTTCTTCTACCAAATGTTAATTTAACGAGTAATGCTCTCGAAGGTGACATACCTAGTACTATGTTGCGATGAAAAATGTGAACATACTTTCACACTTACTTTCTGATTGCACAGCCTACGTTGCGATCCTTTCTGAGGATACCTCCCTCTTAATAAGTTTCCAGCCGTAATAAAAACTCCTAGACTTAAAAGCATACACGTCAACTTAATAAAGCAGGTAAGGGAAAACACAAACATCAGATCAAAGTTTAATTTTATTTTTACAAATTTATAATATTATTTGTGATGACATACTGCTCATAACTGCTCCTCTTCAATTCGTCGCTGGTCTCAATATAATTTCAAAGTTGTATTTATGTTTAATATTAGTTACAATTATTAGTCTAAATTGGCCAAGTACCTATCTCTGTAATGTTAACTCCTTCATTTTTTAACACTTATGGTGTACACATCTTTAAATATCTAAAGTAGGTAACACGTACATTGCAATGAATTGATTTTACATTGTAGTTAATTAAATTCTAACCTCAATCGTACAAAAAACTATAGTTTGGATACTAATAGTAAAATTGCATTACCCTTGTCATTGACTATCAAAATTTATTTTATTTCTTTATGTCCTGTAGGAATTTTGCTATCCGTGATTAACATCTACACTTTTAATTATATTTTTCATCATTGTTTACAAGTGTAATAAAAGATAACGTCGCAACATTTATCATGTTACACGAAATCTCAATATCAAGATGTCGTTGAATGCACGTGTTCAAATTTGATTAAGTAGATTTTATCATTTAAGCTTCTCTCTTCCACCACCCATAAATTACCTGCAAATGTAAGGGTTTCCATGAGAGATTCTTTTC
This sequence comes from Homalodisca vitripennis, assembly GCF_021130785.1. Classification (NCBI taxonomy): domain Eukaryota; kingdom Metazoa; phylum Arthropoda; class Insecta; order Hemiptera; family Cicadellidae; genus Homalodisca; species Homalodisca vitripennis. Next base: position 43,780,013 of record NC_060207.1, on the reverse strand, counting down.
ATATTAATAACTCAATTAAGCATTGTGTGGCGCAACAGTTTGGAATAGAGCAATACAATTATTAGTGTTTGGGTTTATAACAACGTGACAGAGGTAGCGCAATAGTGACAGTGCAGTGTTGTATGAATTGACAACAGAACAGCTGACTGAAGTAGTGCAAGCGCCGAGCTGACGGTGGCGCGGTGCGGCGGGTGCTGTTGCAAGCGAAGCGAATCGTTTGTCTTGCGTTTGCTGCCATTGCCAAAGTGTCTCATTTATTGTCGCACTTTCACTGGGATTGCGATAGAGGACGCTTTTGGCTTATCTCCCTCTTCACCGGCTCCGATTAGGATTTCCGCAGTTTGTTGCTCAATTGTTTATTTAGGCTATACATCGAATACGAAAATCCGAATTTTGGGTGATATCTCACCCAAGATGACATATGAAACAAGTGTCTCGACCACATTGATACATTTCTTATGATATAAAACTTTATCTCTACATAAATTCTTACATTACTACAGTCTAGGTTCAGATGATAGTTTGTTACCATGTGGAATTGTGTGCAAACTGGAATTCGACACCAGGTCTGGGTGACAATCCAGGTGCTAACCGTTCAGCAAGCAGAGACAGCATTCTCCTCAACGAAATACATATGAATGCTTTCTCAATTTTAAGATTTCATCATACAATACCAACGTAACTACAAATTGCAATAAAGGTTGATCCAGCTTTAGAAATATATTTTTCTCTTTTAAAGCAGTCATCTTGCATAATGCATTACTTGTTACTAAATCATATTTCTCACGTATCGGTGCACAAATATATAGACTGATGTAACGTTCAGTTATTAGCTCTTAGTCAAGACTCGAGAGAAACGCTGCTATCAGTTCTCCAATAATATTTTAGAAGCAGATATCTGGAGAGAGAATAATAATTATGAGGAATCCGACAGGTCTTTCTTAAAATCGTGTCGTTATTTGTCCTTCCGTGCTATAAATAACTTTTGATAGAAAATCGTACAGACTTGAAACTTGGAACAAAGGTTGCTCTTAGTACCAAGGAAGAACAATACTGATTTTGGGTTCAAAAGGTCAAAGGATAACAGTGTTGCAATATTATGTAACATTTTTATATTGATCTTTTAGTTAATCATTATGGCATCGAGAAAATCGAGAAATCCCAAATTTCTAAGCAGATTGAGTGCAAATATATGGAATTTTCCAGTAAGTTACTAACACACGATATGAAGTTACGTATTGGTTAAGACTATTGTTACGTTTCATCGTTGTATCGGTTTATTATATTGCCATTTTTGTACAAAATACAGTGAGTTACAAGTAAATACATTGTATGATACACATTAAGTGTAATACCTGACTGTATCAGTTAAGAAACATATAGATGTATTGTATACATACATATAGGTACTACACATTTGTGTAAAACACATTGATTTAAATAGTGTCAATCATTCAATGTTAGATTGTTAAATGTGATTTAAAATAAACATGCAATTAACTGTTAACTAGATGGTATTGTCATAGAATGATCGATGTAATAAACTTGAGGTTAGCATTAAACGAGTTGTTCCTTCTTTTATGTCTAGAATTAACATAGTCACTGGTCTGAGGTAAACAAGGAAATATAGTAAAGTTGTAGAGTGGAACGTGTGCAAATTTACTTTTAGCGAGGCGCTTACAGCTACTGCCAGAAAGTGACGAACCTCGAGTAAATGATCCTGGGAAAGTAATTTTGATAGTAGAGTATTCAAGGAAAGTACAGTCACGCTCATTACAAAGACTAATTTACAATATTAATGACAAAATTAAAACTAAACTTACAAGAGGAGTTTTTTGTACAGGTTAACACCTTCACTGCATCCAGATACGTACTGAGAGGTCTTAAACACTCCAGTGCTGACTCTGCACTGTCAAACGTCTGCCGCAGTCAACGCGTTAAATGGAAACTTTAACGTACAGTTGTTGCGGAAAGTCAAACAACATTTGAAAACTAATAATACGTGTACTAAGTAACTCTAAACACGTACAAAAACATAAAAATGTTATCAGTTAATTGATAACATCACTATCAAACCTTGAAAAGTTGGAAGGACAGTCATTGCACTACAACACTTAACGGTAAAGCTCTTTTTTACTGATAAGTTTGAATTTTATTTTGTCGTTTTTCAACAAACCAACGCACGAACTCACTTTACAGCTGAACATTCGCATCCGGCTGGCAACAGGTTTCATGCCAGGTAATTTACATTCGCTCTCCGTTTTTTTGTGGTGTTTGCTACAGCAACAACGTTGAAAGAGTGAAACTTCCAACGGGAAAAAGATGACTGCACCAAATGGCCGTTACTACCTGTCAGCTTGCCGCATTTTTGTTTCTTTTAGTTCGATTTGCGTCACTTGAAAGACGAACCTCTTAATGCTTTATCGTACCAGGGCTTTCAAATTGTTGACGTCTGAGATTATGCTAATGAACAAATCCGTGAGTGCTTCAAAACAGGCAACTGATCCCATTTGAACTCGACTGATATATTTTAATATTAAACGGTTTTATTCGAATAAAGAGTTAACGATTTATCAGAGAAACTAGACTAATAAATGTGAACAAAATATCAAAGTACGCTGGTCTGACGAGAAAAAAGTGAAAGTGTGAAGTGGATGTTGCAGTGTTGCTATACGAGTATACACGGAAAAGGGCGCAGAAAAGAATAAAATGATAGTAAGGACAATGGTACTTAAAATATTGAACTTTTTATTCGTAATTTTCCAACTTTTTTATTCATCCTTTCCAACGTATGGCATAGGTATCTGGAATACTGCTCAGTCCCTTTACCTCTTTTTTGGCATGGCCACTTCGGAGACACCTAGTAGGAATTCACTTTAGTAGCCAAGATCAGATTATCCAAGTAGCTCGCATTCTTGAAAACTACGTCTATTAAATAGCTCTAAACACCTACAAAACCATAACAAATATTATCAATTAATTGATAAGCACACTATCAAACCTTGAAAAGTTGGAAGGACAGTCCTTGCACCACAATATTTATGTCGTCCTCGTGTATTGTACGATGGAAATGCGACTGTATTGTTAATGCGATGTAGGAATTACTTTATGAAATAAAACTTATGATTGCAAATTGTGCATTTTATTCAAATTTATTTTATCTGACGTTAAACTCTATTTTAACATTAATTAACAAAATTTAACTCCAAGATGGATAATCAGTGATGAAGAAATAAAAGTAAGACCATAAAATATTAATGCAAAAGAATCAACAAACATAAACAAATTAACAATAACATTATTATATTACAATAAGCTCTTTTGTATCCTTCAGATGGCACTATATGAGTAGGTGATACACCTTCATACAGCGACAGTTCTTTTAAAGAAATGTTTCATTCTCCAAAAAGAGGTCAATCATATCTAGGTGAAATATAATTTCTCTACTATGTGGTCTTAGAAATTAGCTATTGTAAATGTAGGATGTAGAGCTACTTTGGAGAAAGAAGAGATCTTGTGTGCGAGTGTGGATAAAAACGTTCTTTCCAAGGAAGTATGGGAAGCCAATGTCATTATCAAGAGTCTGAGAAGAAATACATCAGCTTGCCGTCTTCGGTCGACATGGCTGGACTGACTGCGATCACAGGTGACTAAATTATACTGTAATTTGTTTAATCACAATGAATGAATTACAAAGTTAATATTTTAGGATAGTAACGAGAATGTAGTAATATAGTAAACATATATGCTTTACTAATTCACCCAGTTCAACACAGTTTTCACAAGTGAGAGTGTTTACTGTTGGATGGAGATTTGTTGGTTTGGAAGTTAAATGACCTAATCTTTCAAGTGGCATGTTGGATCAGGATCGTGGAGCAGGTGCTGTTTTCGCAACCCACTCGACACCTCCTTGACACGGATGTGATGTGAGACCGTCAGCCGTCTCCTGCTGAGGCTCAGGACAATACCGACCGAGAGACTCGAGACCGTTTCGTCAGACCGTCCTCAGGAGAGGTAAGAGTGTGGAGAGAGCGAATCTGGGGTTAAGCAACGTAGGCACGGATAGTAAACCATGTTGAAACGCCGTGAATCTCAATAAACACCTTTTTATCGCCAGTTACGTAAATATGTCAGGTAAACGGACTTAACTCTTATTATAATTCATATTCTATCGATCTTTAATAGAAAACGTAACTGATAACAGTTAACATTTTTATGTTACTAGTATTACTGATAAGGATTCGACAGATCCTTTTAAAAATCTGTTGTTTGTGCGATCTCATAATACAAAGGTTGTAGATGTTTGAAACTTAGTACTGCATATAGGTTCTTCTTGGACCATATATAAAGTCTATTGATTTTTTAATTAAAAGGTCAAAGGGCAAATTTTCCATTTGACCCTTTGACTTTCGGTTCAATACTCCTTTTAACTGGTTCATTTTCGTTAGTTAAGATCTGAAAAAATGCTTCGTAAGTTGACGAATTGTATGGTTTTTATGGTCTTCTTGAAAATAAAGTACGAAGAGACAAAATATGGAATATCAGTATCTACGTTTCAAGAACTTAAAATCATTCTGCACACATTTAGCACTAAGGTTCCTCTATAAAACATACTGTTAACCCACTCCAATGAAGTACTTATAAAAACTGAATACTTAAAAGCAGACTTAATTATTTGATGAAAGGGATCATTTCTTTTTTACGTAATCACTAATCTTAATATATGTAATCATGTAGTCGTAACACATTTGCATGATATATTTTGCAATTAATTAATTAAAACTTAATTTCATGAGGTGAAGTTAGGACCATTAGGACCTTCCTTACACTGAACGAGGATCTTCAACGAATAAAAATTTATGGGAGCTATAACAGGCTTATGACTGAAATCACGAACACCCTCATCTTCGTGTTTATGTAGTTGAACATTGTAATTTATAGATTTAAATAATATATAACTGATGGAAACCCGTCGCAAATCGTGGGGCCTGCAGGTGTACTGCAAGTCGGCCTTGCTGATAGTTTCTAGCCTGGTGTAACCAAGACTGTAGTTTCTAGTTCTTCCTACATCTCGACACTGTAGAGGAGCACTGTTTCAGTCACGTCATTAATTGGTTTTTATCCGCGTAATTCCTAGTATGGCGTTACATCTACTCCAGTTGCATTACTAGATCGTTACGTACCGCTATTTAACATTCTGAGGTCATTGTTGTTGATATAACAATAGAGTTACGTAAACTTGGCAAGGTTATTATTGATATATTATTGTATATTATTTTATTAACGGTAGCGTACTATTTTAAATGTATGTTACAGACAAGTAATACATCAAAATATGGCACAGAATAACAAATAACAAAGAATTGTCCAACCTATTGTCGAAAATTATAGGCTCGAGTGTGTTAAGTTCGAGCCTATTACTCCGGTTAGTATGTAAATTTCAAATTAATGATTTACACAATTACTAAAACCGGTTCTAGGCCAGTCGCTTTTCTTGACCTAGGATACCACTAAAAACTATAAATAGTTCAAGGTATTAACTTCATCATCTTGGCATGTACATGTATATAGAGACCTTGTGACAAATAACATGAATGCAATAGTGTTTCTATCCTGTAAGGCCATGACGCTAATGGACAAAAACATTTATACGACTTACACATATGGGTTTCCCCACTGTGCCTATTGGTAATTTCCTACCGCGTAATCGATAGACACGGAGTTGTAAAAAAAAAAAAACCGGAAAATAAGATAATTTGAATGTATACAGCGGTAAAATTGTAATGTATGGGAGGGGCTGTAGCCACATAACTTAATTTTAAAATGTAGATTAAGGGATAGTGATAAGGCAGTTCTTAGCTATGATAGCTCTTTGTCAATACTGTCAGGAATCAAAATAGGCCCAAGACTGGAATTGAAGTTTCTTTTTATTTGTTTAGAAAATATCTCTACAGCTCCTGAAGTGATTCGTATATTTTAACTATAGTATCTGCAGATAGTTTTCACGATTGAATTTACAGTTTGACGACGAAAGAAACTGAGATAGTGAAAAAGAAGTATCATTGAAAGTAGAAGAAGGACGCCATTAATCTCACGATTCTATTTGATCAAGTTATAAATATTTTCACAACTACGTGCAACAAGTCTGTCATGATGGTCTCTCACAGACAGGTTTTGGAATCAATTTTGAGGAAACAAAGTAAACCGGGGATGGTTTAAAATATATAAAATCTTCAGAAAATAGAATACCCATGTGGTAGATGTTCTAAGAGAAAATTTTGAATTCTTATGTTAGATGAACTTTTGCATGTCAATTCAGATTCAACTAGTTCCGTATTTTAGTTACACTCATCCCGAACTCTTATTTCGTGTTTATTCTATGCATTAATTTCGTTAGGCCCAGTTTTACACAATTATTTACGTCCTACACCGTAAACCTTAAAATCAATGGAAATTGATAAAAAAAAACAGTATACATGATGTTTATCGTTTACGATAGTTTTCTGTTCGAATATTAACTGCATTGCAGTATGTCCGTAAGCGATTGTTTAGTATCTTAGATTCCAGAAATGGTAGTAAAAGATACTAGTATAATAGCTTGTCTGTGAGGATAAGTTTTCTGCTAAATTTGAAACGGGTTTATGTTGAAAAACAAAATGAGATACACACGAAAAAACATATAAAAACACAATTATGCTCAAAGAAATAAAATATAGCCCATTTTAACTTGCTTGCAAATTCAGATCCATTTAAACTATACTAACAAAAAAACCAAGATTTATCAGGAATAAGTTTAATCGTAAGGCCCTCACGTACTTGAATATTATATTAGCAGATTTATTAATTACAATTTGCGATAAGTCTAACACTCTCATAGTTACGCGATTCACATTAGGCTAATCATAAGCTAGTTCACTAAGTAGTAACAATTGGTACTACTATGAGGCCACACAAATCGTCCTCTTACTGGAATGACCACATGTATAAAATCCTCTCACTAATTGCCTATATTTTTATTCCTCTTGGAAACTTAAAAAATGACTACAGTGTATGCTCGACCCACAATGTACAATCTACCTACGTCGGCGAGAGTGAATTAATTATGTTTACAAGTGTTCAAGTTTCCTTAGTGGCAGTCAGCCGAAGATTTATGCACACATTTCTAGAAATAGTGTTAATTTAATTTAGTTATGAAGTAAAGTTTTATTCATAAATGCAACTGTATGCTATAAATATTTATCTGCAATCTCTTACACAACCAGTGAATCCCAGTTTGTGTGATAAAATGTTGATTTCCTCAATCCCAGTTACACGATAAGGAAAAAGTCAGGAAAAGTAGAGGAATTATTTAATTTCGAACCGGTGACGCAAGGATACTAAAGAATAGTGGTAGAATAGTTTAGTAAAAAATTATAATAATAAAATATAATAAAGTTTAATAGAATGTCACGCGTCCCTTGGACAGCAAGACGTGCCGTGCTGATCGGTAGTGTAGTTTTTTTTTTAGTGTAATATTCATGAATGATGAAAGAGAGAATTGGGCAGGAGATAAAGAAAGATGGAATCTCAGAAGTACTAAACTGTATAACCTGTGAACTAGCGCTTGCCGTTCTGACCGGTAGTGTAGTTTTTTTTTTTTTAGTGTAGTATTCATGAATGATGAAAGAGAGAATTGGGCAGGAGATAAAGAAAGATCGAATCTCAGAAGTACTAAACCTGTATAACCTGTGAACTAGCGCTTGCCGTGCTGACCGGTAGTGTAGTTTTTTTTAGTGTAGTATTCATGAATGATGAAAGAGAGAATTGGGCAGGAGATAAAGAAAGATGGAATCTCAGAAGTACTAAACCTGTATAACCTGTGAACTAGCGCTTGCCGCGCTGACCTGACGACTAGCGCGCATCTTAGTCTCTTCTTAATTTGAAAATGGTAGTAATCACTATGACTTTAGGAGTTATTCAATTTAAACTATTAAGCTATGGCCCAATATATGGGGAATTTTGAGAAATCTCCCAAAATTGCCCTGATAATTTGTTTTGAAAGACTGTTAAAAAGATCTTTCTCTAAAGCTTCTTTATACATCCCTTAAACACTCACTAAGCACTTAGGTAAATGAATAACACATTGAAAAGTTTCTACAAAGCAAAATTGTTATGTACACTGACGTGTAAATCAATTTATTTCGAATTATTGCATTAAGTTTAGAAAGAGTGCGTAGGATCATAATGTAGAAACAGTAGTCACAATTTAATATATGTACATGTATCCCCATGCATTTCCTATAATTTAAGAACCTAATAATTAACAACGTCAAGTAATTTGAACTAAAATCCGTCATAAGTTGAACTTTATCTAAAATAAGTATACACACAAAATATCATATTTATTAACATATAACCTACTTATATATATATATATATATATATATATATATATATATATATATATATATATATATTATTAAAAAGACTAAACCTATTATCCCTGATATTGTTTTAAATACGGCATGAGTGAAGGATTTTTCGAGGATTATATGGACTTTAATGATAATCATTACATATTCATACATGTCATATATTATTTTATCACTGCAGAATTTATATACACATAGCGTAGCGCTAAAAATAATATTTGTAGCAAGTTAGTGTCTGTACAATTAAACTGTTGATATTAATATCTTAATACACATCACCATGTTATTTCAAGTGCAAATTGAATTTCTTGTTACCAAAAGAGTGCAAGATTAGTGAGTTAATTAACACTCCAATATTGCGAACAGTGTGTATATAAAACAGTCAGGTGGAGTAGAGTAACTGATAAGTCTGCACCAGAGAGGAAGGCCTTGGACTTGAACTCCGTGCGGCAGGAGGGCAGAGCTCTCACTTTTCATAGGATAAACCCGGGGCGGACTGAACCCACGGACCGCGACGTGACGTTGTAGAGGCGGTCTGTGGAGCGAGCTCTAGAGACTGTCCCTAGCCCTGCGTCAGACAGGTAGTCCAATCAAAGTATCATCGTCCCATAGGCAATGTGGACGTATAAATCTTCAAACCATACTGTAGTTTATAACACGGGTTTTATGATTCTAATTGAATATTGTTTTAATACCAATAATGTATCATTTTCGTTGTATTCTTTGGATCTGAATAAAAAAATAAATTCTCCCATGTCCAACCCACATCAATCCAATACTTAGATCCACATCAATCATAACTATCATTTAAATTGGTTTACGCCGCATTAAAGAATCGCTAACACTATTAAAATCGTGAGATATTTCAACATAGTTGTGGAGAATCAACCTCAGGCAGCAACTTCTGTTTAATTGAAACTAACAGAGCCTGTAATGCACATCCGCTTATAAAGATAGTGAAGGAGGCAAAGTCATGTTGTGATTGGCTAAAACACGAAGTAGGTCGTAAGGATATAAACGCTTTCTTTAGAGTAACAATACGAATCTTTTTCTCTTACTATAATATAACAAAAACAAAGTGTCCGATTAGTTAGGGTACTGTATAGAAAAGCAATGGGTAAAACATGCCCACACAAAATATAAAATATATAATCCCAGGAATTCAGTAGATGGTTGGGATTTCTTAAAAATTTGTCACAAGGCTGAAAAACACGAATAACATCAGATAACGATGTTGTTCAATTAACAAATTGAAGATAGAAAGGTATGCCTCTAATGGCGGAATAAATTTACTTTCACTCCCCTATTCGATGCAGAAAACATGGAAGTTGTAATTGAACACGCGTATTTTAACGTCGATTGAAATGTTGTTGCAATGAAAAAGTCATCTTAATTACTCGCTACGAAAAAATCCAAGGTAAAGGTAAACGCAAGGACAATATAGTGCGATACTGCCTTGGTTATAAACAAGCCAATTGTTACAGATGAATATTTTTCACTCTCAAGAACTTCTGAAGGTAAGGGCGATGATGAACATTGTAGACCGCCTTGGTGCTGACTCATGCAGTAGACAGTTTCACCTGAGTTGTGGGATAGGAAGGATCTTTCTGGAGTAGGCTTCAGCAGCTGCAGCGTGGGCCACCAAACCTTGACATTTCAACCTGCGTATTATACACTTTGGTTTGGTAAACAATGGCCGGAAGAAGATTTAACTGTCTGGTCCAAATGTTAAAACCTCGCATTTGACGATTTTTGTTTGATTAAATCGTAATTTATGTTATTTAGTAAAGCCAACCGTAAGCAAAGATCCATTTATATTTTTATTTACTACTAGCGGGCCCGGCGCGCTTTGCTGCGCATTTCAATAATTTTTTGCAAAAGTTGCCCGCGGCTTCGCACGCAATTTCCCGTTGAAAAACAGTACACTATATTCACTTATTCTTTTTCTATCACATTCTAAACATTGCTGAGATAATTGATAGTCGTTCCATCGTGAGCCTCTTGGGCGTATTATGAAGGTATGTACCATATTCCTGCCTCTATCTAGCTGTTACCCACGGCTTCGCACGCAAATCTTAAGAACCGAAGTCCTTATATTACTTAGTAATTTTTTTTTTTTACTATAATAAATTTTAGATTAAATTAGTTATATCTCCGATGCCACGATTGAGCTTGCTTTGTTGTCTCGATCGAGAGAATATGTACACACGGAGTTTTGAGAACCATACTTCTGTCAAAAAAAACAACTAAGGTTGATTTTATAACATTCTTTATATTTGTAGCCAACGTAAGATAGTAATTATGATATCTGCATTACTCTTCTGATCAAGCATGAGCATGGTTTATATTAAATAAATATTGCAGTTAAAGGTGAATTTTTACGTCAAATTTGAATTGTATTATCTGGATAGTAAAGTCTATGTTTAACAGTGATTGCAAAAACAGTTTAAACAAAATTTGTCGTTTCTCTTAAGCTTACTCTATGCTTTAAAACTATAAGTGTAATATATGTTTACAAAGAACAGCTGATTAAAAATTTGAAAAGACGTTAACATATGTTTGCTGCAATGCATTTCTTATGGGTATTTCTGTAACCAGTGGGGCGGAATCCTGAATCGGGAAAGGGATGGGCATAGCTTATAAACCTTCTCCGTGGAAAAATACATATACGTACAAATTTTCATCATGATCGGTCCAATAGTTCACGATTCCATAAAGGACAAACATACAAACATTCATTTTTATATATATATAGATTGAGGAACATTGTCGAGTAAATAAATAACCCAATAGCAATGCTAATGTTTAAAACTTTAATTAAGCTAATTCCATCAAAGGTATATGTTTTACACTCGCTATTACAAAAATGAAATTTATCTGTATTCACAACATCTAGTACAACTATTTGGTAACACGAATTGTTCCTAACGACTAGAACAATAAGTAAGTGGTTATTATAATTCTGCTACTAGAACTTAAACGTCATAATATATAGGAATTGGGATAATAAAACTGAATTACCCAGTTGTTGTATGTCATAAATCCAGATCTGAGTATGTATAATACTCAGATCATTAGTATCATTAGTACCTATGTATAATTTTAAACTCCAGATTCAATTCTGGGACATTTCATAACCCTCCGAAAGCTTTCACTATAATTTTGTGGAAATTGCTGTAGTAGTTTTAAAGTAGAAACGTATAAGAGTTTGATTTGTTAATTGCATACTGTCAAAAACATATACATATTACCAATAATAACAAAATACACCAGACAAGAACAAATAAATAAATAAATAGTTTTTATTAACGATTAGACCAAGTATATATCCAATTTGTACTTAGTTATATTGAAAATATATCAGAGGCAGGATTGTATTTCCAAAGACATGTTGATGTCAGTGATATACCGCGAGTAGTAATGGGCCTCTATAACAAGAAAAGGTGTCCAGAACAAAAATATTTGAATGAAAGCCTATATTTTAAAATATCTAAAAGCTCATGTCACCAAAAAGTACCAAACGATTGGTGCCTTAGGAAAGAGAAAATCAGGTTTACAGTATTTTCGATTTTTCTGAAAGGAATTGCAATGAAAGTTAAGAACAACAAAATGAAAAGATGAAATATTGATTAGAAGTCTCTATTGACTACAATTTTACATCCAACTTAATAAGTCAACCAAATCGAACGGTGATAAACTCTAGCCATCTGCACTTTCTCTAACGCCATGGGAATGAACATCTAAAAATTGTCCAGGAATAGATGAAGAATAGTGTCAAGCAATTACCTCAGACAAAGTTAAATAATTTATTATTATAAGCAAATACTTAGACAAATGTTAAAATTAAATCTACAGTAGGCTATCTACTGTTGAGTCACTAGTATTATATCTGAAAAATCGGTTAAATAAATCTATTGAACTATGAATTTACAAATTTCCATAATCGGGACAAGTCTGAGCAGTAGAATAGTACACGTCTATACTAATATTGTAAGTTTAATTTTGAAAGAAGGTAAACTATTAAATATTTTTAATTCAGAAAGACATTTAAATAACTTTGGTCCAAGTGGCTTTTTTAATGATAATTGACCGGAACGAAGGAATAAGTAGGTTATTTTTGCGCCGCTTTTCAAATCTGCGGGTAAGTACTAGACAACTAGCTAGGTCTTGCTCACAAAGAGTGCAATTCTCAATATATCTGTAGCTTTAACGATATTCAAGACCACACATTATTCCAACTGCTCTGTTTTTCTACGATTTTATGATAACCCAAAACTTAATGCCATAAATAATATAAGGATACAAAAGAAACAATTAAAAGAATGTTGATTAGGACACACGAATTGTGTCAAGAAACACCAGATTATTATTTTGAATAATATACACGACAGTAAGTTTGGAAGACAGCAAGTTATTATGATGACACCAGTCACGATTTGACAATCCAGAAAATGCAATTCCGTTATGGGTATGTTTTCAGAATAGTGGCAACTTCAGGGAGGAGACCTCTAGCACCGAAGATGAATTATTTTTTATTTTAGTCGTATTAAAGAATAAATAATTGTCAAGAAACCAAACCTAGAGGCTGTTAAAGACTTGAAAAAGTTTTTGGCTGATACAGCACAAATACATACACTTATATCGTCAGCAAATTGAGCAAAAAGGCCTCTAGAAGGCGGGTAGAGATCGTTAACATAAAGTACAAAGACGATTCGAACAATTATTGAGCCTTATAGACACCTTGTGTGAACGACAAGAGGAGGGACATAATGTTCCACATGAATAATGTTTGGATACTGAGTACGCCCACTGAGAAAAGAGCAAAACCAGTCTACAGCAATGCCTCGGACCATACGCCTCCAACTTATTCGCAAGTTGACGGCGGTTGATGGTGAGAAGTATACCGGTGAACGACAAGAGGAGGGACATAACGTTCCACATGAATAATGTTTGGATACTGAGTACGCCCACTGAGAAAAGAGCAAAACCAGTCTACAGCAATGCCTCGGACCATACGCCTCCAACTTATTCGCAAGTTGACGGCGGTTGATGGTGAGAAGTATACCGGTGAACGACAAGAGGAGGGACATAATGTTCCACATGAATAATGTTTGGATACTGAGTACGCCCACTGAGAAAAGAGCAAAACCAGTCTACAGCAATGCCTCGGACCATACGCCTCCAACTTATTCGCAAGTAGACGGCGGTTGATGGTGAGAAGTATACCGGTGAACGACAAGAGGAGGGACATAATGTTCCACATGAATAATGTTTGGATACTGAGTACGCCCACTGAGAAAAGAGCAAAACCAGTCTACAGCAATGCCTCGGACCATACGCCTCCAACTAATTCGCAAGTTGACGGCGGTTGATGGTGAGAAGTATACCGGTGAACGACAAGAGGAGGGACATAATGTTCCACATGAATAATGTTTGGATACTGAGTACGCCCACTGAGAAAAGAGCAAAACCAGTCTACAGCAATGCCTCGGACCATACGCCTCCAACTTATTCGCAAGTTGACGGCGGTTGATGGTGAGAAGTATACCGGTGAACGACAAGAGGAGGGACATAATGTTCCACATGAATAATGTTTGGATACTGAGTACGCCCACTGAGAAAAGAGCAAAACCAGTCTACAGCAATGCCTCGGACCATACGCCTCCAACTTATTCGCAAGTTGACGGCGGTTGATGGTGAGAAGTATACCGGTGAACGACAAGAGGAGGGACATAACGTTCCACATGAATAATGTTTGGATACTGAGTACGCCCACTGAGAAAAGAGCAAAACCAGTCTACAGCAATGCCTCGGACCATACGCCTCCAACTTATTTGCAAGTTGACGGCGATTGATGGTGAGAAGTTACCGGCAAAACATTTCTATGAATCGAGATTTGAAAAAAGGGTGCAAATAATCATTAGCTGAATCTGACGTTGATTTATCTTTATGAATCCGAATTGAATGTTCGTAATTATTCCTGTTAGAGTTAACTACAGTAATTGTATACACATATCTGTACGGCAATAATGTGACAGCATCATTACATGCACAACAATTCGAAAGTTGTTATCTAGCATATTAGTAGACAAAGTCCCAGCCTAGACACAAAGTCTAAACATGTCGGTCGAGGCTAATGCGCGTATTTCACCTATGTGTCACGAGCGGAGAAAGTGTTTAAGCCAAGTCCTCCCGATGCGCTTGGAACCATAGTCTTTATTGTGGGCAAACATTATCAGGTAATAATAATATGTACATATCACATTGTGTGATAAGCGAGTGCATGGGAATAAGTCAACAATGTTATCTGCCGTGTCGTTTAATTAAAGGCAATTTAACACCCATGCTGCAGGAGAACCCGGTTACGTCGGAAAAGTTAATTGTAGATCAAGATTGAAGGTGATTACGACAGTGGGATTACCGACGGAAACCAGATTATAAAATATGAATAAAACAATAATTTAAGCGTTGTTGATGTTGTAGAATGTAGTTAAACAGTTTACAAAATTAATTTGGTGACTGGACAGAAAGATCTAATACAATGCATAAATATTACATGGTTGTGCTCAATGAATAAGGCGAGTTTCGACCGTTTATCATTACTAAGTGGTCATAGACAACAAATAAACCAAAATAATTGCTTTAACCAATCGGTTAAACCGGGATGATTTTAAAACCCTAATATTAAAAAAGTCAATTGTTCCATTTTATTTCTGCTATCTCGTTAACTGTTAATTTCTAGAAAGAGGATCCGGAAATACTCAATGAGAAGATATCCTTTAATAGCATAAAAACTGGAATTATAATTCTCAGAGCAGCAAATAAACTCTTAATTTCTTTGTATGACATGTTGAGCTTTAACCATGTCACAAAGATGGCGTTCTTTCAACAAACACGATATGGACTTATTTTCTCATCTTTCTCTAGCCTTGGAATTCTTCTTTCTTCAGACGTGAACACGCAACGCTTCTTGGCCTTCAAACTCGGTTAGGTAGCCCAACTAATGTGTTATGCGAGTCCAGATCACATAATTTAGATCATCTAAAAATCCACCCACAGATATTGGATAGTACATATCATTTCTAAACTATTATTCACATAAACCGAATTTGGTGCCGTTTAAATATTGAGTAACTGGTGACAAGTCCTCAAAATATTTGGGACAAGGTCCTTGAGCCATAAGGTGGCGTGGAATTCACAGGATGAAAAAATTACCGGTTTAGTTTGGTCCACTTTGAAGGCCAGCATTCGTCCGTTACACAGACTATTACGACTTTAAATGTTAACCAGTTTTTGTATATTGTTTATACTATGCTGAGCGTAACGCATGGAAAGGTGGATATGGATGTCTATATCTTAAAATAGTTTTAAAAGTGGGAAGTTTTGAATTTAAGAGGCGTAACCCATTCATAAAAAGCGGCGTGTTTGAGAGTTCATAAATTATAGGGAATTGGCGTTTTTTATAACTAACTAGAGAGAAAAAATTTATTTCTCGATACGATTTCATGTTTTCATTTGTTACTATTAGAAGCATTAAAAGTAACATTAAATAAGATTCTAAAAGCAATCTCATACATTTTGATTGTTCCGGATGATAGCTATAATGTTATATATTTAATTCTCTAAAAAAAATTTATGAAGTATTACACTTTAGCTGATTATTTAACATTAAATACAGTTTAACTATAAACTTAACTACAAAACTTTCTTTTAAAACGCCTCAAAGGCACGTCATTGGTGGAAATAGTACCTAATTAGACATCTTGTAAAACAACGCTGAAAGAAATTAGGAAAAGTGTTAAAGGTGCAGTGGTATATTGTTATTTTGGAATATGAACTTGACATAATAAAAAATTTTTTAATAAATAAATAAAATAAACCGTTTCAAGTTGACGATATTCTTAAGGCATATGCTCTCTGCTAGAAGGTATTCTTGGTGAAATAAGACTTATTTCAGTCATGTAGGTCTGATGGTGTGTTCATTGAACATGGAAGGCCTTACAAAAATGAAATTTCATAATTATTGCAGTGTTTTATATATATATATATATATATATATATATATATATATATATATATATATATATGTATGTATTTTACAAATATATAAATTATGTATTTGATTCCAATAAGAAGAAGCTGCTAGAATGTATTAATCTTTTATGTTTTATTAGTAAATTTAATAATCTATATGTGTAAATGAAAATAATGAAACCTTGTATAAGGTACTTACATTTTTTGTATTCCTACTAGGTATTATTACTATGTGTTATTGGTTTGTTACCAGTTTATATTATTTAGTCTTCAATATTTCAAAACCACAAATATCTGCTAACCAATAGCGTACCACTATATAATGAGTATGAGGGGTTTCTTCAATGTAGATATATGAAACCAATTTCTATGTTCTAATCAGAAAGTACGTCAAAGTCACAAACGCCAAAGTTCTGGTCCGAGTGGATTGCATTTCCGAAGCCATTATTGAGTTTGCCTTCTTGCCAGATTATTACTTTGGCGTTGGCGTGAGTCGTCTCTACCTTCGAGATAGAAGTTGTGTCGATCAACATTTACATTTGTGCCTGATCTAGCAGACTGAGTATTCTAGATGCAGATGTACTAGGATACTGAGGCATGAGTTTCACATCCCCTCTCTAGTTCTCTATAGGGCGATAAAGCAATTAATTCGCCATCAAGGATTTTTCCTGTTAGTTGGAATGCAACAAAACACTGGAAAAGTTGTGATGTTAATTATCAAAGTGGTCGTCAATGATATTAAACAAAGTCAAAATAAGTGAGATCGTAGCATTTAAATGTTTACTTAGAAATAGCCATTAGTCATGTCGATTGGCAGCAATTAGTTGAGACTAATTAACCAGAGAATTACATTCAAGGTCTGTTTCAAAACAATGAGCGTACGATTTAAATCCAATGTGCAGCTAAATTGGTGCAAATGAGAGATGAGCTCGGCAGCTTTAGGTGATGCAGGAAACGATAATTTAACACGGAAATAGTACGAAATAACATTTTACTAATTATATCATACCAGTAGAGACACTTTGTCTTTTAACTACGCCTTTCTACTTTTCCTAACTATGGGTAGTTTATATACTGGGATGTAGCTTTTTTGTGCATAAGAAATGTTATGTTTACTTGATTTTGGACTAAAACTTCACCTATTTAAAATATATGCTGATTGGATGTCTTTCTAGATGGATAGGAACTATGCCTTGGACAAACGCAATTTGAACGAAAATATCACTTTATTTGTATTTCTATACCTCAAATCTTGCATAAAATGCTAATAGTAGGTACTGTCATAACATATATAACAGCTACAATTTTGTTACTAAAATTGAATAAATCCCAAATCGGAAGTAATAAAATATGTATTGTTTTAATGTAGCTTGTAAACTGACTTCCTAATGCAAAATAAACCGATGCAACTGAAAATTGAAGGACCCAACAAACGTAATGAAATAGTTATCGGACAGACGGATATTTGGACAATTTTACTCCAAAATAACTCCAGTTTTCTTTCAACCAAGTGAAGTCTATGCAATAATTTTTATGTCTCTGGAATTTTTTAATCAAAATCCTAGAAATAATATTAATCCTGCAGGATGATCGAGTCATCATTTTTTAACCAGGCTAAAACTCTTCGAGGTCTACGTCGAAGTCTGGCAGACTAGTCAACGATTAAGTTTATACAGATTGAAACACACGATGGGTATTGTGACTTTCGCAAAGCCTTGTTATGTCACAGATACGGAAAACAAACTGACCTTGAAATAGTTTTGTTTGATTCCACAATAGTTTTCTTCATTTCTGTTCAGTCTAGTACTGTTTTAAGTCAAAGACAAATTAGGTGGCAAACTCAGTTAACAGTATATGGGAGTGTGTCGAAGTCAGTTTTATATGTTATAATTGAGTATCCCACAAAGACGAGCCTAAGACTGAACTTGAAAACCTGAGAATAAGTGTGTTATCGCAGCTGTGCCGGAAGTGCGGTGTATGATCTTTGCTCCTCGTGTCTGACCACGAACAACACATTGTTAATTTAAAAGACTTGTTTAATTTGTATTCTTAGACACGGAAAACAAAATAAATACATTCGCAATACACTGGAAAACACAAAGATAGCATTATGCAATAGTTTTCAACCCAACTTTCTTTGTTGAGCATACAATGAATCCTTTCATAAATCAGTCACACGATCAGTCTGATTACTCATAAAGACAAGACAGAAAATAATCACCGGATGTAAGCATTAATATTTCTTTTAACTCGTAAGTAATAATTTTAGACACTTCATAAATAAACAAAGGAAAACTAGGAAATCTGACAAAAGTAAATAATACTTTTATCATAAAAATATCCTGTCTGACTCAGTCGGAAGAAAAGTATGTTTGACATGAGCCCGTCATCTCGAAACGTCAAACTAAAGTTTCATAGATTTAGATGTTTTTTCCCACAACACTACGCAGCATTAATATTTCTTTTAACTCGTAAGTAATAATTTTAGACACTTCATAAATAAACAAAGGAAAACTAGGAAATCTGACAAAAGTAAATAATACTTTTATCATAAAAATATCCTGTCTGACTCAGTCGGAAGAAAAGTATGTTTGACATGAGCCCGTCATCTCGAAACGTCAAACTAAAGTTTCATAGATTTAGGTGTTTTTTCACACAACACTGATGGGACAATAACCATCAATGTAGGCATGTTAATATTATCTTAACAATTTAAAAGATTTAGAAAATCCATAATTTTGAAACCTTACTTGACAAAAACTTTTATAACCATATAATTTTTAAAACGTGGACTTGATTTAGTTTATCTGAATAAATACGAAATGTTGTTTGTAAACATTCAATTATAGACTTCTATAACTTTAAACTACCTCCATCTTGAAACCTTAAAAGATTTCGAACAACAGGTAATAATTGAAGCTTGAATTACTTTACAATATCATAAAGAGTGTCATTTTTTATTTATCTTTTGAAATACTGGAGATGACAATTTTGCCCAAATGTGAATGACCACCCTTTTGAAAATTTTTATTGGTTAAGATTGGGTAAAGAACTCAACCAAACTATACACAAGTGGTACCTCTGTACGAGATTTATTCCTCTGTTCGGTCTGTATCTATTGAGAACTATGGTAGTTATTGTGTTACAATTATTTCCACAATACTACTTAATGTACTCCCACTATTTGTAAACTAATCGTGATATCAAAAATTAAAATTAAACAAAATTTTACATAACTTTATTGGTTATTTGGCTAATGGGTAAATATAAAGGCAGTATATTCAAATCAATATCATTATTATCTATCGAATGGGAGACAATGTCGTATTGAAGTTTTCTCAAAATACTTTACAATTTAATACAATAATAATACTTATAATAAATTATGCAGTTATAATGTAATTTTTCAATGACCTCCTGTGGTCAAAAATGTTTGTCATACTTGTCTTAATTTATTTAAAATATCATATTTTTGTGTCATATATAGCACTGCTTTTGTCGATTGGATACAAACTAGTGAAATTGTCAGAGAACTGGACCAGGATTTAGAGAAACAGAGTTATTTCAAGGGAATTACGAAATTCCATTAAAAGCAGAGGAGGCGTTCCCTACAAAAACGTCCGACACAATGGGCCATACGCAACGGTCTACGCCATTTGCACGGCGGCGGCGCGGAGATACCCGTGGAGAATCGATCAGGTGCGTAACTTTAGGATTAGGTTACGCAACAATCGATAGACATAAATATGGCAAGGCTGTATTTCCATAATTGCTGCTCCGGGCCCGTGAGCGTGCAGATGCACCAGGGAGTGATTTTCCGCAGCGGAGGCCAATAACCTGAACTACAGCCGAAAGTGGTTTCTGATCTAGCATCATAGAAACTGGGTTTACTATTTTAATTTGACCATTTATTTAATAAAATTACTTCTTTTCACTGAACGATGTAGCTATTTACAATGAGGTGCAGGAATTCATATTGAAATTAAATATGGCAATTATTCAATTCATTTTGGTGGATTTAGTATTATAAAAATCTTCGCATCTTAAAACTATATCCTAAGAAATGTTGACAATACTGACAAAAATATTACCTACTTACATAATTTATCTATGCATATTAAATTCATTTTACCAATGATAATTGTATGGTATTTAAAATATGTATGAAAATTGAGATATGATTTGGATACAAATATGTTGTATTAAGTTTCATAAATGGGGCTTCTACGGACCTCAGAAAAGATATTCTGTACCGCCACCGGCCTTGTACCAGGCCCCGGTATAATTGTCCGAAAAGCTGTCCAGAGTACGAGCCAGCTTCTAAATGATCATCACTAAAATAACAAATTTAACTAATTTATAACCTTTAAAGTATAACAGATTTAAAATGTTGCTAATTTTCTCTAGGTTTGTTGAAAAGTCATTTCGGCATATAATTGTTTTTGTCTTATTTGGTCAGATTCCGTTATATGCCCCCAACGCTTAAACTTTTTCAATGAGCTTAGAACGTTATAAAACGATGTAGTTGAGTAACAGAACTAACATTATTCCCCCAACGCTAATTTTTCATTTACGGATGATTATAATGAATTACATTGGTTACTAGCTAAGAAAAAAGGGTACTTACGGATTATATCGACCACACCCCTACATTTCTCCAAACACAAAAATTCAACAAAAATAAAAATTACCAAACAAAAACTAAACTCTTTATTGAAAAAAACACACAAGACTTGTTTTTATTCCTGATCACTCCACCACGCAAAATACGAGTGCCTCCGGCCACCGAAGGTGCTGGCCCGCGCTGATGTTAACGAAAGAAAAACATCCCTCAAGATAGTACCTATCAGTAAAATATCAAATTCTAGAGGGGCTGATCAGAAATATAAATTGAATTGTAATGGAAAGGCAAATTATGTACCGTGCAAAAAACTTAAATAATCATGTGATGCCGCGCGGCCTGCCGGAATCGGGATTCTCGAGAAAGATAAGATAACAGCGACAACAATACCGATCGCAATACCTGGAAATGCTTGTTGATTGATGGAATATTAGTTCTGTTACTCAACTACATCGTTTTATAACGTTCTAAGTTAATTGAAAAAAGTTTAAGCGTTGGGGGCATATAACGGAATCTGACCTCTTATTTAAATAGATATACAACGACTCGAGTTTTATTGCAGTTTTCCTCGCAATTTAAAAATAGTGGTTCATAAAGAAATATATAAAGTCCTTGAAGGTAAGCTGTTTCTTTTACTTGAACCCTACAAAATTGCGAGGTATCATCATACATTGGGAAATATATGAAGGAAAGGCAGTTCACCAAAATGTTCATGTGCTTTTGAAGTCCTCCTTATACCAATTTTATGATGGAAACTTCCGAAAATGTAACTGTAAAATTTTGTAACTAACTGTCTAATCAGCACAAGCAAAACGCGTTTGTTTGGAGAAATCTCCGGTTCTACGACCAAATGCTGTATTTGAATATCGCTAAAACAAGATATTATTTTAAACATTTTTCAAACGGAATATTTCTTTCTTCAAATTTGAAAGGAAGATTGTAAGCCTGAAGTAACATGTCTTTTCCAGCTTTGATTATGTATAAAGAATGGATTTACAATAAGGCTAATAATCTCTAAATTGTTAACCATTTTTAAAAACAAATAATTATTATCACCGTGATGGATGTTTTTCGCTGGTTATAAAAATAATAACGTTAGGCGTTTTCAAACTCTGTGAACAAGGAGAAGCCATACCAGCAGAGGGCAATCGAAACAATGGATGATTGTGAGCAGCTTACATACACTCAGTTTTAGGTGTAATGTTGGCTCCAGTGTGTGGCTAACTTGCCATATTCCAAGTAATGTTATTCAGCTATTTCAAGGTCACCAATGTTTATATAATATAACAAAACGTGTGACCTTACGTCATCACGATTTTTACACTCGTCAATCAATTGCGAAGTAAAATGATAATTTAACGTTCGTGTAAGTTTGTAACCGACCTTGTTGTCAGATCAATTTTCTCACATGCGTCACAGCAACATACGGTTGTAGCAAGTACCGGATTCTCACGATGCCACTTGTATCCTTTTCCTGATTGGTTCCATAAATATTTACTGGCCGATAAAATATTTTAGTTTAGTTTGTAGTTGTAGTGGCAGTGATGTGCTACACCCATAATTACTAAAAACATATGTTAAGGCAAATTTTCTCTATTAGAGTAATAGTGCATGTAGGAGGTTTGTATTCTGCATGTTGAAATGTAAATCTCAAAAACTGAACACGAAATTCCTCTTCTAATGTACGAAACAGTTGTTTATCTGCAACCTAATAATTATTCTCGAAATAATATATTTCAAACTGAACCTGATGTTCCAAAATTCCCTGCACTGCCATTTGGTGTTTGAAATGAGTGAAAATGTGAAATGACATTTTAGGACTTGTGAAATTATTTGTGTCGAATTTTTAAAACGTCGCACAGTTTCTAACACAAAGTATAGGTGACAACTCAAAAACCGTAAAATAATTAGGGCCATTGTGAAAGATTTTATTGAGACATAACTAGGATAAATATGGCCACTCTGGCTTAAATATATTTAAGAGTTTATTTACGATAAATAAATTCCAGAATGGAAACCTTTATAACAATGTTTTATTATACATGTGAACTTTTATAAGTAAAAACATTTCCGTTGTGAGTACAAAAATTTAATACTAAGTATTAATCGCCACCATAGTATGAGGTTTTATGCTCATGTTGACGATTATTGTACTAAACTTTATACTACTTATCTTTGACACATTGTTAATAGTTTACTTATCATTATTTAACTATATACTATATTTGAGCATTCTTTATTTTATTGGTTTTGAAATCACTGTAACTTTTAACATGGTAAAACATTGTATTTAAATAGACAGTGGTTCCTAAATGACTAAGTTAAAAAATTGCCAAGAATAATAATTTTAACAAACGTTTTCTACATTCTAAATTAAAAAAAAAATATATATATATATATAAGGTGTTTTATAAGAAATTTAGAAGTTGACCACTACTTTGGAAAGGGCGGCAAAAGTTTGAAATTCTAAATTTGTGTGTTCAATGGTTTCTGAAATGCATCGCTATGTAATTTTCCTGTAACTTTAGCAGTTACCCTTGGTATTAAGATACATTTGGTGGCACAGTTAAATTGGGCCCTCTGGTTATATATTAATATGTATACATACATAAAACGTCAAACTTTATTTAAATATTTAACGAGAAACAAGAAATGAATTATATAATATTTTATGGAGTCTAAGACTACAAAAAACTATCAACGTCACAAATGCCACACCGTAGCGTCATTTTATGCAGATGTGTTGAATTAGCTTGAAATTATACTTTAATGTGTAAAATCATAAAGAGTTTATAGCTCTGTGCAGTACCTGACTGCACCCGGTTTTGATATTTTCATCATTTCAATCAAATTCGCTAAATAAGTCTTGAGATAAATATTGAATCGAAATGCACCGAAAACCGAAATCTTAAGAATAAGAAATGTTAAAATATGATAAATAAACTTTGAGGTATGTATATTAATTTGAACAAACATGACTATACAAAATCAATGGTAACAATAGCAGAAAAAATATTTTATCATATTCAATCTTACAAAAGGATTGCTTCAATCACAATATTAATTATCGTCAGTTAGTCATATATAATCTTGTCTATATAAAACTGTTTTGAGTAGTAATAAGTTTCCTAAGAGAACCACTGGATTGTTATTTTGCTATATTTCTGATTTACTCAGATCTTGAGAGTAATTTTTATGGATCTAATATGTTTTAGATATAATATATTTCTAAAAATTCGGAGAAAATTTTGAATACTCTTCAACACTTACAAGCAACTGAATGCCTATTGTTCGCATAATCACAATACAACATAACAACTAAATCAAAGTGGATAAAACAATCAACCAAAACTTTCCTCTAAGTTTTCCAACTTTTCAAGCCCTATTTCCACAAACATGTATTTTAACGTTGTTCATTCACAGCAAATGTAATATTAATAGTAATGAAATATTATGTAAATTTTGGATGAGCCCTTTAGTTTTTGTGATTCAACTTAGTCAAATTCAGGTCGTAAAATATGTTAAAAGATCGTCTTACCGAAACACTGAGCAGAGGGGTGGTTCTTGGCGGCAGAGCGTGTCACTACTAACGCTTTCGCTGTTAACGGTGGACCTGGTAAGAATATCTTGGAAAGCGGGGAAATAATATGTCGGAGAAAGTGAGTTATAATGGATTCCAACTCTCTAACTTTAACGTTAGATTCTAAAGAGCCGATTCTAAAGATAATAAAACTACGCATTTGTAAAGATCGTTCCTCGCCCAACCAAAAAAGTGAAATCATAGTTTAATATGGTTGGCAAAGAGGAAAAAGACTATATCATAATATCGAGATAATTCATTTACCTTCACTGGCGTGGTAGAGGGCAATTTATAGTTTTAAATTCGTTTTTAAATAAAGTCCTTTTTGATTCATTAATTATATTCATAACGTCAAAATGGACATTAATAATAATGGATGTTGTGATGTTAATATTTATTACCAGCACATTTACAAAAACATATAACTAATTCTTACCTACAGTATTTAAGAAGATACAGGACCTTGCGCCACAGGACAAATCTGAAAACAAGAAATAATTATCATTGATGGATTAAATTTAATGTTATGCCAAAATATTATACTAAGACAGTAACACAAACCAAATACATGCTAATTATCTTCAACATTTCAATCTTAAAGTTGTTATACGTTTAAATCTATACCTTATTCGGTATGTTTAATATTTATTAGTGATGTAACTTTGTACTTTGGTGTGTAACAAATAATAACGTGATCTCAACGAGAAAACTACAGAATAAATAAAATAGTAAATAAACAGAGTATACCGTAAAATTATCCATATAATATTTTACAGTGCGTTAATGAAACATGCAATGAATTTACTTTGTTGGGTTGGTATCTTTCATACAAAGGTGGAGAATTTCAACAACGGTGTTGCGTTCTGTCAGGTTCTTCGATACTTAGTTATATATGTTTATTTGTTATACCTTTAATTTGATTCAAAGTTCTAAGAGGATGAAGAGAGCAGAGAGAGAGAGAGTAATTTTAAACACAAAATAGACCGTATGCGTATGAACTCTTTAAAGAAAGAATTAATATACAATTTACTTTTAAATTACTAATTAATTAACACTGTTCGTAAATTATTTCCTCTAACTACTATCACGATTTACTTCTGTTTAGTATATGAGGAAATTAAAATGTAATTTATGACCTTAACTGAAAACAAACTTACACAATGTATTACTTCTTTCAAATAATACTAAAATAAGTCTTAAAATAAAAGGAATTAGAATGCCTGAAACACAGTGGCGTGAATTCCTTACCACAATATCATACATTAGGATCATTAAACATCCTGAGACAGGAAAATGAGTGTGTAATGTACACACTTGGCTACAGACCAAGAATGGATGTCCTGTCGAGAAACTGACAGGAATCTACACAAGTGCAAATTGTAACTTATATCTGTAATCACGCAGAAGAATGTAATTTATCCGGCTGACACGTCCCCCGCCCCGAGCACAGACGCACAGATTATGAGACAATTGGTACGTACAATGAAGTGTGCACAGATAGTGAGACAGTCGGTACGTACAATGAAGTGTGCACAGATAATGAGACAGTCGGTACGTACAATGAAGTGTGCACAGATAGTGAGACAGTCGGTACGTACAATGATGTGTGCACAGATAGTGAGACAATTGGTACGTACAATGAAGTGTGCACAGATAGTGAGACAGTTGTTACGTCCAATGAGGTGTGCACAGATAGTGAGACAGTGGGTACGTACATTGAAGTGTGCACAGATAATGAGACAGTTGGTACGTACAATGAGGTGTGCACAGATAATGAGACAGTTAGTAGGTACAATGAAGTGTTGACGATATGTTTACGCTGAAGAGTGCTCGGAGCCACACAAGACGCACTGGTAGGGACGTGGGGTCACTGGTTATGGTGGCATTGGCATTGACAGGCCCCTACAGCTTATTGGTATGGTCAGGTGTAACCGTGACGTTGAAAATAGCCCTTGTGTGTGATTGTCGTCTGCCTACTGTCGACTGATCTATCGCAGAAAACATGAAACAGTCTTGACAGACCGAACACTTATTTATTCCTCCTGTTATAAACAAATAGATAATTCGCGCTGTATTTAAGACCTAGCTGTATTAGGGGCCATCTTGATTTGTACATACACTTTTACGACCTTAATTGTAATAGTAAAATTGTGACTCACATCTCATTTCAAAGTATATATATATAAAGAAGTATATATATATATATATATATATATATATGTATATATATATATATATACATATACATATACAGTATATAATACACATCAAACACTTTATGGTTTATTCAAATATTTTTATTGTTGAGAAAAAAACTGTCATGACTTTTATTCGCTTGAATAATAATAAGTATACATTTTGCCAGAAAAAACTAAACAGTAAAAACTGTAAAACTCTTTAAAACATATTATGTAAATATATCAAATTAAATGAAGTCAGAATTCCAATTTTGTAATCTTTCTGCAAAATTGTTAAATAGTTACTTCACCACCGGACAAAAAGTGATGAAATATTATATGGAGAAGTATTAAGGAAAATTAAATTTGCCCTAATGATCTCACTTCAAAGACTACATGACATCATCAATCTGTATCAGGGAGCTCAAGCAACAGTTACGTATAATAATTCCTTTAGGGATTGCGAGGACTAGGCTTAGCTCAGAGAGAATGATGGATTGCAATAGGAATTTTCCCAACGGGTATCATTAACCTTAGGAATTATTAGCGTCGGCTCGTCATAAAGTAAAAGATTTTGATGAGTCCTGATCAGAAAGTACAAGATAAAAGCCAGGATTTATCGATTTCTCACAATGATGTCAGATAACCTTAGATGTATCACGGTTTTCCTGACGACCCCTGAAGAAGCCTTGGGAACATCGTGTTTACGCCGTACCGTACTTGAAAATAATTATATTTAAATTGATAAATTAATTGTGTACCTCTATATTCTTACGCTAACGGCGTCAGCGCGGTGAGAAATTTAATTATATTCCACCGTTACGTCTGAAACATACGCTGTTGTCTGCATAAAATGAATCCATGTACCTCGGATTTTGTGGATGACTTGAACTAATAACTTCTCCGCCCATTCAGTTTAGATTATTCTGCCTTCCACTGGGTTACACTGGGAAACTTTTGTCTTTGTCATATGGAGTCTCGTGAGTTTTCCAATATCTATGTTGAACCAAATTTAATGAAGTATAGAGTAAACAGGAACGAAATGAAAATGGTAAAAATAATAGAATGCTGAACGAAGTTAGATATACCTTTTCTATATTTCCGTAAATACATGAAATATGAAATAATGATTTTCACCAATTAGTCATATTTTGCATCTTATCATAGGCATTCCTTTCTGTACCACTCCGCTGTTTAGATTAGAATTACCAATTACACTCCTCTTTGATGATATTTACTTACAGTTTTAGGTCCAGAAAGAGAACGTTCGCTTTGTGGTTGGCGGATAAGAATTCTTACTAAAACCATCATTGACCTTTAATATTTATAGTGATATTTCAACATGAACATAAGAGAGCATTATCCTATCGGGAAGTCACTGGTCTCCAAGTGTGTTTCAGTTCCATACTCATGGCAAGAATGATTCTGACAATAAGCATGGTGTTTTTACATCACGCAAAAAATAAAGATTGATAGACCAATAAAAGACACAAACTATGATCACAGCGCACCTAAATAGGAGGATTTAGCTAATTTGAATTTCTTTACATGACTGTCACTGAACTCAAGGACGCCTTAGGACATTAAGGCGTCCACGCTCACTAGGATAACCTTCGTTGACGATAATCAACGTCTGTAAAATAACCTAGGAAAATTACTAGGATTTGTAACACCCAATAAGTTAATCGTTTTCCGGAAGGATGTGAAACATCCCTCAACGGTATTTCCATTTCAAACGATTATCTCGCCGGTAACTTTCCCGCGTGAAAAATGTATATGATACAAAGTAAACGATTACATGATAGGCTCTCAAGGAGAACTGCAGGATGTGGCCACCCACTGCTGGGCTGTATTTATAACAGGGTAATTACAGACCCATCGCACTCACTTGGAATTTTGCAAAATATTTCTAAGAAATTATTAGAATGTTTGCTGTTTTATTGTAATAAATTCCAAATAGTTGCTATAAAAATATGTATGTTGCTGTAAATATTTTAAAGGGGCAAACAAACTTAAAAATAAATGTATGACCTATAATGTGATATGCAAGTCACGAATTGTGAGCTACTTCGACGATTTTTCAAAGTGATTTGTTGTGGAAAATATTTGGAAAATATGAATTGAAGAAAGTATTAACTCACTATACCATATCATGATCAGTATAATGAAACATTAATTTCAGTTTGAAGTAGACGGTGAGCTCTATTAGGATAGTTTGCTGAGACGGCAAGTGCCGCTCCACTTGATGGCGAGTCACCTGACCCACTCTGCAGCAAGTGTCTGTATTGTATTCAGCACTCTAATGGCATGCGGTTTACATAATGACAATTAATGTGGACTACTTAGCCAGCGTTATCTGGCGGGCGAGAGCGAAAACAATGGCGGAGGAAGTGACCTGTCTCAATGCTCACTTACACTTTCAATTGGCTCTTTTATATAACCAATATTTACACAGTAAGATATTCCGTGACTTCGTTACTGATGCGAAATAGTACTCATGGTTTTAAACCATGTTCGGTTACGACAGTACTTTCGAGAATGTTTCAAATGTTAATTTATGCTTTTATGCAGGAGTATATTACCAAAGAAGACAATTGAGGAAATCAGCAGTTCATTTGCTAAGGGCTAGAAATACATTATCTTTAAATCTACTAATTATGTTTTCACATACATCATACATTACAGGTACACATTTTAATACATTAATAATTCGTCGCCGTAAAATTTTTTTGCACCCATGGCTATATTTCGTCATAATTTAAGGCCAAACTGCAAATTATGTTCATCTGTAAAACATGTATTCCCAAAAATGCACTTTATTCAATGCATGCCATATTTCATGAATATAAGAAGTTTTGAACTAATCAAGGAAAGCCTTGAAGCAGAGTAAAAAGTGCAACGAAACGGGAAATCAGAGTAGCCGCTAATCTGCGCGGCAGTTTAGAACTCTTGGGCAAAAAGAACATAAAATCGGCCGCTTGGACACGATAGGCGCGTTGCGGCGCGACGTAGATGCAGCACAAGATATAATGAAGATAATTACTGTGTGGAGAGTGGGGAGACTAGCTTGATGTAGAATGTCCCAGCTGATTGTTGTTTTGACAGCAGGTTGCGTTTCTTGTGGCTTATTTTACACCATAAACACAGAGCCTTAGTTCTTCTGTACTCAGCGTTCAAAGCACCAACTATCATCTCTACTGAAATTATACCTCCTTCTGACTACTCATTATCGTTCATTCTATATTCTTATTAGAGGTTTAACTGTTTCTTAGATCGTATGGTTCATGTAAATTATTAATTATTATATCAAATCTTTGAATAAAATAAGAAACCCCATTTAATTTAGTTTTAAAACAAAGAATCAAAAATGGTTTTAAACTAATAAATATTATTTTCCTATCTAGTGACCGGTGTCTGTTAAAAAATTACTTTTATTACATAATATATCCTTTGCGTTGACAGTATAAGATCAGATTTTAAAACAATAAAAGAAAATGTATTATTTAATATATTGTAGAAATGGAAACGGGAAACTCATAGCTGAATTTAGGCTGAAATTTCAAAGGCATAAGGTAACTTGTTCATTTCTCTTCTATAACAGTAATTTATTTGTGAACAGAAGAAAATGTTTACATCATGAATGGTTGGCTCCACTGCGACAAAACTTATAATTTCTATACTTTGCTGGAGTAAATTAAGGTAAAACATACATGTTTCTTTTACAGCACATAAACAATTCGTATGAATAAAATTTGGATAAAGTCAGTAGAAAGTAGTAACTAGTAAAAGAACTATAATTCCTTCTTGTTATTCCTTTTAATCTTGGAATAAATATTGTACATTACCAAAATTATCTCCGGTTGGGAAGCTGGTTGTGATGGAAGGAAGCACAAATAAGCAATGATTTGAGTATTCCAATGTTTGATGAACTCCTAATAATTAGGTACTAATGACCAAGCGATGCAAGTTTGGAAACTCTAGTGTTTTCAAAGAGGCAGAATGCAGAAATGTGACCCGCTTGATAAAAACGAGGGTTTATACTTTGCGTGCACATTGAGACAAAAATTTAATTTACAACCGAAACTGAAGTTTAACATGCAGGTAAAGCAATAGTGGGGGGCAACATGAAAAACTCCATTATTGTTTGATTTTGTTCAATCCAAATGAGTTTTTTATAAAAGGACTCTCCGGGATTCACGTGGCCCACAATAGGTTAGTTCGATTGATTGCAATTAAAGAGGTTACGACAATAGCAAGTTGAGCAGATTCCTCGGTGCGGATGTGTCAGCAATGACCTAGAGCCCCAACTGCTTGCGACAGCCTCTCCGCCTCTCTGGCTGGCCACCGAACAGGCGCAAGAGGGCTCCGCCTCGACTGCCTTGCCTATCTTCGTGGAAATTTCCGTTCTGAGGGCAACCAGACGGACTGGTCGTTTGCCTTTCTGTTTTTTATCACCGCCCAGGACACGCTCGAAATTCGTCCTTCACGAGTGTAACGCTCACAGGAAGAATATACACTAAATTGTTTTAAATGAGTAAATTATTGACAAATTAGATTTCAAGGTAAAGTAGATTTCCTGTCAAAAATTTACAGCTCTGCTGCTTGGAGTGATCGACAAACTAGAAACATATTAATGATAAAACATATACACAGTTGAACACTTTGATAAATCGTACTGTTTCAAAATATCACTGACTCATTAGTAATTGAATGAAATAAATGTTAAGCTATCCGGGCACTTCGAAATTTCAGTTTAGGTAATGCCCTTTGACTCAAAACACCAAATAAAAATACCAAAACGACAAAATAAAAAAAAACTTGAGGTAATATGTTCAGCATTGTAATCAAACATTTCGTACCACATTATTGTAAACTGTTTATCCTACTTGTATTCATAAAATTCATTATTCTGTATGTATCGTATAGTCTCATTTTTAGATAACTAGGTTATTCTTAAGAAACATTTTTTGGCTAATATTACGTTGTATTGTTTTACTCCAATTACAATATGAACTACATTTTAGAATTATCCCACACATGCGTTCAAATTAATATTCGATGAATGTTTGAGGTAACTTTTAGATGATTTATTATATGTGTTTTTATGACTGAATAAAATGCTATCATGTTATGTGTGTTCTCTGACCATCAATAGTCGTGTTCCACAATTTCAAATTTTCTTGCATGGGTCTCTGAGAATATTGTTAACTTTCAGAGGATATTTTTGTATGACTAGTAACATAAGTCAACATAAGATTATCTATTAATCAACATGTAAGTATACTCGCA
Organism: Homalodisca vitripennis; assembly: GCF_021130785.1. Classification (NCBI taxonomy): domain Eukaryota; kingdom Metazoa; phylum Arthropoda; class Insecta; order Hemiptera; family Cicadellidae; genus Homalodisca; species Homalodisca vitripennis. Next base: position 43,747,901 of record NC_060207.1, on the reverse strand, counting down.
TGTATCTCCCACTTGTACGTACACGTGTTTACCAGTCCGTCCGGTATGTAATTTAATTATGATACAGTAAAAACTAACTGAGCTTGATTCTATGTGATTATATTAGTGCAGTTAAGCTGTTAGAACTCTTCCTTAACTTTGTGAACGAAATTTAATGTAACAATTTCCAGGTATGAATACCACTGAGCATTAAGCATATATGTTACAGCGTTCATATTTGATGTCCTGTCTTTAAATGCAGTTTTCTCACCAAAGGAATATTTATGGCAGACAGTATTGACTGTAATGCACATACTGTGCACATATAGCCATACAAAATAAATGTTACATTGTTCCCACATGCCGATTGTGGAATTCCCGATAATATTGACAAGCACGATCGCTTTGGGGTTAAAGTCAAGGACATTCTGCTGCAGGCTTGGAGGCATGACAGTTTTGTGGCTCTTGCAGACGCTATAATGAGTAAAAGTGTTTTTGTCGAGAGGAGGTTAAAATAAAAGTTATATTGAGATCTTGCACAATACTCATCATTTCCTTGTAACTACTTTTTCTAAGTAAACTATTTAAGCTGAAAATAGTTAATGTTAATAAATAAGCATTGTTTGTGAGTTATGTATAACATAATAAACATATGAAGGTTTCAGACTGAATAATGACAAAGTATTGAACAAATGTATTTAATTTTAATTTAAATAAATAAATGGAGTTAATTTCACAATATTACCTTCCCTACTGCAAATAATGAGTCAAATTCATGTTATGTTATTTTTGTGATATATAGGCCTATATATAGATTTTTTGTTGATTTTTTTAAAATTAAACATTTATGAAAAAATTCGCCTTGTCTAGATAAATAATCATTATACGTTTCTTTAGTTGCAATGCCTTATAATCAAAACAACTGTTGTAGTAACATTGTAATTAGAAGTTCACGCTTCCCGTTCATAAATTGAAAGTTGTGGTTTTAAACCTGAATAAAGATTGCAGAGAACTAATTCCTAGGTATTGATAAGCACTTTAATCTCTCTAATTTACGATAGGAATTCAGCAAACACTTGCACACAGATTGCTTTGGGGAATCTATGTTACCTTCAACCTAAAACGCAAAGGTAACTTTTAATATCTGCGTATACATATATTATAGTTATGACGATCGTTTATACTGTAACTATTTTACTTATCGAGGTTTACTTTTGGTCTATACTTTCTTTTTTGGGTCAGTGTGGTAGTAGGTAATGTGTATAAGTATATTTATGCAGTGTGTAAGTAAGTACACTTATGCAAGCTTTATATATATATATATATATATATATATATATATATATATATATATATATATATATATTGTTTAAAGCTTGTTATAGCTTGTTTGAATTTCCAAATATAGTTTCTCATCGGTTATTTCAGCCACTCCGAGGCCAGAAAGGGTCACTCTGGATAATCCAAATAAGAGAAACTCAATGTTCGTGAATTGGTTACTTAGACAGCGAAGATTGACATGTTGAGGTCACCTCTCTCAGTTGTGATCTGACATAAAAGAACATTTCACTTTACCCGACCTTCAGCTACTATCAAGTGGTGACTAATGCTGCAGCGTTCAACAGTCCTGGTTCCTAAAGGAGGGTCATCAAGGCCCTTCCTTGACCCTTCCTGCCGCAGCTTCCGGAAAAGTACTGCACAATTGTTATCCCTTCTTCACCAATCACACACTGTATTCATTGAGTCTGTAGTTATCTGCACAATAATTTCCTAAATTACACCTGAAATATTTCAGTCTTTTTTAGCCTATATATAAAATATTCTTAATGAGCACAATAAAACTAGTTTCCATAATTCGAAATAATATTTTCTTAAACCTTTAATATGAACATGATTTACCATCCATAGTTTAATTCTGCAAAAGTACTATATCAAACAGAATAAACCTCTGCACATCCAAAAACAAAACAAATCTTTTTTGAACAAAAGCGATTTGTTTTTAATACAACAGTACAAGATTAATACAGAATATTAATAGCCTATGGAATGACACACACAAGAGTGCTTTAGTGTATAGTTAAATTATGATATATTTAAAGAAACTATACAGGACATTGTAAAAGCTAAAAAGTGTCAAGAAAGCTACATCGGATCAGAGGAAGCACACACCCGCCAATCATTATTGTTGCATTCCTCTATAAATTTTGAATTTTTTGTACTTGTTATTGTATTGTAGATTTTTGTAAACTATGAGGCCTTTATAAACTAAAACTGATGTAATCGTCATATTTATCGTCAAGACCAACGTAATCAAAATTCATGGTCTATAGAATAAACGGCTGTATAATGAAAAGTTCCAAGCTTTGTAGTTCATGACACAAAAAAGGGTAGTTAACTAGAATACTTGGAACAGGTCTGATATAGTATGGTATCAAACGTTTTAGTAAAGTAATCATCTGACTTAATGACCTTTTTTATTGTTATGAATATGAAACCAAAGAAACCTTGAGCTTTTTCCCTCCTTCTCGTTACATGCGACTGACCTCAACCCGACGCCTACACATATGACCATACGAATGAAAAATTACATTATTCTTAACCTTGATTCGACATCATGAACTCCCACCCGGTTTTCTAGCAGTTCGTCACACACGTCCTTTACTAATTGTTCATTTACATTCCTCCCAGATTATTCTCACCCTTTGGAGAACTCAACTGTCATTAACATTCATGAATGTGGAAACATCGATTATTTGCAAAGGGTTTGAGTAGGCTGACTTAACACCTGACGTTTAATTACATTTCGTGGAAAGAATGTAAATGCATAATATAGACAGGTTGTTGAAATCTGTTGACTAATGTACGTACACTTTTAAATTTTAAGGATCTTACAAATTTATAAAAAACTGTAATCTACTACCAACCAACTTTAAAACATCTTTAACTACTTGTAATAATTTAAGTTTCGGATACCAATCGATAACAACAACACTACATTCATCAGGTTTCTTATGAATAACGTTCTCGTATATAAAATAATCTACGTAATGACGTATTATATCTTGCACTCTTATTCTTATTCCTCAACCTTAAAAGAAGTAAAATTCCATTCATTTACAGAATCAACAGATTAATGGTTTTTTTTAGAAATATTTTTAGCTAGTTGGCCATTTTAATCTTTGAGGTTGTGAAGTAATTATCCTAACTGGTTACAAAATTTGAATCAATTTATGAAATCTCTAATCTCTTTTGAGTATTTTTATTTTCCACAATCAATTATTAACACTCTCGCCTTAATTAACTAGTTTCACCTCTGTTCAATATCGATTCATGTGGCTCTTATATTTTTAATAGAAAATTAGATAAGCTTATGTTCATTTTAACATTGGTGGCTATTTTAAGAGTCTAAATAATACTCATTAAGTAGTTGTAACCCATATGAAGTTACGTTAAAGGAAGGGTAAGTCCTAAAACCCGTTTTTAACTCGTTGGTTGCACCATTCTGTGTTGTCCTGGCGCCTGTGCCAAAAATATTTATCCATAAAGTCAAGGTCAACCACGTAATGTACATGGTGAATACTAAGTATTATATACTTGTTGATTAACATAACATTGCAACAAGTATGATTTACAGAACAGAAGTCCACTGTTCTATGTAATTGGTAACACTACCTGTAATTCGCGACATATGATTAAACTTAGATTTAATGATTGGTGACAATGCTTGAAGAATTTGTATTGGATTGTCAGTTCAAAATAATATTCACCATGGCATTTTAATAATTGCTATATTAGTCCCATTACTAGGTTGATCACAGTTTTTTGCATAACAAAGTCTTACTCACGTTTAGGTAGATTTTATTTACAAAATCAGTGTATTACAATCGCTCTCATGGTAGCACTATCGAAAATTTCTGCATGAGTTCACTGTAGTTATATATGCTATACAGGGTGATTCATCACCCTGTATAACGCGGCTTTTGGAAACGATAAATGCCCCAAACATGTCGAAACTTGTACAAAAATTGATTTTACAAATGTCTTTTACTAAGTTCGTTGGCCAGCTAACACGTACACTATTCTATTCCATTACGGCGGCCGTTTGATAGAAAGATTTATAGCTCCTTTATTTATGAACCGGGAAAAAAGGCAAAAGAGTTCTGAAATGCTTATAATATTTTCTAAACAATTTGTCATAAACAATGTTTCTGTATCTCGAACGGTTTATGTTTTTGTAATAAATTTAATATTTGGTCTTATGTACTAGAGTTAACACTTTTATATACAGCTCTTGAAAACGTGTATATATATTTTAACATTCGGTTCTGTAAATAGTTGTCACATTTATCCATAACATTTTCTCACCAAATTATCCAAAATTTTGAATCCATACAGATTTATAATTAATAAATAAAGAATAATATTTATCTTGCTTTAAAAGTTCATCTTGCTTTTGGCATCTCTAACCAGAAGCTAGTTATTACATAAAAAATTAATGATAAACAAATATGTGTTTGGATGAACATATATAATTGCTTCACCGAACACATGTTCGGCAACAGACCTAAGTATTAATTACACTATGCGAACGTAACTGCGCAATATGTACCGTAATGACTTAGGAATGTTGGCATACATAAATAATGATATTATGATAGCTTTTATAACAATTTATAATTTTTTAATAGTATCAAACTATTATAAAGGAAAAAGGTATAAAGGAATTATCATAGTTGTGAGGAATTTTAAACATTGCTTAATTTGTGTGCTCTATTTTTCTATTTTCACTTAGAATGATTTATAAGAAATTTTTCTTAGGATTTAATATATGAAGATAAATACAATTCATGTTTGTGAAATCTACTATCGTATGCATGGACTCTGTCATTAAACACAAAATAAAGATGTAGCATACAAAGATGTATTATAAAAAGCGTAACAGATCAATTTCATGATAAATACGACAGGTTATGTTTGATTGATATTATCTTAAGTTTTATGACTTTTCAGTTTGGGTACTAACGGCAAACTGTAGACATATTTTAATACCTGAGAATAAAATTAAGCTTGTGACTTGTTTTATCCTGTTTATATTAAATATCTCTAATGTGGATGTGGTTCCTGTGTACAGGTCCGTGTTCATTAAAAAGAACTGGTGACACTGACGAATCTGTGCCATTATAATTAATGGATAACCCTCAAATAATAAAATAATAATAGTACCGTATTCATTCAATAACTTAACATATTCTGATAACTAAATGGATACGACCGACGTTGCTTGTTATCATAAATAAATATTGCCATTTATAAAAGTAACGATTTACAATTTAACTATTAAAACTTTGCTAACTATTTATAATGAGTTGTTTACAGTCAGATGCATAACACATTTGAATGTACGGCATAGTAAAATGTGTACTAAAACGTCACGTTATAATCTTGTGATTTATATTTTGAATTTATGTGTTGTACCCATAAATAACAATTAAAACTACCTGTGATCATATTAGAGCTGACAGAAACAAATTCTTTACACTTCAACATTTTCAAATAGAATAGTCACTAAATTAATTTAATACATTAATATTGTGTAAATAAATCAATCTTTTGTAATTGCTTGGTAAAATCTCATACAAAATGTTATCTGACAATATACTATGAGGAGAAACCTCTCTGTTGGTTTAAGTCCTTTAGAGAGTGGATAACAAAAGTAAACAAACACGGTACTTACAATAGCGAATCCTGCGCCAAGAACGGGCGAGAGGACCGCGCAACACTAGACTAGGCAAGGCACTGCCGGCTCTGCATCAGCAGTACTGTGGACTGAACCCCACCCCTTCCCACAGACTCAGCGTGGCCTGCCCTGACCTTCATTCGCTGATAACACCGGTCCAGAACTTCCAGAAGACTCTGCTGCTACTTGATAAGGTGATCTTGTGCGTCAGGTATTTCAGGTTACTTTTCACTAAACAAGAGTCAAGAGAAATAAATTTCAAGTCGACGGGAATAATTAGAGTATCTGCCTTTTCATATATCAAACATTCTTTTCTAGCGTTTTTTAAGTATTATTGATTTTTATGTATTAAATATGGAAGAATTCCACTTATGTTCAATGACGACAAGCCAAAACTACACGACGTCTTGTTCAAGGTCCTACAATACCAACCAACTGTTAGTGTGATAACTTGACGTGAAAGTGTATAATGCGTTCAAAAAAACCTGGATGTATAGACCAAAATATTTCGTCTGGCTATGATTTTCACGAGGAGATTCCCTAAGAAAAAACGTGCAATTAAGTTCAAACGATGGGTTTAGGATTATCTGCAAATTTGCCTCAGAAATACACCATTTCCAAAATAATATTCGGATAGAATGTATTCAAATCCAAACTTAAACTTTTATTACGCGCAATGATAAAAAATACTCATAATTTAATATTTACATGGGATTAATTGAATCCACGTAGCTCACCAACAGCCTGTACAGGCACAATACACTACCACATGATGAAAAGAAGTGATGTAAGACTATAGATTACATCTTTTAAAAGGTGGAAGGAACGTTAGACACCGAAAAATATGGGAAGGATATAAAGAAGGAAAATAAGAAAATAATTAAGATATCTTTTATATGAAATCCACTTAAATATGAATTACTAGTGGGATTTAATCATAAATATTGAAATAAAACGGCCGGCACATTAATCAATTAGTACATTTAGCGGAAGAAGGATTCACAATTAATTCCTTAATATCTCTGAAATGGTTAGCTTAGTGAAAAGTAACACGGTAATACAAATGTTTTAAAATAGCATTTTATACCCGAAATCGAGACAAAATGTATTTAAAATGTTTGTATTGGCCGCCTTTTGTAAAAATGGCTGACATAAAACATTTGAAAACCACCAAATTGTTTATAATATGATATCCAGGGATTTAACTTTTTATAATATGTCATTTAAAACGGTTGGAACACTTATATCAAATACTCTGTATACAATATAAAATTATAATAATGCTACACGCAAAATATATACAAATACAAATACGAATAGTTAATAGGAAATTATTATTTATTTATTTGATGAGTAGGTTATGTTTAAGATTGAAAAAATGTATAAGACTTATGTAAAATATTTATAACTGGCTTATAATACTTCACCAGATTGGAAAGAATCTTCTGCAGTTCATGATCACGTTGTGAATTTGTTAGTCCGATGGAAAAAATGAATTCACACGATATTCCGTAGTTTTTCTATATCTAGATATGCGGTGTTACTGAGATTCTCGCCATATTCATTTAATTACTTTATATAGAAAAATGTTGCACTAGTCTAACCTTCTGTTACAACTGCAATCATGAAGTTGTTAAAACATGTTTTCAACATTTTTATTTATCCCTCACTTTTTCATTCAGGGAAGAATTTCTAAACAATAAACAAAACTAACTTTAAATCAAGTTTTGATCAGTCATTCAGTTTTTAAATTAACTTGATATTAAAAAGACATATAGGAGGTGGATCGTTCAATTTTTGTCAGCAGTTACCATCTTTTGCTCTCGCTGTTCGGGTATGGGCCAGTCTTACCCATGTGAATTACCTTGTTGATGGAAGCTGATAACTCCGTTGAACCAGGTTTTAGATTTTATCTTTATGATTGAAGGTAACGTAGGTTGAAACAGAAGGTAGTGAGGGCGGTGGCTGGCCAGATCGTACATCAAGGATCTCTTGTATCAGTTGACCCTGTTATAGATGATTGATATAACAATTTGGGGGCACACTGTTGAAGAGCTTTTACAACTAAGATTATCTTGGATAACTTTTCGAAAAAGCAAACGATGATCTGCAGCAGGTGGCATGACTTATGTCCTTTTTATGGATTTGGGTGTTCTTCATTAACACATCCGCATCCCAGACACTTTTTATGTGTGATCCACACAAATAAAGTGCACTGTTTAAAGATCCTCGCTGTGCTACCAATTAATTGTCTGTAATCTGTAGTAGAAGCTATTCGTGGTTATCATTGAAATTTATTTCGTCAGTAAGTTGGGAAGTTTTCAGATAATTGTTTGACCGAGGTGGGCGTGTATTGGATTCATATTTAAACTGTTTCGCGTCGATAGAAAATGTTTTGTATGTTGGAAATATGCATTTCTCCAAATATTAAATCTTATAGTTATATGAGTTGTGTGGAAAATTGGTTATAAAGGGTTTTTCATTTTGGGCTTTAGGGGTTGTAGATGTTGTCAGCCTGTGGTGGCCATGTTGTTTTGGTGTCAGCTGTTTCATTAGATTTTTGTTGTTCATTAAGTTCTGCCATTTCATGACAAGTTCTTTCATCATGACGAGTTTACACGATTGAGTAGCACGTTCAGATGATTAAACTTTATTATCAAAATGAGTGTTCACTAGTTAAAACGTTACGTGCGTTGCGGCCATTACGGCAGACGCGGAGGGCCTTCAATGTCAACTCTTCAACGTTTGGTAGCTAAATTCGAGAAGACCGGTTCGGTAAACAACCAGCCTACACCCGGACGTCAAAGAAACAGCAGATATATCGAGAACGTCACCGCTGTCCGTGAAAGTGTGCAGAGGAACCCGAGGCAGTCAATTCCTCGCCGTGCACAAGAACCCGATCTTTCGCAAAATTCAACTGGGCGAATTTTGCGTCTGGATTAAGGCCTGCATCCGTACAAATCCAACTGACCCAGGAGCTCATAGGTTATTGCCATAGACCACGCCGTTTGTTCGCCGATTGGGCTTTGGAGCGTTTGGAAAAGGACCCTAATTTCGGCCGAAAAATTATCTTCAGCGACGAAGCACATTTCTGGATGAATGGCTATGTAAACAAGCATAATTGCCGTATTTGGGACAACGCCAGTCCACATGAGGTTCACTAGGTAGCGATGCATCCACAAAAAGTTACCGTTTGGTGCGGATTTTGGGCTGGCGGTGTGATTGGTCCGTTTCTTTTTGTTTTTTTTTAACAACGTTGCTGAGGCCATCACTGTCAACGGTGAACGCTACGGAACGATGATAACAGATTTCTCTTGGCCCACAATGAATGATATGGACGTAAACGACATGTGGTTTCAGCAGGACGGCGCTACGTGCCACACAGCGAACGACACCGTTAACATTTTGCATGAACGATTTGAAGGTTATCTCTTGCAGAGGTGACGTAAATTGGCCACCAAGATCGTTCGATTTGATGCCTCTAGACTTTTTATAGGGTTTTCTGAAGTCGCAAGTCTATGCCAATAGGCCTTGATCAACCGATGAACTTAAGATCAACATAACCCAGGCCATCACTCAAATTCAACCGGATTTATGTGGCTTTGTAATTGAAAATTGAACCACTCAAATCAGTACCATTATGAGAAACCGCAGTGATCATTTCAACGATGTCATATTCCATACACAATGGCATACATAGGCCTGTCATTTGAAAAATAAATTTCTTTAAAATACTCGTATCATACATAGCTTGTTTTATTTCATCTCAACATCTACCCGCCCAAAATGATAAACCATTTATATGGAATTAAATTAACAGAACTCCGAGAGAAGTATATGTTTCTGTAACCAGAGACAAGGAAACTCTTCCTACAACTGTGGTGACAAAACATTGGGATTCATGTCTTATATATATACATGTCTTAAGTTAGCAAAATATTATCTGAGAAAACATTTAATTTTATATGTTATAACTTTTTGAAAATCTTCTATATCAATTCCCACTAAAACTTGAGTGAATGTCATCATGTTCGTAGTTAGAACTTGTCTTAAAGTTTTACTAATGCCTGGCAGATTTGTTGTAGTGCATTTCACAAGACAAGATGGTGGCATTTCTCCTTATTTAAAGTTATCTGATAGTATTTTGCACTGAAATATTCATGACTTTGCAATGCTTCTTTAATTTTATAAAAAATTCCAATTTTACATTAATTGAGTTTCATGACATTATTGGATAGAGATTTTTTCGATCACCACGAAAAATGTTGAATGGATTACCTATCACCTCAATCGTGCAGGGTTTTAAATGCGGCCGACATGTATCGGTCAATTAATTTGACCATTGAGTATTACAATATATAGGTCCCTTAATCGTAAAAGATCTGTTGGTCATGTTACTTTTAATTTTGTTTATTTTGATATGAGCTTAAATGTTTCACAATGGGCATAGAAACAATTTCGTGAAAGGTTGTGATTCGTTATTAGAAGTTTTGGTAATATCGGTAACACTTTACTCAGTTACACTACACAGACTAACATACTTTAATACTATTTGTATGTATTATTCTTAATAATTTGGAAAAACTTTGTTTCTTAAAAATAAATATTTGAACATTACAATCTTTTCTCATTATTGAATCAATATTGTAACGGCAATTATAATAAGTTTGCAATACAAGTTTAGTTTTTTTGCTTTGTAATAAATCCTTAGCTTTTTAAATACAAAACTTAATGTACTTTGTATAATCAATGAAACGCTATCAATAAATCTCCAAATTGTGACGTTGAAACGACGCAAAGAGTTGATTTTTAACGTCTTCGTCGCTGAATTTCTTCTATCTCTTCCGGATTCCTAGAGTCGAGTCTGTGACAATGTCAGATTTCAGACACAAAGCGTCCTTAAAATTGAGCTAAACTCACATGATTTGGAATACTCTATTCAACTATGAATGCGGTATTACGTTAGTCTTAAATCTTAGGTTTACACAACCCATGTCATGAGTATCATCTGAGATATGCGGTTCACACTGAATAGAAACATTGCTTACCTTCTTGAGATATTTCGGCCTCGCTATTGAGAGCTATCTTTAGTCAACAGATGTTAATCCGTCTGAATGATTCGGAGCTTTACCATAATTGTCTGAAGCTAACCGATTATGATGAAGAAGGCTTCTTTATTACAGTCTGACATCTTTTTGAGAATTTCACGCTTTCTTATTTTATCCTTCTTATTTTATTTTTAAAATATTAAGGAAATATGATATGAAAACTGTATTTAAGTCAGCTAAAAAATTGGACAACTCTTCGAGATCAATAAAGGACTTGATTCCTTTGTGTACGCTGCGCTGCGAGTCTATGAAATGCCGTAGTTTACACTCAGTCTACATTGGGGAGACGAAACGCCTGATATTTATTTATTTATTCTCACGGTACAAACCAATTTTTACAAAACGAATATGCAAAATAACATGGCTGAAGTATAATAAGTCGCTGTCAACAAAAACAAATAACATGTCCAACAACTTAATAACGATAATCCATAAATACTTAACGTGATAGACAACGTTAATATCAAAACAATAATTGTGAAAAAAGGACTTTCTAATCAAAAGCATGATTCACAGCAAGTTGTAAACTATGCAACTAATTAATAAGTAACCAAAAGTACTATTCTAAGTAAACAGTGACAAATGCAGTTCATGTAAAGGATAACACCGGCAGTACCCCGGTTAATATAAACGAGATGCAACAACAATCAATAACAAGGGTACAAATAAAGGTGATAAAACAAAATGACAATGTGTTGGGCAAAACACAAGGCACAGATTGCATATATGGCACAGTAAGTTACCGTCCCACGTGACAACCAGTGTGCCCCCCCCCCCCCCCAAAAAAAGCACCACAAGGAGACATCAAATAGCCCTCAATGGTACCAATAGGAAACACCATTGTGGCCCTCTAACGACCCACCTAGACAGAACCGCACACAAGACACTGTACCACCGATCTCCTGAGGCAGCCTCGGAATTAGCGAATAAGTCCACGAGTCCTGCAACGCTGTTGCCCTCTCGCTGTAGCCTTGGGATGGGACTGTGAAGCTGGTAGTATGCGCCAGATTGGCCAGTCGTGAACAAAAGTTGACATCTGGTTCCAGATGGCACCCTGATGTTGACAAACGGAGAAGGGCCGGGCAGTCAATTTTGCCGTTCATAATCTTGTGAAGCAGTGTCAGGTCGGAAAACTTACGTCTAGAAGAGAGGGACAGAAGTTTTTAGCAATGTTCAATCTCAGCAGTAGGGACGTCCAAATAGTTGACCGCACTAATACTCTAATGAACCACACTCTCTGAACGGATTGGAGGCTATCGATCTGTCCGATCTGGTAAGGAGTCCAAATGACAGAGGCGAATTTTAAGTTCTGGCGAACTAATGCTTGTACAGAACCACCAAGGCCCGCGAGCCAAGCACAAATCTAGCCGACCTGACATTGAATCCCAGAATTCGAGAGGCTTTGGAACAAATGATGTCGATGTGTTCTTAGAAATCCAGGGAAGATTCAAGAATAACATCAAGGTCTCATACTGTCATACCTTTCAATGGCGATTCCGTCCAGCAGGTAGTCCACGATGATCGGGTTCTTTTTCAGATGGAAGTTAGTTGATTTGGATTTGGGTGAGTGGATGAATAGGTACGCGAGTGATTGTACATATTACACACTCGAAACGTTAAGACATGGAAACGGTTCCAACTTAGCAGAACTCAAATTTAAAATTACCTACAGTTCTAATGAAATATTGTAGAACTTCGAAATCAATGTTCTTGCTAACATTTCCTAGTATTATCACAAGAGAACCCTTACCTACAAATAATAAAGAAAGAAAACAATTACAACGAAGAAGAAAATTATCAAAAAGCGTGCAATCTATAATAAAGAAGCCAGATTGATCATAGTTGGTTGTTGATTTGTTAAGCTCAGCCAATCACGACAAAGCTCCACCCCGTTTAAGTCACCTGTACAGGCGAATATTTATTATTGGCAGTTTCGATTTAACATTATACTATTGACATAAAGGTGGCTCTCGTCAGCGAGGCCGAAATATTTCAAGAATGTAATTATGTAAGTTTGTTTCGACGCGGTGAACAAACGCAAAAACATGGATGTTAGTTTTTATTGTTGTAGTTTCTGTGCTGAAATGTTTCTTTTGTGAATACTTTGTGTTTCTGGGTGATTTTTCACTGATATCCACGGCATATGATCAGATGTTTTGTTTTGTTTTTGAAGCACTCCGTTACTCCATAGACCATTTGCCTTTAAGTTGTTTAAAAAAAGGCTACCCAGTTGTATAATGTAATCTTTTCTGGTTTGAAAAATATGGTTCTTATATATGATTATACGGATATAGATATGATATGGAACTTGTTAAATGTAAACATTTGTCAATAAAATATACCTCACCTTGTCCTGCTTCCCATTAGCCTTTGAGCTGGAATAGTGCCAATCTAATTACATGTTTCTATACAGCAACAGAGCCTTATAAATATTCGCGTTCTATAATCGATTTCCTCATGATTTGCTGATTTAATCTAAATTTCTACTTCTTAGTTTAATTAATGATTGTAAAGCATAATGTAGCGATTGTTAATGTTTTATTGCATATGTTGCATAAAAAGTCATTCCTTAGAAAATTTTACAATGTTTCAACTCTTATTGTAAACTTTTAGTGTTGATAAGAACGGGATATTTATTAAATTTTGGAGTGGTTTATGTCCACTCAGTAAAAAGTATCATCACTAAATAAAATACAATTCTTTTGAAGTTTATAATAGTCGATTAAGGTGTCCGAAAAATATTTTGTGTGTCATATATTAATCAGTTAAAATTATTTTTATGGCATAGGATACTAAACTATTAATTAATTTCATAGTAAATCTATATGGTACCAGACATTCATTATATTTTGTAAACAGAACTGTGTATTTTATCAGGGCTGAAAAGAAATAAGTCTTGCAGGACCTTTTATCGAACCAATAAATAACTCATTTTCCTAAACACATACAAATTTTGAAAACTTCATCAAGAATTACATGCATATTTTTAACTCTTAATAGACTTCAACACTATAACCTAACGAAATCAATCCGTTTACCAATTAATTTCAAGACACGAGTTAAATTAATTTTTTAAGCTGCTTTATTTAGTTCAATTATTTAAACATTTTTGAAAATAAAAAAAATAAAATTTTATTCCTTTTGTAATATAAATCTAAAGGTAGCGAGCAAGTTTAGAACCAAACTAAAGTTTCTTAATTGATAAGGCAACTCTGTAAACGACTATATGCTGGCCAAACAGAACTATGTTTATAGCTTCTTATTACGATGGAAGGTTTGAAATTAAAAATAGGTTTTTGGACATCTGTCATCGTTATATGTTACAAAATATATGACACAGCGTTTTGGGGATTGCTTACATTTCATACCACGTACGCCTGTGCTGGAGTGACGTGATTGTGCTCTTGACTTGTCGTGCTCATGACGTGTGTTTGGGGCTTGTATAATGTAAAATGACGTCTGGACTGGACTCCAAGCAGTTTTCGGGTATGTTTTCCTCTTTTTGTTTTTTTGTCTTTTCTTTCTCTTCTTTGCTTCTTTCTTTCCATTTTTATGTATTAATTACCTCGGCGTTTGATGAAGAGGGTAGCTTGCAATCCTCGGAACGTTGTGTTACACATTTTGTAACAAACAAAGGTGAAAAATGTTTAAAATACTATTATCCTTTCAAAGAGAACTAGTTAGATTAAAATTTATGTGGTATAGACTGTATATTTTGTCTCTGTTATTTCGTCATGAAACTATTGACTCTTGCTATGTGTTGTATTGTTAACCGAAAAAGACGCTTTGATTTAACTTGATCTGTAATAGTTGGGTAAATAACTGTCTATCATATCAGAATTAAACATTAAGTGTCCATAATTTGAAAGTAACGTAATGATGTTTTACTATCCATGTGCACATTTCAATGCCTACATAACTATGGGTTTTCATATAATGAAATCTATCAATTTCATGTTGCTAGAAGTCCTTCTTTTAATTATAGTCAGGATAAGTTCAAACACATTGTTCTGCCAGTACAGCGACTAATTATGTTGAGTTAAAATATTAAATTAAAATTATATTTAATATTTAAATTTATAAAATAATTTGTTATTTAAGTATTATAATAAAATTATTAAGTATATATTTTATAAATTGTGTGTTAATAAGTTAGTTACAACTCCTCTTATTTGCATTTTCCTTGTGACTGTTAAATACAATACTTAAATACCTTTTATTTATTACTATTATATGTACATGTATTAAATATCCTTAACAACAGCTTGCGATACAGTTATTTTTTAATTTCAAAAGGTTTAATAATTGTTATAAGCATCCCAGCACATTTTCCCTCTAGGTTTGTAATGAACGGAGTTGTGATTTTTTTAAATTTGAACTGCCACCATATTGGTACGAAATGGCGTACCATACCAAGCTGGAGAATGAAAATAGCCGAGATATATACAAGAAAATTTTCTGTACTAAGGTTGAAGTTAATTCAGCATTCCTACAGCAAGTTATTGGCGATAGAAAAATCCTCATGAATGGGATTTAAATGTAATAAATATCACTTAAACTGTTCAATATGCGAAAAGAATTATTGTTAATAACAAAATGTTTGGCGCGTTTTATGACCATTCCAGAACACATTAGGATTTTTGCTTTAATTTCATAAATAACAGAGTTGGGATTTTAAAGTTTGAACGGCCGCCATAATGGAAAGAAATTCTTTCGGCTTGTTTTTGATTTATTGAAAGTGGTGTGGTTTTGGCTCTGGAGTCTTTCGTGTTTGGTGAAGTTATGCAAAAATATTCGGCAAGTGCTACTATGAAAATAATTGCAATAGGTTGATTTTGTATAAAAATGCAATACAAAGGATACGACCTATACTTATTTCATTTGTATACTTTAATCTTATATTGTATTATTAAAGAGACTATAACACCCTATTCTAATAGGTTTAAAATCTAAATGTGTCTCGAACATTACAAGTTTAAAAAATGTTAACTGAATAAACGGTTTTCATATTGCAAGGCAAAATAACAGAAGAGAATCAATCATACTTTTTGTTGCAGCTAATATGTTTGCCTTCAACTTATCTTACTCCATATTCACACCATAATTATTGTAATTTTCGTTAATGATAGGAAATTGCTACGGTGCACTAATTTTAGGCCGCCAATTTCAGGGTTCACCTAAACAAGACCGCGTAGACCAGTTTTTCACTAGTTTTACTCCAGTTCACCTTCAACTTGTATCGTTATGTGTAGGTCACTTCCGATGAAAGTACTTGTACATCTAAACTAATCAAATAAATATAATTTAACTTGTGCTCAGTTTTAAATGGGTTTACACTGTGTTTAGAATATTAATAGCAATTTCTTTAAATACTGTTAGTGTTAATAAATAAATGGAAAATGACAAAGACGTATTGATTGGTGCTAGATCGGTAATATTATAAATAGGTCAATAATAATCATTAGTATAATTAACATTAGCAAAATAAGTAAGAAAATACCCGATTAACTACGAAACAATTTTCATCAGTGCACAGCCATAACGAATAAATAGTAGTTGTCCAATAACATAATAACCAAGATAACAATGGTTATAAAATAACAAAACAGCAATACATATTTCTGTATAAACAGTCAAAAACAGACACAAATAACAATAAAAACTTAACGATAATTAAGCTACAACAAAATCGACCAACCATAAAATTCCACAGGTATTTTACCTGAAGGGAAGGTATGACAGAATGGCCATATTAATGTGGTTAAATAATTCTACTAAGGGACATTCTAAAGACATTAGGTTACTGTCGACGAAATCTACATCACCGGACACCTCATTACCATCTCCATGAGTCAAGGCATGCAACTGCGATGGCTGTAGAACCCTAAAAGTGTTCCTCTGGTCACTGTAGCGTATATCAAATGGCGGAGATTGGTTACCTGATGAATATATAGATATTAATTTAGACATTCTTTAAGACGAAATGAGTGATAATTGTTGTGTTATTAGTGTTCTTTCATAACAGTATTAAGTGGCATTCGTTTTAAATATTGTAGCAAAACACTATAAAAGGAACTTGGATAACGGACATTGACGGAATGTTCCTACCAATACGCATCATGACGGATGGGTTACCCGACATATTTTACATTTATTTTTGAATTTTGAATATTACTGGATGACTGGCTGAATAAATCAAATTGGCATGTAACATATGAGGTATTTTAGTACGTTCTCTATCTACAGATTTCCTTTTGCACTAAACAAAAACCGCGCATGTCAAACTTAATTCTCCCAACTTAACGTAAGATTCTGAATTTCACAGTACGTTCGAAAGCTCTAAATGTTCCTTCGATTACAAGAATTTAGGTGGTTTTGATGGTTGCAGACAACATTTTTTTATTTACTTATTTTTAAATAATTATATAGTGAACATACCTCAAAAATATGAGGGGCCTTTATTTTCAAAAATCTTTCAGATTCCCGTTCCTACTGGGGATTTTCCAATTCATCTATATAACTGCTCTTCCAAAGAGAAAACTAAAAATTTCATTTTAAAGCTTTAGTGTAACATTTTTATCAAATTTCCGAGTAGAGCCTCCTTACTCATCATATCGAGTACAGTTCAGTCCAAAATTGAAGACTAAGCAAGAGGGTGATTGTATTGGTTTCTTATTCTAGCCTCAGCCTAAATAAGTACATGTTTTCTAGAGATATAATGTGTGAGACATTCGGTGATACTTATCGGCCTGACAGTTGCAATCAGTCTGAGAATCTAGCTTTATCTCTAGAGCTATAAACAGAGACTTTCACTGCAAAGCTTTGGCAATGCGTTCCAATTTGAGAAACTAAGGAAATAGAATCAAAACACGCAGAAGGGCACCACGTATCCAGTTACACATGTCGACGATGTGCTAGACTAATATCATTTCATATAAATGACTAGATAAATCCATTTGGTTTAATTAAAAACAAGGTTTACTCTATAAAAACATTGCAATGGACATTGTCATATTTAGTAGATTACCATTATTTAATTTTAAGATGTAATGATGATTAAGAGAAAATATAAAAACATGTGAATTCAATACACAGCCACTATCAGATTTATCATACGATTTATCTCTCTCACTTTTTCGCTATGTACTCTATTCCAGTTGTGCTCATTAACCCAGAAGAGATAAAATTCAATGTCCATATATCAATATAAATGTAATACATATAATTAAATTAATACGATGAGTGTTTGACAAAAAATGTTTTATAAGCTAAGAATGTAGTCTAGACATTGTAACAATATAATCGTATAGTTTCCCAGCTTAAAACGTGACAATGACTGAGGCGCTGTAGCCCTGACTGTGGTCGGGTAGAATCGCGACGGAAGTGAAGTAATCACTACAGAGTGGTTCCTGGTCACAGCTGTAATGTATGTAAATAGTCGTACCTTGCCTGCTAACTAGGAGAGGAGAGCTGATTATGTGGGCGCGAGGACGGGACACAATTGAGTTTCAGGGAGATTACACGTTAGACGCGCGGTTTAGGAAAGGCTCAATTGAGGTCAAGGAAGGAAAACCACGCCTTCAAGTATGTTCTGAATAGTTTTTAAGCGTTCAGCAACAAAAACCTTCACTCAACGGAAATGAAGGCAACTTTAATGTCGATGTTGCACTGCTTGTTTTATTACACCGAGTTAAAAGATACTAGCATATTCATACATTAAACTGAAACGTGTACTGTGTCATTATAATAACTGTATGATAACACAATTTCATTTCATTTCTCATTAATCACAACAGAGTTCTTTCTTGGCAAATTGTAGATTGAAAGATAAATAAGTACGAGTTATCAATAATCAGATGGGTGCTGAGTATACGCGTATTTTTGATCGCGATTATTATAAATTACCAAACTCGTGAATTACATTACTGAAAATAGCAGTTTTACTCAAATAAATTATTAAAGTGATTTGAACTATGTTTTTACTACAAATATACAATTTACCGGAATTTAGCCGAAATAAAATCAACCTTATATGAATTCAATAGTTTATTTCACAAACCAGTCAAGCGCAAAAATTTAGAACAACGAATTTATAACGAGAGTTTTTTTTATGGAAAACAAAAATTTTTAATGGAAAAACCAGTCAAGAAACACTTTTATTAAAATCTCAGTCTAACAATAACAAGTTTAAATACCAGCAATGTCTGCTTTCTACCCAAAAGTAACGCAAAAGATTTGTTCCGCAAAATTTAGTTTTTACATTAGTGTTTTTGAAAATATGCCTGAGGAAGGCCATCTAACAAGAAACGAGGACTTTTGTCTTGAAAATTATGATTCATACGACGGGAGACAAAAACCACCAAAATAGCAAAGTTAAATTCAAAGATAATTTAGAAGAAAAGTTAGACGAAAAACTTTTTGATGGTTAACATCATTCCTCTTGAATGTACACATTAATTTTATCTGATAGAAAATAAAACTCTCTTGATGTTCGTATTCATACTCGGATTGTGACTGAAGGGATAAGAGGAAAACTATCGCGTAGCGAATAAGAACTGTTTATGTATCTCACATAACAGATTTTGCAGGATTACAAAAATGTTACTAAAAATACAACTTCTTAAGATCAAAAATGTCAAAGCAAAAGTGAAAATAACATTCATCTGATACAGAATTAAATTTCTAAATTTTTTGCAAAGGAGTTTTTTTTACTAAATTGAATTGAACCAAACCTCTAAAATCTGACAAGAAAGAATTCTAATAACGTTTTTAGTAAACTATACTGTTTACACATCCCACATAACAGATTTCGCAGGGGATTGTTACCTCTAAAATCTGACAACAAATAAGTCTAAGAACTCTTTTAGAATTCATATGAAAATTTATTATCATACTGAAATTATGCTGACTAGTTCTATACTAGTTTTAGTTTAAAGTACGAATGGCTTTGTTCAACGTGGTACAATTAAATAAGCAGTAAAAATGTTGTGCTACATCTTGGACTCCTGATTAAAGGTCCACAACAGTGTAATAACCTGCTTATATATATTTTTTTATGTAATGCAAAATGTGCTGTAATTGCATAGCTTGTGATCCATAAAGGGAAAGTCAACAAGCCTTATGCTATAATGACATAACTGTCTAATAACAATAATATCCATTTTGCTTGGATTATATAAAAAAAATCTGCATCATACATTCTAGTTTGAGAAATCTTTTTAAATGAAACTATTGAATAATCAACATATTTTCATTTGTGACACGATACATAAGTGAAACATATGGATTCGTCATAAGGAATAATAAAAGAAATTGTCATAAGGAATACTCATTTTTGCTAGGCTACATTAACTTTAAAATAACAAACAACATAAACAAGCTTTTCTTTTATATCGTGTGATTCAACAAGACAAACCACAATTCTATAAAGTTTAGATACGACCTTTTGTAACAATAAAAGTTTTAATAATACCGAAAAATGTAAACAGTGTTTGAATGCGTATTAACTACGTCTTTAAAATGAGACATTTCCCATAATTATGCGACTACAAATAAAGGCGTTAACATTGTTATTGTTGAGCTAGAATGAAGGTGACCTCCAAGCGCCAGTATAACCGGGTACTAAACCAAACGTCAAACACGTAAATTAAATTTAAATGTGCGTCAACCAACCGTAGGAAGACCGGCTCTTGGGATGATAATAACGACTTGCAGTCTTTATATCTTTGGCTGACGGTAAAATAACTATTATCTGTTTATTATTTATGTCTGACAATTGATTTTAAGTTTATTAAGCCAGAAATATACGTATGTGTTGAGGAAAAACTATTGTTTAATATTTGTAATCCTTTCGATGCCACCTCATTTTGACCCCTGCCAAAATACTATGCGCAATAATTATTTTCATTCGTAAAGAAAATGTCTCTACATATTTTACGGAAACTAATATATGCTTAAACAATGGATATTGGCTCTCGACTCCTGTACTACATGGCAGAGTGGTGCAAACCGATCCATATTGTAATTAGATGATGTCTTGTGCAATACAAAAACCAATGTACAATCAATCCATTAATTATTTAAATTAAATATATAATCTGAGAAAATTCATCGTTTGACACCCTTCCATTTCAGTTATTACCAAAACTCCTGCTGTTGCGATCTTTCTTGAGGTAAGTTTGTCGATTTCATGGAAGCTAGGGTGTATTCTTTTACTATAGAAATTGGCTCTTGGATCCAAGAAACCCCACGATATATTTTCTGCGATACAGTCAACAGTGTATCAGATTCCTGAATTGGTTAAAGAGTCAAACATATGCCCAAACCAGCTATCAGGTACGTTTTGATAAATTCAGAAAAGAGCATTTTGCTATTTTTTCCAGTTTATGTAAATAAATCATGGGATATGATATTTTGAGGATAAATATTAATTCTTACCCAACCATAAGATGCACAGTTCTATTTCATAAACATGATATAGTCGGTTACCAGTTTGACTTCTCCTACGACAGCCAGTCCGCTCTAAACAGAATTATTAAGTGTTAGTATAAAGAATATTATGAGTTATTCTTTTACGTTTATATTTTCTAATCTTTTTCAGTTATACTTTTTATTACTTGTTATTGTACAAGTATAGGAAGCTTGATTATTTTCTTTTAATTTTATGTATTTTGGTTATATTTTGCTCCATACTTTATGAAAGTTAATTATCTTTTGATTTATTATTGTTAGTGCTATTATTGTAACTATTATTGTGACTACTGTTTTAATTATTATTGTTGCTACTTATTGTTCTTGTTCAAAGAGTTGTAATATAACTTTATAAAAATGAAGTGTTGTCTTGATCAATAAATGAAAAGTGTATTACTCCATTACATTTGACATTGTAGGCATGTTTCTAGGGTATCCGAAAGCTTCTGGAGAACAACACATGAATCATACTGGAATGGAAATTTGGGAATGAGAGCAGAGAGCCTATGTTGCTAGTGAGTACGAGCAAAATGTCGTAATCCTTCAGTAGAGCAAAGATGGGCTGATTCTGCAAATGTGAAAAGTATATTTCCATCTTCATTTGTGTAAGTCAGTTTTTAGTAAATTTCAACAGTTATGATAAAAGGATAAGGACTTTTCTGTCTCTCTAAAGTATAACCAAGGAGGGAGTAATTAGGAGTATAAGGTAGAGCATATTTCTGGCATATTTCGAACTTGGATTATCTAATAACCACATAGAAGTAAGACAGCATGGAACAATCATGCATGAACGTAATGTGGAAGCTAGGAGTCAATTTGTATTATTGATCAAAACAAAGATATACAATAAAAATGCTGACATACCTGTAGTTGCATATGTCTTGTCGACATACATCATACGTAAATTGCTCCATAATGCTCCATATTGGTGTATAATGTTCATTATCACACTCTAAAGAGATTTCAAGGAGATAATTGTTGTTTCTTGAACTGTGTTCAAAGAAAGGTGAACGGTACTTCTTTCTATGAGGAATGATATGATGGGAATATTTATATTGTAATGTTATAAATTTATTAGTGAATCACTGTAATAAGTAACACTCCGTAACAATGCAGTGTGCATTATAACAATGCCTGCTGTCTAATTTTAAAACACCCTTACAATTCATTCTATTTTCATTTTAACATCTATTGGAGGCAATGAGATTCCTGTATTCTGTAAAATTAATAAACGATCTCAGCCATTTCTTTGTCTTCTCCATGACTCTTTCATAGACAGGCTAATCACAACAATTTATGATCAACAGTCAGAAATCACTGTTCTTGTAATAAATTATTTATTTATTTTATTAATATTATTATTTTATTTATTAATAAACATTTTTCACAACAATTATAGTTCGTGCTAAATGTCCCTTATTTAATGCACCTTATTCATTGTAGTATACTTATCATTATTCCACTGAAGCCAACTGTAACCGCATGGTAAATTAGTATTATTGACTAACTCATGGAAATTCGATCCTTGCAGAATTCCATACGGACTTGTCGGTAGTTAGGTATTCAGCCAGACTACTGGCATGCCTGCATAATCAGGTGTGATGTGAGCGTTTTATAGTATGGCGTGGTACTACATGAGTGGTGGTTATACCGAAGTGAATAAGGAGATCATGTTTTTGCAAAAAGTGATCAGGTTAAGGAAATGTTTAAAAATAGATTCGATTTAGTTATGGTTATTAATTTGTGGTATTTAAATACATCATAAAATCCTGTTAGATCTTTCGATAGGAGTATAAACAGGACAGGATTCTAAGATTCAGGCTTTCGTAAGAAATAAATGTAAAACCATTTAATTACTCTGGTCTACTTCACTTGTTGTAATGGTAGATTAGTAGTACGAGGTGGTGTTAATTTTAACAGGTTTATTACTAAAACTTAGAAACTTTACACGTTCGAAATGTATCACCTCTCGGATGAAGAAGAATGTGGATTGCAGAAGGCCACAGTTATGAGCGGACAATAGAATTTCTGTTGCTTTACAAGCTCAGGTAAAGTTTATCCTGCGAGGATGAGGGACCATCCTCCCATAGGACCCAGCCGTGATGTATATGTACCTGTATGCTGAAGGTGTATTGTCAGCATGTGATATCTAGGAAGACAGCAGTGTATCACCCAGGTGGCCAGTTGCCAGCCTGCTCTCAGATAGGGAAGGCCGCCACAGCTGCTCCTGCTTCACAACCATACTTCCTTCTGTCTGATAAATCCTGCGATACAAGGCCGCCGAGGTCAGGGCAAGGGACCGTCCTCCCACAGGACCCAGCCGTAGTGTGTATGTATGCTGAAGGTGTATGTCAGCATGTGATATCTAGGAAGACAGCAGTGTATCACCCAGGTGGCCAGTTGCCAGCCTGCTCTCAGATAGGGAAGGCCGCCACAGCTGCTCCTGCTTCACAACCATACTTCCATTCTGTCTGATAAATCCTGCGATACAAGGCCGCCGAGGTCAGGGCGAGGGACCTTCCTCCCACAGGACCCAGCCGTAGTGTGTATGTATGCTGAAGGTGTATGTCAGCATGTGATATCTAGGAAGACAACAGTGTATCACCCAGGTGGCCAGTTGCCAACCTGCTCTCAGATAGGGAAGGCCGCCACAGCTGCTCCTGCTTCACAACCATACTTCCTTCTGTCTGATAAATCCTGCGATACAAGGCCGCCGAGGTCAGGGCGAGGGACCGCCTCAGCCGCCTTCTGCACAATTATGCGTCCATCTGGATTGCAGCTTGGAGGTTTTTTTTACTGCCGCAGGATTGCAAATTGCACAAATAATTTATCATGTATGACTATGCATGAATCACGGCCATCAATTTCCAACATTCTATCAAGAGACATATCACCTCATGTAATTGTAAATACAGTCTTCTTAAAATGTAGTAATTTTACAAAAATATGCATTTTTTTACGATACAATTTATTATAAACAAAAGTATGCTTATAAATCAAGATTGATGTACAAAAAGTTTTTCCTATGCGCAAAGATCAAAGGAGGTATATTACTCAGTTTACAACTGAACGATTCTGAGAGAACACAAGTTACTACTGATAAATCGTGCAATATCGTTGTGTTTAGCTTCTTAAATAGCGTTAAATAATTTTTGAATCGTATTTTAGTGTTTTCAATTATTTGTTTTATGCAAATATTTTATTTATTACTCATATTTTATTTTACTGTTATTACTTATTAATTTGCATTATTAACGCAGTAACGTACATAGGTTTATTAATTAAGGTTTTGTCATAATTAATGTTTTAAGAGTTGTGTGCTTAGCTTTAAAATCCTTTTTATAATAATACACTATTTTCTCCATGATGTAATGTTTTAGTTATCTTATAACAGGGTTTTGAAGGATCAGCTGGTGTATTATTTCTTAATCGCGCAAACATAGAACTTTGTAATTGTATCAGTAAAAATAAATATACAGCTATTTCTGATACATATACTTGATGTTATGATACAATGAACATAAAATAAACTTAATTAAATAAAATAAAAAATAAAGTTCTATTTTTGTATTTCTTATAAGAAAAACGTTATCTACACAAGGAACAGAAGTATTTTGGGCACCACGGTTTATCCTCTTTCGTAAAACAGGATTGAGTACCAAAACCAATCAACTACTGTTGCTTCTACTGACGAAAACTACAATTTACTTTGCAACAATTGTTATCATCGCTCTACTTGAACGATGAATATTACTTGTGAACTTTAATATTTATAATAGATGATTTGACATCGTTATATATGTTAAATATAGAAACGCTACATTTCGGGAACTGTACATACATCATCTTCAGCTACCAAGAACCTCGGACATAAAGCTAAGCATCCGCGAATACAAAACATGTCTTATCACATCTGTAAAAAGGACAGATACCAGTTGACGAAACATAGAGGTCTAATTTTGCAACACATCACTAAGGGAATTGGACTATATTACAAATCATACGTAGTTATACATAAAGTACAGATTATTTATTTTACTGTCGTAATAAGATAGTAAATGGTATTCACGTAGAAGTATACTCAAACACCGTTACAGATAAAAATATCTTCCAAACTTTTAAAGTGGATATATATCTAGATTTATAATATTTATAGGCTAGGCATTAGAGTTACATGACCTAACTTCCGAAAAGGCTAAATAGTCGTGTAAGCCGAAAACGCTGCAGGCCACAAATAAACACAACATTTTACTAGTCTAATCGCAGAATAACAAGTGCAAAACATATTCAGTGCCGAGAAATATAGTTACTGAGCATTAGCGCGCTGCTCGAAGAGTAAAAACATCTAATTTGATGTGGATGTCGTTGTTTTTTTTTTTTTTTTTTTTTTGTTGGAAACTCATTCCACAACGGTACTAGGACATGATTGATTGTGGTTTATTTTAGGTATCTTAATTTAATGTACCATTTCAGTTTTCTTGGATATATTTTGTTGTTGTTTTATTTGTAATGTAATGTTATATTTCTTTATATTATTAAACATTAATTTGGTTTTACAAAATAATGCAACGCCTTACGTGTCCGGATTATAGAGTAGCAATTAGTATCCAAATTTTACCAAAACGTTCTGTATTTTTCGTTTTAAGTCAATTCCAGATTGAATCTTTAAAAGTCCCTGTATGTATATATACTCTTCTAAGTACTTTAAAGTTTAAATAAAAACAGAATATTCAGTGCTCATGTTTTTATTTTCGAGTTCTCAGAACCCTTCATCAGAAACACACTGGATTAAAAACACACAAACAGAACTCAAACCAAGAACAAGAAACATAACCAAAATAAGTTTTTAACAAGTAAATACCATAAACAACAAGATTCCAATCAGCTGTATGTAGAATGTTTGTAAATGTTTACATAGAACTAAAAATTTGTTGTTATAAATTTTGTTATAAGAAGGCAAAGAGAATCATCTTAAGTTCAACCCATCTGGTTGCCTTGATTTTAAAATTAATTGATGTGCGATTTCAACATTTCTTAGATTTATCAGATTAGTATTTTGATTGGGATTTGGCTATAAACGGTAAATTCCTTTTAGGCTGAAGCAATTTTCTAATTTATTTAATTTATTTTTATTGTGTTGAATTGCATGAGCAGGTAATGGTCTCTCATAATTTTGATGAACAACATCAAATCGATGATTGGCCATTCTCACACTTAATGGAGTGATGGTTTTTCCAATATAGTCTTTGGAATTGCAGAATACATATATCTTCTCAAAATACATACATACATATATATATATATATATATATAAAAGTGTGTGTGTGTGTGTGTGTGTGTGTGTGTGTGTGTGTGTGTGTGTGTGTGTGTGTGTGTGTGTGTGTGTGTGTGTGTGTGTGTGTGTGTGTGTGTGTGTGTGTGTGTGTGTGTGTGTGTGTGTGTGTGTGTGTTCAAGTTCAAAAGATCTTTATTCAGAGAATTACAAGTTGAATACATGCAAAACATTAACAGTACATGCAGTTTAAATATCTATCATTACATGCATTTTTAACCGTACATTCCCAATGCCCCTATAATGGCGCGTGCGGGAATTAAAGTTGGCTTACTAAATTACATTGCTTATTTTTTGACAGTCATTCCTTTACTTTTAATAGTTATTTAAGATCTTCTCCATGCACAAGTCATTTACCATTATTCCAACTAAGCACTACATTCAAAAAGTGATATTTGATACAAATGCTTTTTTTCCAGTATATTAATATGTTTAAATATAAATGCTTAAATTGTACTATAGCAAATTTATTATGACACAAATTAATTGATTGAGCCCACCATGTTCTCCAATTTGCTACTGCTAACAACTAACACGCATGAATACATACTTATATCCTTCAATAACAATGTTTGTATATATGCATGTAAATCTACATACATATAGGCCACACACCTACTTACACACATCTGTATATAAATAACAAGAGATAAATAATATAAGCAATTAACAAGGTATAAACATAGAAACAAATCAACAAATAACAACAATAAATTAACATAACAACAATAACAGTACATATAATTTTATAAATAAATAATAAATATTAAATAAATAATAAATATTAAATAAACAATAAATATATCAACAACAAAGACAGAAAACAGGTTAAATTCCAGACTTACTCCTGATATGAACTTTATACATTTTTCATTATAAATTTTAAACATTTCATCTTAAATTTAGGCTTTCGTTCAAAATATATACCATTGCCATATCTCTCAACCAATTTATTAAACATCTTTGGGCCAACATAGGAAAACTGATGTCTGGCAATTTCTTTAAAATAATTTGGTACATCGAGAAGTGTTAATTGAGCAGCTCTTGTTTCCCTGTACGTCATTTTAATGGGATAATCCTGCAAGTGTTTATAAACATACATCAATACGTTAGACTCATACACTTGTTTGAAAGTTAGGATATGGTTATCAGTGAACAAGTAACTAGCTCTGTCCGTACGCCGAAGTCCAAATACCGTTCGCAAAGCATGCCTCTGACTCATTACCACAGGCTGCAACACCGTGCTAAAGGTACCACCATAGTGTACGATCCCATATCTCATTGTGCTCTCGCACCATGACATGTATAACTGTATTAATAATTCGCTAGTCAAAAACTGTTTCATGTGGTACAACGCATAATTGATTTTCCTCAGTTTCTTTGTCAGGTACGTTACGTGGAATCCCCACTTTAACTGAGAGTCAACGTACATTCCTAAATATTTTACATTATCGACTATTTCTATATTTGAACACGTACAGCCGTACAAGCACTGGTGGCCATGGCAGAACAAATCAAACATATTCTGCAGGTCAGACTTAGGCTTGTTACTATCAAAGAATAGAATACATTTAGTCTTCGATACATTAATTAACAACCTGTTGGCAATCAACCATTCCGACACCCTTACCAAGTCCCTGTCAATCTTTGTCCTGAGAGAGGCTCTGCTGCCAGATGAACACACCAGATGTGTGTGTGTGTGTGTGTGTGTGTGTGTGTGTGTGTGTGTGTGTGTGTGTGTGTGTGTGTGTGTGTGTGTGTGTGTGTGTGTGTGTGTGTTTTGAGAAGTTCAACTAAGAAATCTTACTGAACATTTATAGAATTCCCCAGCTTGTGGAAACGCCCACAATCTGGTACGCTGACCTTTTTGGGACATTTAGAGATGTGGGAGCTGAACTCTTTAGACTACAAACTCTTTTTGTGTTACTTCCTGGAGGATCTCTTCAATACCTATCAATACCTCAATATTGATTTTGATTTGATGATTTTTGATTTTGATCAATACCTGATTTGAAAAATCAAAGATCAATACCTAGGCCAAACTTAGTTAGATGTAAATGCTCTTAATGGGCATTGGAAATGGCGATAAGCGCTTACATAGGATTATGTCCTCATAAACTGATCCAAAGCCACACATTACCTTAAAGGCTTCCCTGCATTATTCACATTCCAGCAATAAATTTCGCACAAATCCGGACAGTTATTATTTGTGGACGGCCATTTTGATGGAATTGTTTATTTAAATATTTGCTTATTAATTTTGTTGATGTAATTTATTTACCTTATTATGATATATTTACGTTTTAACGTTTCGAGTTGTGTTTAGTAGCATTTATTATTTTGGAGACAGAAATTTAAGTGAGTTAAAAACTAAAGTAAGGAATAAAGCTTAAACTAAAACATATTTACAACTGGGCCTAAATAATGAGTGTAAAAAGTATATTAAAGTATAGTAATAGTCATATAATTTTTTTACTGCTTTTTAAACTTTTGGTAGAGAGTTTTATAATTATTAATTTGATGACTTAGTGTAAGTTTAAATTTAACATATTGTACATAATTCTCACTATCTTCTGAACAGGTGCAAAGAAGTGTTCTACAGAACACCTAAATCGTTCGTAAAAAGTGCAAAATACTCTAGGGCCTTTCTACTCTGTAAGTTGTTATTAAAGGTGTCACTTTTATTTTTTAAAATAATGGACAACGATAAACTTCTGTAAACGTTCTTCCGGGTTAACAAAAATGCTATATATTTGTCAATAGCATACTACTTTCTGCGTTCTTCTTAATTTATTACCTCCTAAATAATATAGTCAATAACTTACCAGAGTAAAAGTCAGACAGGTTTTACTCTCTATAAACACAGAAGCACAGACAATGCGCCATTGCGTCACACACATAAGGAAAGGTCAGGTGAATATAATTGAGTGTTTATCGAACAGCAATATAATGTTGGATTGAAAGTGAGTGGATAAAAACCTTCGCAGCTCCGGTCGTGAAATGTCATATTAATTGGTCCTTCAAAATTAAAGAGGTAATTATTCTAATATAATAAACAAATGAATTTTTTTAAAGAGTTTATATGTATAAGATTTCGTAGACCTTGTTTACTATTCGAGTTCACCTTTTTTAATATGTTTTCCGCCGTACTTATAGAAAAGGTGTTACAAAGCGGAAACGGCAGCTAAGTTGGAATCTAACCGATTCTACTTTCAGTGGTAAACGTCAAGCCATCCAACAGTAGTAGTCTAAAATGCTTGTTTTGGTTACGGAACTTTTTAGCCTAATATTTAGGTAATTTTAGAATTGTAATCTAAACTTAGAATGTAAGTTTAAGCCCATACAAAGTTCAAACTATAACGATTTAACATTCTTTTTTATACTAGTTGCTAGGTTGTCTGAGATCCAAGTCAATAAGAAGCCAATAAGACGGCTGAGCGTTTTCGAAGGCTGTCATTCGAAGAGATTGGAAAATATTCATTGTTGTCTGCCTGTCTCTCCACACGATATCTTGAAACCGAACTGACTTTATATTCTGTATTTCATGAAATTTTGCATGAAGTTTCATTCTATTTAGGCAAGAATTGGAATTTGGCTGAACATAATTGGAAAACCTTTTGTTATCCAGAAAAATGTATTTTCTATATAATTGTCTGTCTATCTTTCCGGAGGACATCTCGAGATGAAATTAAGTTATAGATTTGAAATTTTACATCCAACATGTATTTGTACCTGCAACGAAACCTGTTACGCGACACGAAGTGTGGCTCACTCCTACTTTTTTTTATAACCGGGACTGTAGAGTGAAACGGAGACATGCATGTTAGCACAAAATATGGAAGCTTCGATGATATGCCAAACTATTAAACAGTTTTCGTTTGATACAGTAAAGCTATAAACTAAAATTGTTTCAATTAATTATAAACAAGGGAGTAGTATGCTAACCATAAGTTGTATAACAGCTTCGCTGAATTTGAATGCAAAATTTCAAGTCTATAGTTTATTTCATTTTTGAGATATCATCATATTTTTACGGGATAGTATTTATTACACAGGGCTAATGCTATGATTTGTTTCTTTAAAACTATCCAATTAAAACAAACTCACATAAAGCCAATAATTAGCCAACAAACTCGTTAAAGTCAAATGTGCCTTTAAGCCATCAACTGTAATATCATAATTTGATGCACTCATACACCCGCCATGATTATATATTAGGTCTTTTTTATGTTCGAAGGTCTTCCCCATTGTTAACCGCTGTCTCCAAATGTTAGTGCTGTGTTGGTGTTTGTTATTTTATACAAATTACAATACATTTGTACAAACTATTCTCCTATTTAAATGTATACTTTATTTTCTAGCAATAGTGTTATTTATCTTGACAGTACAATTTATTTCTTAACACTAGTAGTCCAACATGACAGTATACTCGTAAGAATACTAACTAGTTGTTTCGTGAAAGAGAAAAAGAAATGTCCAATATAAATCGATGTTCAACAACGAGAGTTTAATCGGAAGTCGAAACGGAAGGGTAGCAAAAAGGCTTAAAATACAAAATAATTAATTTTTCACAGGTTACATTTTTTTAGATACATTAAAAACCAATCTTAGGCAACAATAAATTATACTAGCGTTAGCCAATGAAATAAAGAAACCAGCGACATTTAGATTATCTTCAGCCTGAGGTCAGAATTACACTAATGATCACAACCCGCGTTATACGTATTAAAATATTTCGTATTTATAATTTAAGGTTTTTGGTTATTTAATATTTAAAATATGGCAAAAAGTATAGGTAACGTTTGTAGAATAAACAAGGTTTGGCTTTCAAAACTTACTATCGAAAAGCATATAAGTACATGTTACCAAGTTTTAAACTAAATTTAAATTTAACCCATATCATAAGATAGTTATTACTAATCCCCATGTCTTTAAGAAACGCGAATTTGGTAATGTACTCATAAATAGGCAACGCATAGCAGAAATATATTTTGCGACAGTTGTAGAACGATTCTTTAAATATGAGGTTAGGGAAGAATCATGTCGTACTGTGTTGAAACAAATCTTTAATGCGATTTATATAATACGCGTAATACGGTCTTTAAGGTAATGATTTAACGATTTATCTAGCACACGTCCGTAACGAAAATAGAAGGTAATTTACAGTGTACGCAGGTACTTTTTTTGCGAAAAGGGTGTTTTACTTTTATTGTACAATTTCAATGCTTTTTATCTTTATTGCGATTTATACAATTATACGGTCTTTAAGGTTATGATTTAACGATTTATCTGGCACACGTCCGTTTTACTTTTTTTGTTTTGCTTTTAAAATTCCGCTCCTTGTATCTTCCAATGTTTTTTAGGGAGAACCTCACTTCCTCATTATGTCTTGTTGAAAGTCGTAGTGTAATGTACGAGCTGTATCAAAGCTTGCCTTACCTGTCGAGTGTTGAGCCATCGCACACCTGAGGGTCGCGCTGTCCCGGAAAAGTAAGTATTACCTCCCAAGGTAGTCCCTCGGGTCTCCTTGGACAAATGGTACCGGACCGTGTTTGCAATGAAGAGGAACAATTATCACAACACCCGGTACCCGACCGGTCCTGTCCGTGGAGCAGGAAACACACCGACCTCCCGTGACGTCACACGTCACGGTGACCTTGAGTGGTGATCCTGTGTAACAGGTGTCACTGCCGCCGCGCCCTGCCGGGCCGTGCCGTGCGTGGAACAGGTACGTTGTTAACCTTCGGAGTTCGCTTCTGGCGCGCCACACTCGTACAACTCTCGACTGATTTATGTGATTCAGAAATGTGTAAATTAAACAGAATTATCTGATCAGAATATCTAAGTACAAAGCGGTAGTGCGTGTAAAATATATCTCGGGTGTTGTATTTCTCTAAAACTCAGTCGCCCGGTAACATTTTAAATTAATGATTCAACTAGAAGATGTGACTCGCACAGTGAACGAATAAATTACGTTGCGATTAAATCTCATTAAATTCTGGGCTGCTTTTTGCAGAAGTACACGTAATGAAGTCTGCAAAGTAATATAAGCTATTACGTATATTCTTTCCGAATAAAATACACTATCGTTTACTGTACATCACGACTATCTTTTTTATGAACTAGATATAAAGGTTTCACTGAACTCACTAATAACCTTACCAAGTATTACTCTTAGACAAAGACAAACCAAACTATAACGTTTAACCGTTCGAAAACCCAATCACCTACACAGCCATTGTTTCTCTTAAAAATTTTGATTTCAATTTTAAGTTGAAACTTATTTATAAGAAAACATTATTCTTCTGAGCTTTATTTATAAAATAGTGAGCTCACAGAACTTTAATAGTAAATACATTTAAAACTGCACATGATAATGATAAAATAATGTAGGCCTAATCATCTAGTTTCAAAACCAGATAGATCACTTTTTTTATTTACTATTAAGGTTATGATATTTTCGCTTTTACTTGAATGAATTTCTATTACAATAAATATTATAATTTACTTGGAAAATATATGTTTACCTTATTACATTTTAGTTTATAGTACAATCTAACTAGCCCATTACTAGTAGTATTTTGTATAACATAGTTTATACAAACAATATTCTTTTCATACATGTAAAACATCACAATAAATTTAAACGTAAGATGCATTCGATTTTTATGAAAACGCCGGTAGAAAACAAGGCTTTTTCGCCAACTCAGAAAGATTACAAAGCTTTATTGCAAAACCAGGTAGATCGGGAAAAAACTTTTTCTTTAAAAGTGTTACACAAAGAGAGTTGAAAAGTGGCCTAATTCTGTGACTATCCTAGATGCCCTTATAAAAATACTTATTTTTAGGCTACAACAAATAGTGAATAAATTTTGTTTGTTTTTTGCGTTTGGTAAAAAATGTATATAAATTTATCTATATGATATTGAAACTAGACTACTCAACTATAGTTGATATTTTTATTTAGGCAATTTAATTACTTGTACACATTCGATTATATCAAGTTTAAAAAGGATTTATATATTGATAAATTAGGAAAAAGCATTTTTTTTTTTTTTTTTTTTTTTTTTTTTTTTAAGAAACTATCATATCAACAATATACTATAGCAATATCAACTGGCATTATGTAGCAACACTGCTAGTGAGCCACAATAATCAGCTGTTATAATTTTAGCTGCTCTAATCAGATGGTCAAAACATTTAATTGGTTAACAATGATTTTCCATATTAATATAAATATGTATCACAGTCCAACAATATAATAATGTTTTAATCACTTGGAGGCTGTTTGGATGTTCATAGAAAAATTGAATATAATATTTTGGCTTTCCATTTAGCCCAGTATTAATACCTGATAAGGTTAGTAGAGGATATGGTTTATACGATGACCTGTTAAAAGTCATCGGTTAAACTTGGAATGTTATTGTACTCAACACATATGACACATAAATTTAGTTTTTTATTACTTTTAGTTGGTTATATTATACCAAAAACCCACAAACTTTATGTTAGAATAACGGGTAAGAATACAATGGATTGCTTCAAGCTGTGAATATAAGATTTATAACCAGCCTTCAGGACACGATCAATTATATTGATCTTTAGTAGATCAATTTGTAAAATTAATATAAGTTTATTTTTCACAATTACACAATTCACGTCAAGTTTATCCTGGTAAACATACGTAAGTCCTCAGTTAGCTAATAGTGTCTGCAGATGAGTCTACATATCCTGGGGACGACAGTGACTGTCTACTTTAGTAGATCAATCGCGGACATAACAGCGACATGCCAAAACATCGTTTTCATGAAAGCTCTTGTTATACAATCAACAACATTAAATGTCTAAACAAACCGTTGGAATTTCTTGGAAGTTTACTACACTTAACAACGCTTTCACAATCTACTCGCATTTTACCGATGTATCCACATTACGTGAATTATTAAAATCAAAGAGTAGGCTACAATTTTGCTGACTATCGACAATATCTAGCAAATCATGCATGTGTGCATTTCTGAATATTTGCATATGATATTTCAAGAACAGTTTAAGACGGAAAGTTGATATAAAAGATTTGTACCCTTGTCTTGTAAGATAGGCAGCAACAAGATAGCCCAAACATAGATTTAAATAAGCATGGTAGACATTGTCATTTAAATTTTTGATGAGGCATTAACACTGATATGAGAAAAATACATTAGGGTGCTTTCGAAAAATGGCAACCATTTAAAGGTGTCCATTTTCCTGCTTAGCGTCAGGACACAGTTCAGGTACACGTTGGAATCATGGACCCCAATGTATCTTCTACGTATAACCATTCATGGAGTCCTACGCGCAGATTAACCTGTAATTTTAGTAAAGCATCTCTGCTACCAATTCTCATTGCATTTGGCAAAGAAAACTAAAAAGGTGTGTTTCAACTGGTTGTTATTTGGATATAAAACAGGATACAAGATACGAATATAAAAAAAAACAGTGCGAATCAGTACAGTTTCCTCGGGTAATTTTTAGTTCTTGAGCTAAACCTCAAAATGGAGGGGGGAGGATGACATATAGCCATCGCCATGATCAACGTAAACATGTCCAGAGAATATAATATACAACTGATAGCCAATCAAGCCTATCAACTGCATGACAACGCATTCACAATAATTTACACCGTTTGTTTATCTTGTAACTAATTACTCTTCAATCTATGTTGTTATATTTACCATAAAACTTTTTATAGCCCTTGATTAATCTGATCGGCTGAATGTATGTTGTATTTAGCCTGTAATAGCTATTGCGAATTTGTTTTGATTGGTATTAAGTTTACCATTTTAATAGTTAAACGTGTATGTAAAATATTCTCAACATCATCATGTGTAGCCTTCATTCAGCGTTTATAGTTTGATTAACGTTTCGACACACGTTTTATGTCATGACCTAACGCATGTATGATAATCACTTAGGCAACCTTTACATATAATATCAGATGTTATTCATAGTAGTTTATCTAACTTGTTTGTATAAAGTTAAAATATTTATACCCCGCTTTGGGACGATCATCTTAAAGAGCAGTGACTATCTTAAATATCCATCTGGAAAAGTAACCCAACTGAAAACAGATTGCTTACTTAACCCAGTGCTGTGTGGCGTACCTCTTAACTGACAGCTTTGAAGCCTACTTGTTATAAGGAAGTAAGAAACCAATCGTAGACAAATATAACAAAATGGCCAATTAATTTGAATGCGTTTAGACAGTAAAAAAATTACAATACACTTTAAACTCATCATAAGAGTTAACATATTACAAAATAAATATACGACCTTTTTAGGGTCTACAATAGTCTCTGAAATCACGGGTTAGTTAGAAGTCAACGTATAGTGTATTATATTCTTTTACTAAAATACTAACATTAGTTCATTATTTGATTATGTTTTAGTTTAGAAAATATTGCATCTAATTCAAAACTCTGTTTCACTTGAAACGTTATAGTTGAGCGCAGTCTAGCAGCAAACGAATGAACAACGATTATAAATATATTACATAAAACTATTAAACACAAGTTACATTCAATAAGCTCTGACAATAATAAAAATCCTCATTTTAAATTTAGTTCATAAAAATGAGGTATTTACTAAATATTAAAATGGGTGATAATCCTGAACAAAATGTTTAGTCTAGTAGCGGTATCTATTTGAAGAACAGAATTTATTATCTTTAATGAGAAAAATTTCCTGCCATACTATTCCCATGTGGATGCAAGGTATATTGTCTAGAAAGTCAAAGGTCAGTTCTTATAATATAGTTCTTATTAAAAATTTTATGGAGATACATATTGTAACTATCCAGAAAATAAATTAGTAGGTGAAATACTGTATATAACCGTTATGTAGCACTATCCATACTGGATACGTTTAAAGTGAGTTACGGCATGATGCTTGGAAAGTACCGTACAATTTCAGAGCAACGTTATGGTCTATTACGTAATAGATGTGAACGACGGTAACTTATATTGTCATCCGTGAAATAATATTGCTCTTATGTGTGTTTTCATCCTTGTGGACATAATACACTAAACATGCATGATCATAATCTTCAGAAAAAATATAATGAGTATGAAATGGCCCAACAGAACGTAATGAAAGTATATTACTAATTCAACGAAGTAAATTCTTCACATACAGGTATGTTACTATGTCATAATCACTCATAAAACCAATGTAGAAGTGTTAATATTCTATTTTTAGCATCAAATTTTACCAAATCAATAGATATATTCCTAAAACCAAGATCAACGTATGAACCTCCAAGTAAGTCTCTAGGGTCTCTCTATCAAATGTCAGCACAGCCGGAAAGACACAACGTCTAAGAAGGCCCTTCCTTAGTAAGAATTCTCAATTTTTGTTTATCTTCACATGTGCTACTACGTCATAGTCACTCATAAAACCAATGTAGAAGTGTTAAGATTCTACTTTTAGCATCAAATTTTACCGTATCAATTGAGATATTCCTAAAACCAAGATCAACGTATGAACCTCCAAGTAAGTCTCTAGGGTCTCTCTATCAAATGTCAGCACAGCCGGAAAGACACAACGTCTAAGAAGGCCCTTCCTTAGTAAGAATTCTCAATTTTTGTTTATCTTCACATGTGCTACTACGTCATAGTCACTCATAAAACCAATGTAGAAGTGTTAAGATTCTATTTTAGCATCAAATTTTACCGTATCAATAGAGATATTCCTTAAACCAAGATCAACGTATGAACCTTCAAGTAAGTCTCTAGGGTCTCTCTATCAAATGTCAACACAGCCGGAAAGACACAACGTTTAAGTAGGCCCTTCCTTAGTGAGGATTCTCAATTTTTGTTTATACCTTTACATTTTTTCTTGAGGAATTAAAGAATATTTCAGATTCTTTGTATTGCGGAATGCAAGACATACACCAAGAGTTAAAAACATGATCATTTGGAAGTACCTATTTCAGAGTGTTTCTAACTGTCTAAGACGGTTTCTGCTATTGAAGCGGAATATTTAGGGAGTGTTTAAAAAAATACGCTACATTGAGAGATATACTTGTATTTAAATTTAGCAGCTATGAAAAATATTTATATCCAGACCAATGTTATAGGAAACTAATTACCGCCTTTTTATTTTTTCCAAAAATAGAAATTGTACTTGGTCCTAAAAGTACCAAGTACAACACCCAAACCGGACCCACAGGATTTCCATATCCGGAGTGACAGGATATTCTGGATGGGTAAGGTTGGGGGTTGGGGCCACCTCCTGTCAAGATCCATGAGGAAAGATTTTGGCATTAATCTCAGTCATTTCTCCTTGAAGGAAGTGGAAGCCAGTTCTATGTCAGCCTCTCCAGTCAAAGTAGACGAGGAGTGGCATGCCCTTATGTCTAGGCTAGCAACAGTCCTTAACACTTAGGGAGCCCCACCAACTCCGACAGTTATATCCCGCAGTAGACTCGACCTAATCGATCTACCCTCACACCCTAATTCATTTCATTGATTCATTACCCAATTCATTTCCAAAATAAAACATACCTTGACATTTGCGGTCAGTGATG
Source organism: Homalodisca vitripennis (assembly GCF_021130785.1). NCBI lineage: Eukaryota > Metazoa > Arthropoda > Insecta > Hemiptera > Cicadellidae > Homalodisca > Homalodisca vitripennis. Next base: position 43,709,712 of record NC_060207.1, on the reverse strand, counting down.
TGCTGTTCCTGCACATCTCTAAGGTTTTCCAGATTTACACGTCGGTTTTTGCTGTGCCCAGCGTAGGTTCAACTGGAAGGTATAAACCAGCCAGAAGTGAAACCTACTGGGGGAGTTGTTATCCTATTTGTATGTGAATATATCGTTCAATTTTAAGTAGGCTATCTGTAAACTAAAGAATATAACTGAACATTATGGAGTGGGCTGCAAAGTTTAAATCAAGAAATATTGGCTTTGTAACATGTTTAATCTTTCCGAATTTTTAATCATTTACTAAATTTTTAATATATCAATATTAGGAATAATTCCATCCTGATAATTTTAACTATTTTGGAGATATCTAAGAATAGGCGTTCACAAAGTCAATAGTATGCGGGTAAAAGCCTAAAACGCTTTTAAATTTATATGTGATTTCCGGTGCTATAAAGAGAAAATACAAAATTGTAACAAAACTAAGAAATGTAATTAGTGGCGAAACTTTCTGATACTTGTTTAGGTTATGAATATCTTTATATCAATATACTCGTTGTAACCTTACATACACCGATCTGAGTTAAAGGTACTCACACATTATTATGAATGATTCAGTGATATTCTAATTGGTCGTTTTAGAACAAAGTCCTGGCAATTAATTACGTAATTTTGCCATAATGTTAAAAACAAGATGTTTAAATAATACTAGTTTGAAGAAGTATGACTAACTAGAATAGTAATAATGAATAAATTGAATAATTTGGTGGATGCTAAATTAAATAAATCCATACATTATGCAAATGTTTGTCGTAAGTTTTTAATTGTATTGCTAAAGTCCTAGCGGAACGTCTTTGTTTATTTTTTCTATGTGCTAATTATAAGATAAAAATGCTAACTCGGGAATACATGAAATACAACGGAAAATCCGGCATATAATTTACATATACATTACAGACATCACTTTGAAAAATAACGGGGCATATGTTGAATTGCAAATGAACCATTTTCAAGACGTGGTTATTGGATTTAATTTAAAGAGAATGGAAGTTGAAAAATATCCTTGGCGAATGTTAGAAGAATGTCTTGTTCAAAAACGGAAATTATTTCAGTTGGGCAGCCATAACTTCAGACAGTCATCCATATGGTAGTTACATCGGATTGTTGATATTAGGTAAATAGTAAAGGACTGTTTTTGAGCTAGTGCTTTAAATATATATATATATATATATATATATATATATATATATATATATATATATATATATATATATATATATATTATATATATAAATATATATATTATATGTGATTGATTGATTGACTGAGTGTCAGCGAAGCCTTGGAAATTTGCATGAAGCTTCATTTCTATAGAAATAAGAAAGAAAATATTCTGACTGACCATAATTAGAAATGATCTTTCAACCATTAAATATAAAGATGTCCTTATGTCCTTACGAACGTCCGTCTGATTGGCACTTCTGGCCACTTACGAGAATTATACAGTAGATAAAGAAAACTAGTACATATAAAATAATTATATTTAGTTTTAATTCTGGTGAGTTGTACTTAGTTTGATTTTATCTTAGTTTTAACTTAGGAGTTCGATTTTGCTGCTTGTCACTCTATGGGATTTGGCTGAACGTTAGCAAACATGTTTTCATTGGTTTTATAGGTAGCTATGATGGCAATGAACAAAATACAGAAGAAATAAATTTGTAAACAAACTGAGTGTATTTGTTACATTGTAACATGTGACACAGCAAGACGTGTAGCTATCCGTAAGATATATCCGAATAGATTTCATTTGTAGACTTTAAATTTGTAAACAAACTGAGTGTATTTGTTACATTGTACATTGTAACATGTGACACAGCAAGACGTGTAGCTATCCGTAAGATATATCCGAATAGATTTCATTTGTAGACTTTAAATTTGTAAACAAACTGAGTGTATTTGTTACATTGTAACATGTGACACAGCAAGACGTGTAAGCTATCCGTAAGATATATCCGAATAGATTTCATTTGTAGACTTTAAATTTAGCATAAAACGTAATTTCTACTTAGACAAGAATGAGTTCTATGATGGTACACATCCAACCATGGATTTGGCTTCAATCAATCACACATGGTATTAAAAATGGCAAAATGTAAGAAATAGCTCTAATCGCTCAGATTTAATTATCATTTGGAATCAATATAACGAAAAAGTATTGCATTGAATAATTGTGAAAATTATTTGGAAGCATTTACACCTTAGACATGCATTCTCAGTTCCATGATACCGACCGTTAGTTGCTACCACATTGGAATGGTAAGTGACATTTTGCAAGGTCTTTCAAATTTTCTCAGAGATGCACTATACACTGTACATTTAATTTGGCATCTAAGGACTTTAAATTGTATCAGGAATAAATTACATACTATTATATCAAGGCACTTTCTCGTGTGGTGAATCAAAAATCATTTTAATCTCCTCCTTTTTGATTTATATTTCGAGCAAATTTGAGACCAATATGTGATGTGTCGGACGACAAGACTTGGAGATCAAAGTAATCACTTTTAGTTAAAGTAGGCATGGTTACTACATAAAAATAAATATACAATAAAATAAGTTTTAATTTTAATATCGGAAAAAACTCTGTAATATTTTATGTTTTTGGGTTAAATTTTAGGTATAACTTTTACATTAGTGACCATGAGTGTTTGTCGGTATTCGCGGTGTCAGTTTACAAACAGTTAAACCGTACCGTTATGGAACAGTTTACACATATGAGATGATTTTGAGATTTCTACCTATACTGTTACAAATCGTTACAAAAACACAGAATTTAGAAAAATGACAATCTTTAATATTCACCCATTTATGTCTGTCTATATGGGTATCAAATAAGAAAGTATTCTACAGGTATATATACCCAAATTTTCAAGAAGGAACATATTTTTAAACGTACTTAAATGTGTTTTTTAAATAAAGGTAATTTCTTACTAGAGGCACTTACATGTTTTTAAGTTTTCATCGTAGCCTTTAAAGTTTAAAAAGTATGCTCTAGACTGTTTTAAAAAATTGAAAGGTTCATGACCTATTTTCATGAGCCTGAACAGGTGATAAATCACTTGAACTCATTTTCAAATAAAATGTATTCGTTTCTTTTTTGTGATTTTGCTTAATTGACAAAATTATACTAGAATGAACAGAAGGATATAGTTATAAGAAATCCTTGTCCTTGTTCCAAGGTTTTCATTGCGGGCATATAACAATCTACAAAGCAAGAAAACTAACGGCTGTATACGCTTGTATAATTGAAGGAAATGTAGCAGATGTAAAAAATTATCCGCCGAACTACGACGGCACGCCGGCGCTTATTACAGTGTAAGCTATTTATTTATTTATTTATTTATTTATTTATACATTCCAACGGCAATGCCATTTTAAAAATACAATGAATTGATGACATGCGAATAATTGGTACAAACATATATGGATACAAAGAAACAAAAATGCATGCTTAAGATAACTACAAACAATAATATAAACGTGTTTAAATAACATAATAATAGAATATATAATAATGATAATAATAAAATACGGGTATGTAATACCATAATAATACAATTTGTTATATCAATGTAATAAATTGCAATACATAAGTAAAAATATAATAAACCAATAATATATACACAACAATAATAATATGACATAACAACAAATCCATTAATTAGATTACAAAAGTATAAACTACAACAACTGAAATGCAAGTGTAAGTACAGCATTTATGAGTAAAGTAAAGAGCATGAACTGGGTAATGTAGGTCAGAGAGAGAAAAATGGCAGGAAGGGTCAAAGTAAAGGCAAAGGAAGTTTGGTCAGTGGATGGGGAAGAGTTCTGTTGAGCTGCAGAAGGTGGTGGATAGTGTAGCAAAGAGTTTAGACAGCTTGGTTATCCTCATTCCTCTCAATCCACAGATAAGGACACCCATTTCTTTTTCAGTGTTTTCAGATTCGTGCAGAACAGGTCTAGCTCGGCAGGAACGCAGTTTCCAACACGATGCAGTCTGGCCATGGGTCCGTTCTTCAGGTAGTTTGTCCGATAATATTTGCGAACAAAGAGTTCAGTTGACCTGGTAGTGCGAGACCTGGTATTGAAAGAGACTAGTGTTTTTTTTATCTCTTTCCCACAAACAGTTATATGTAACTGTTCTATACTTACTAGCTGGTCATTTGGAATACTGTGGAAATATACTATCAATTTACTATTATGATACTAAAATTTAATGGATGAAACATCCACCAGAGGCTCACTGGACGTACTGATCCCTTCTCTGAATCTGCCATTGACCATGTAACTGGCGGGAAACTGTATCGGCAACACCACTTTATTTTCAATGCCGCAGTGAGACTAGACGAAACAGGGTTTGATAAAGAGATGGGTTGTGCCAAATTATTTCGATCCGGCAAGTACAGTTTTGCATATATATATATATATATATATAAGGTAACATTAATACACTAACACGCAGATCTGCAACGTCGCAGATAGGCTATGGGTTCCTCGGCAAAATCAATTCTTACTATACTTATAGTAAGTAGTATATATATATATAAGTATATTCTATACTTTGAAATGTAATGATTAACCAAAAATTATTACGATTTTAATACAAGGAAATTCGGATTCTGATAACAATCGTTAAGAAAGAAATGTGTTTAAAACAGTAGGCCGCCCCATAGAAGAATAAGAAGTGTTTGTAGAAAGGGTAAGGAAATGATCAGTCTGTGATTTTTTTTATTATTTCGTTATAAAATTTGTGTAAGTAAGTTGCTTTCTACATGCCCGTGAGTATCGGTGGAGAAGACTGCATATTTTACACTTGCTCCTGATGCTAGCCTGTGAGAAAGGTTTCCAATCCCATCGTGATCCTGAGATAGGGGTACTAGCTAGCGTCATCCGTGTTTACCGCTATCGTTTTGATGGAATTCGGTTCTCGGCGAAGCCAGTGTAATTCTAATCTGTAATATGACTGACAAAATAGATTTTTCTTGGCAAAACAGATAGCCTTCTCCTACTAAAACAAGGCTTACAGAAAGAGAGAACTACCCGGAAAACTTTAGTTGGTTACAGTATTATAAGTAGCCTATTGGGAGTTTGTGCCAGTTATATTTTGCTACAGCTAACGCTAAACAGTAGTTCACTCACTACGTACCTCTTAGTGCGAATACAAAGTCTACAGTCTACCTACCGGCACGAACCACTCAGTGTTCCTCAATGTATTTTATAGGTTTTATTTACTACAGTGAGTGCACCCTAACTGTAATAGTTGGCGTTTAGTTTGAGAATTATGTCTGCAACTCTGCAACCAATACAAGTTCTCATTTTTTTATCTCAAGTTTACAAATCATTCTTTACTGAGACTCTTTCAAAATTATAGAAACATTTTCTGTGGCAATTTTCAATATTCCTTGTCATAATACAAATGGCCTTGGAATTTTAGTAAATATATACAAGAAATATTTAAATTGTAAAATGTTTAGCCTTGTTTTCATTCTTAATATATTTTTTTCACTATGTTGCCAGACATACTATTCTGATTTTTTTTTTAATGTATAGTCATACTCACGAAAATTTCTTCTTTAATTTAAATAGTGTGTTTTAATTTTAGTCACCTTTGAATAAGATTTTGACCGGCTAACGCAAGTGTCCAATGTCGTTTGCTGGTTTCCATTAACAATTTATTCGTGAGTCATGGCCGGACAGGATTGGTGGGAAAGGCGGGACAAGATGGCGAACCCGCCGTGTTGCCAAACTGTGCAAACTCCAAATAAGTTAAAGGTAAGCATGTACTATATATTAATACAAATAATATAAAATATGTTTCGATGGCAAAATATTATTTTAGTACATACATTTATGCGTTAAGATTAATGGGAGCGATTTAATGCAATACAAGTTGGAAATAAATGTCTTTTTTTACTGCGGTGGACGCACATTAATACATTCCCAGCTCTCCTATAGTCGACACACTACTCGTGTCGCAGTGAAGGTGTTCAACGTATTCTGTAGCTAGAGGAGTATCATAGTTTAATCATACATTAAAACAGGAAAGCCGATGATTGGATTGTCATTACGTAATTTCATTTGATGTTTAATTTGCTATACAACTTTTCGGAGTGGGTAGTCGAGAATTTATAATAGCAAAAGTCAAAGTTGTGCATATGAATCTAGAATGTATCGGAACGATCATGAGTATTATTTCATAAGAACAATATCAAACCTGATCAATACATATTCAAGCGGTTTTACATTGTTCTTATAAAGGGTATATTTTTTAAGTATATAAACGATAAAATGAAAAATGTTTCAGATTTTTTTATGAATAATCAATAAAAGTATTGAAAAATCATATACCATATGGATGCATATTTATTATATCTTTAAAACTACCAATCTCACCTTGTTCTAACACGGTAAATTACAGCGTAAAAGAGGTCTAACATTGTTCTTATAGGATTAAAAAACAAGATGGAGGCCACTAGTAAAGGAGGTTCACCTTAGCTATACGGAAGTAAAATACACAACTATCTGATAGATACTTTCATCGTATACACTTCGTATTCACCTTGGAAAACGGAAGTAATATGCACAACTATCAGATAGAGACTCGCTCAATTTAAGCTTCCATCGTCTACACTTACAATACTATTAAACGCTTATCAACATCAGCACTGGTATACAGGATTCCGTAATCCACGCAATCGTGGCCATAATGAGCGACTTGCCGATGGGTGGAAGGTATAATTGAATTGACTTCTGAGTACATTTCCTCACAACAGTAGTTACGGGTTACCATGCAGTGTCTAACAACTACCTAAAGTTATCCTAATATGACAGCCATTACCATCTGCTTCCTGCAGTAATGGCGACCGCTGAAGGAATGTGCTCCAACAGGACTTGTTACGCGTGTATATCTGCTGACTTTTCCTTATTCGACTGTGGCCTTGGATGACCTACCTCTTTATTCTTTATTTCCTTTCACGACTTTTTTATGACGTGAACCGCGCACCATCATCGTTTGATTTGTGTATTTTTCTTTTTCTTGTTGTTCTGTCATGAATTTCTAGTAGTAAATATTATGTTATTACGTTACAATTCAGAAAGTAAACGAGCTCAGTTAGGAATTTTCTAATAAGGCAGGAACTAATTTCTCAGTGAATATTTTGGACTAATGTAATCGTTCACAAATTTTTGTAAAAATAATGTTTTAAAAGTATAAAAAATACTGAGTATACCAAAATAGCAAAAAAAAGAAAAAAAAAGAAATAAATTGTACACATATCCTATCTCTACATTAATAAGTTATGACTACAGATTAACACTGTAAGGTGCATTTATAATAACTGTCAGATGGACAGTTGTATAATCTTATGGACATGAAACGAATACCAGTGAATTGCATAAATTATCAGAATCATTTTACATTTCTAGAATAAATATACTATTTACAGAATTCTTATCTCGATATTATGCAACACACAAATCTGTTCTGAAACTACTGAAACAGTTAAGGTCTGCTTAGAATGGCCTCGGTCAAATGTAAGGTAAGGCAATCCTGTTAGATCCTTCTAGATTTCAGTTGAACCGGTTACCCACATCACGAGATTTAATCTGTACGGTGTATATTCTAGAACTTTCGTCATCTCAATGTGATCGAATGTACCATCCGTTTTGTTAAGATCGATTCCTGGCTCAAGATTAGCATAAGAATTGCTTCCAAGTTGCTGTAGTGACGGAACACGTGTAATCGCAGACACGTGTATTGTGTCACGTGACCTGTGGTCTCTCTCTCCCTCCATCGGAATAATACACGTAACAAGCGAGGTTTAAGGTGCCATTAAATAATTTTCTTGTTAATCTCACAATATTAGGTTCACGTAGAAATCTTTTTGCAAAACCACATACAATGTGGTAATTGAAGTTTGAAGAAGACTATAAAATAACAGTTCCGTCAACCGAAGATGTTGTTTCAGTGAGAGGTAGACCTAATTAAAATAAAATAGTGTTATTCTATATTACTAGTATTCTATGAGAAATACCTATACTATCCAATTATAAAATCTTTTGCCTCACGGAAACGTTCGAGATGCACCCTATTTAATTGTAAACAACTATTAAAAACTAATTTAATTGCAAAGCTAAAGTAATTAAAACCAATACTTCATATTATGTATTTAGTAAATTCGGATCTTCATAACACAAATATGTTCATTACATTGACGTTCAGTCAAAATGGGGATACGCAAAAGTGACTTTCGGTAATTGAAGATTCAAAAATTAGTGGTATGTCGTAACAATTTGCTTACTCTATTTGAACGCTGTGTCTTTGATTTTATATGAGTCTTTGAGAAAATGTTGTACCCAATAGTAAAATTTATTGCCACTTGAAACGTTTTGGTTGTTCGCTATCTAGCGGCTAACGAAGGAAACCGATTATAAATGTACTATAGGAAACGATTAACATTAACGATTAACGATTAACCTCTGCTAATAGTAAAAAAAGATTTTTAATTTAATTCATAACATTTAAGTAATTACTATAAGATTAAAATTTATACGACTCTGAACAAAAGATTTATTATGATAGCGCTATCTTTGTTTTACCGAACAAAATTTCTGTCACAATCCTCTATAGGTGCCAGGTCTATTCCCTTGTAATGTCGGCTTTTTAATTCTGAGTTTATCTTGTGACTTTATTCCTTGTGTAGATTTACATCCAAGAACAATATTCTACAATTGTAGAATACATAGCACTTCACTATGTTTCCTTTGTCGTAAGTTGTCAAAGCTGCAACTACTAAACACTGAAACAGTCACCAAACTTCAACTATTCAACACAAAATACACTTACTCGTATGCTAAAAACATACTTTATAATTAAAACATAACTCACCTGACTGAGTTTTACTCATAACTCATAAACTGAGTAAAATGTACAGTGCAATCACTTATAAAATTGCTCATAAAACCAAAAGCAATTTTAGTTTCAAAAATAAAAAAATTCAAGTTAGAACACTTTTAAAGCTAATAAAATTGTACTAAACTAATAGTACAAAATCCAAAAAAACCTCATTTTCATTTTTTTTAAATCGGTCGATCCCCTTTATATAAGATGCCACATTTCAGTACATAATATATTATGTGGTACATAAAGTAAATTTTCAGTATGGGGACTTAAAAAGTCTTACGGAAACGATGAACTTCATTTAATTTCCTTAAATTTCTGAGCTTTTAGCACCTTTTTTATTAGGTTATATTATATTAAATTCCATCTACTGTTAAAAAAGTATGCAAACAAGTGTATACCAAGTAGAAGAGGTAGGCTATGTGGTGGTCATGCACTCAGTCGGCAAAAAGCAAAAGAGATTCTCTTCTTGTATGAGGTTTACTGGTTTACATAATGTACAAGCTGGTTACGTAAGGTGATGAGTTAGCTTTGTCATTCTGTAAACCACATGTACTGTTTTTCGATTATTCTTACTAAATTCTGGGAAAGTAAATATTTCCTGATTTATTCCTTTGCTCGTTTGGGTGGAAAATCATAGATTTAGGGTCTGGCAGTCAAAATTTACATTGCCCATTTAAATTCAAAATATATTAAATAAATTCAAAGTAATTAATCAAAATGTCGAGCACCCAATCAAAAGACGCTAATGAGTTTTCCTCAAAGGTTCTCACATGTTTAGTTTATTACACATAAATACCAATTCAATTCTGTGTTTGACAATAACTATTAATTGGATATTTTTAAGGAAGGTTTCATTCTATGGAAGGTTGTACGCCATTAATCGTGTGGAATATCCTTACCTTATAAGTTTGTTTGTTAGGCAGCCTATGACTTTGAAACGAACTAAACTTTATCTAGTCATTAAAAACTACTATTATTATTACGTAAACTACTGAATGGTTACATTTCCATGTTTCAAATTCAAGAATAATTATTTACGTTACTGTACTGATAGGGTATACCGAATCTACGATGACGTTCAGCATGGGTTTCGAGAAACTCTTTCTTAGTAACTAAGGTACAGTTATAAAATGTACTTGTGTTATACAATCACTTTGGCTTAAAGTTCAACTATTGTTCTGTTACAAATTTTATTTGGCATAGAGAATCATCAAAAGCTCATTTCTTTATATCTTAAGGGGTCGTTATAGATGAAATTAAAAGTGTGAATTTATGTAAGTAGTAGGGAAAACTCCTTTTAAATAATGTTTGATTTATTTGTGTGTATACGTTAGCAAAAGTAATAACAAATTATTTTCTGTTCTTGTTTCTTAGTGTTTAAAATACATTTCTATTTATATCAAGTTTAAATGTGTAAATCCTGTTTAGATATTTTGTTATAACTATCGTAGAGAATAACCTCTTGAAAACATCTCTATTATTGCATTTGTCTCTAAGGAATTACCATAAAAAACTGAGGTGATGAAAGTTGAAGAAAATGAGTCTTAATTATAGAAATTGTGGCTTTATGAATAAGCGAATAAGATCGCACCAATACGTAAGTGATTCGAGTCCTACATTAAACTGTGGTCCCTTAGTTTTTTTTATCAATAAGGCTATTTCCTAATAACCTTTTCTGAACATCGCTGACCTTGAAGAGCTACACGACCAAACAGAGCTCATTTAAAAAATCATATATCTACTCACCATCCCCATTCATCATAGTTGGGTGAAAAGTGTATTAATGGGAATCATGACCACACGTTCTTATGATTTATTCTTTTCAATTACCAAAGATTACTTCCTAAGTAAATAAAAATAACATTTTTAATCAACCTTAAGTTGCCCAAAGGAATATTTTTAATCTTATTTAACTTTAATCATAAAGAAACGTCTAATCAGAAAGTTGTCGGATGAACGACAGAGAACGAATTGAGCAAACAAGTTGGATAATTAATCAACTCGCAACACTCAATTTAACTCATACCTAATTACGTATCGTGAAATAAATCTTTATGATAAACAGTACTGTCACTCATCCTACCGATTGTTTACATTGAGTTAAACTTATAGTCGTAATTACATTCAAATGACAGTTTTCCACGATATTTTTGTATAGTAGTAATTAAGGTGGTTAAAACGCGGTAAGTTGTTCGCATCACAGTTTTTGTTTTTCCTGTAAAATGTATGTTTGGAATATTTCTCAATCATTTCATTAAAACAATATTTCTTATATTTCAATATTAATTATTTCTTCTTCTACATGGTACCGTACCATAATGAAAAGCTATCTTACCTGTAGTTTGAATCTCGACGACAGACAGTTTTAATTGCGTTCATTTTACATCCTCCGTTCTCTTATGACGCCGAGAAATTAGGCGAAGGTTGGTAGCATTTATAGCATTAAAATGGTGCAATTGGCTTTGATTAGGATATCATTTTATTGCAACATTGTAACCTTTTAAGATAACTTTATTTGTTACAAAAAATCAAGTATAAAATATTTGAACACACCACGAAGAAGTGCATGCGTTTAAAGTACGAAATTAGGCATATTTGTAAACAGGCTCAAATAAAAGCTGCTGAAGATAAAAAAATTAATTTAAAAAGACTTGACTTTATATGAGGTATTTAGCTTCTTCATAAGGTGAAATATCTTTGAATGATTTGCGACTATAAGGAAATTACATTTTTTACGTATTTAACAAAATGTTTCAGAAGTACATTATTTTTGAATAAATTTTAAACGTGCATTTCCTGTCCTAACATCTTTTATATGCATACTGTAAAATTGTATATACTTATCATCAAGTGTTTTTTTTTTTTTTTTTTTTTTTTTTTTTTTTTTTTTTTTTTTTTTTTTTTTTTTTGGACTAATTAAAGATGCTCTTAAGTTCTGCTTCAAAACACTATAATTACTCATGAAATAATACAAAACGTGTACTTTGGTATGACTTAAGGAAACCTAAAAGGGCTGTGACCATAATTTGATTAAAGATTTAAAAGGTTTTCAACGAAATTGAACTACGACTTGTGTACGCCAAACCAAGTCTTATAAACTCAGTCTGGATCACGAGAAGCTCTTGTGCTGCAAGGTATTAAAAATGCGATCTTAAGAAATACAGTATGAATTTAAAACAAACAAAGCAGTAAATGTGGTTATGAACACACGGCATAGAAATATATGTGTTGTTTTTAAAATATTGTTGGAGAGTTGTTTGTGTAAGGTTATATATTTCTTATTCCATCTTCGAACGTTACAGTTAATTAGAGCTACTTGGCGTATTTATAAAGTTCTTCTATTTACTGTTCATAGGGTACAAAGGGTATAACTGTGAGTCATTTTCACACTTTCCTGTTACGTATGTTTTATTCAGACAAATACGTAGTTAGTAATTCTTATAAAACAATGCTCAATAACGACTGTGCGCAATTCGAATATTAAAGCTAAAGGATGTTCGTCTGACGTCATTGCTGTGACAACTCCTGCCTACGTCTAGCTCGTACGCTCGTCTCTGACGTGGCGAGGAAAGAATTAATGTATTTCTCATCTCATTGGTCGGCTCGTATCGGCCCACAAGAGTTACTAGAATTGTGAATCTTAGACGGTTCAGTCGCACGTGCGTGTATACACACGTACACGGGTTTTAAAATATCACCTCTTTAATAACATATGGCTGCAGATGTAGGAGATGAGAAGAAAATTAAAAGTAAATTTTCAATTATCAGCTTACGACTAAGATGAAAACAGAGAGCATTTAAATATAATTACGATAACGTTTCCATGGGCTTTATGTACTGAGGTGAACGCGTTGAGGAAACAAATACAAACAAACCGCAATGAAGTTGAACTGAAATCGTGAGAAAGCTCGTTACAAAACTCAAGTAACGGATGAGAAACCCTACAAACCATCGTCGTTAGCAATAATTACCCGGTAGTAAAAATGAGTTATACTCTGTGTTTGTTTACGTTTTCGGTCATTCGCTTTAACATTTGGCAATGTTTCTACTGAAGTTTTGATATTTCATTGTCAGTATCATTTCCACATCTGTTCATCGTTCTTGTCTAGTTAAATGCAATTATTAGTGGGGCAATGTAAAATAGTATATAATTATATATATATATATTATATATATATATATATATATAGTATACATATATTTTGGATTTGTCAAGTATATTAATCAAAGAGGTCTTTAACCTATTCTATAACAACAGTGGTAGAACTGAAAGGAGAGACACGTTTACAAAGATCTAATTATTTTACAACTATTTCTATTATTATACTATGTGTGCTGTTGAAAACATTTCTCTTAAACTATTTAATCTTCGACTTTAAGCATATCTTACTAGATATGAATATTTCAACTATGAGGAATTTAAGATTATTAAGAAATTTTATTTTATTGAACACTTCTCCAAGGGATTCAATAGGTCGAGCTTTGAAGTCTGTAGAGTTTGTACTGTATTGAACGTTATAGGTAGTTGCATATCTGAGAATTTAGTAGCCATATTTTATTTTATTTTATTGGTGTGTTGAAATTGGATTAATTAATCTAAATAAATACAATTTTAAAATTGACGTAAAAATCTCAAAACCAAAAGAGGATTAAGATAATCGATTTGCGCCAAAATTCGTTATTTTTATTTCTGCTCTATTAATATTTCACAAAAGGAGAATCGAACTTTGAAATTATAATTAGGAGCTTTCTATCTTGAGGGGAAAACGCTTGGAGATTTATGATGTGAAAAAGTTGGCACTATTGGCATGGTAACACTTTCCAAGTTTCGTTTTTCTACCTGCAACCGTTCACGTATACTTGGATTGATTATACGAATATCTATCATTACCTTTATGTTTATCTTGTGTACATTGTAATTATATAAAACAAGACGTGTTACTTTAAATAAGCAATTTCAAGATTGTAGGTTTATTTTCAATACTACCTCCAGAAGGCTCAAGGAGAGATAAGGTTACAATACTGTCATGAATGAGGCTAGCCAACTGTCCGTTCTTGGCAAAACTTGTATATGCATTGCTTAATTAGTTTTAAGAAAGATAACGAGAGCAAGAGTAAAAAAATGATTTAGTTTAGTTTAGTTAAAATTACAAATTATCTAGCGATAGTTTGTGAACACCATAAAGAATGGTAGAATATTTCCGAAACCTATATTGTATAATTTATTTCTTACATGTGCGCATTTGTCTTAATGCGTTTTAAATGCATTCTTCTCATTACTAATTTAATCTATTGCATGTTTCAAGTTTTAGTATATGCAAACTTAACACGCAACTTCAATGTCGAGTTTCCTGTTTATATAATGTTTACTCTACCTTGTTTGTGAATCTCATGTTACCACGTAGGGATGAGATAAGATCCGAAACGTAATTATTTGTTTTAAGTACTCATGCTGAGATAACAGCAAGGACAAAATATTAAAGAAATGGCAGGTTTCTTGACGGTCAGTTGAGAGCCTTGTGTGGCTTATGAACAAAACACACATGATTTCGACCATCATATCAACTTGGATTAAATCGGTTATGAAGTATGTGCATGCGGCTGAATAAACTCCTCCAACTATAAGCGACCTTGCTATACGTAGATACGCAGTGTATTTAATTCATGAGGACAAAATTGTTTTATTGTAAATTAATTGGGAAATTAAAATACTTTCTAAATTTTCTATAAAATGTTTTCTAAACTTTGCACCACCGATCACTTTAACGTTTATCCAAATATTTATCTTAGGAATTCATTTTGGAGGCGCATGTTACTTATTCAGTCTCAATCTGGGTCGGTAATTTTTGTTTAATTATTTAACTCTTAGCAAATCTTGAGTACTAGACTTCGCTAACGCTGATTCACATTGGATGGAAATGCCTCATCACTGAATCGGATCCTGTCAATGTAGAAATGATAATTCAAGCAAAATTTCAAGTGTACAGCACAATTCGTTCTCGACTTATCCTTGGACAAACAGTTAGGCAAACGGAAGAGAAATTTTGACAGCTCCTCTTAAATTGATAAGATGCTAAAGCTCAGCAAAAAATAAATTCCAGATTTAGATATTAACCCTAAAAATGCTCGACTGAAAATTCTTCAACCACTGATATTTTTGTTTTCTTTTATTGAATCGACTGGTTTTTAACGCTGTCTCAGAGTCGTCTTCTGGAATCTGGAGTCATGTTCGCCGGAACGAAGAAAGGCGGCGACAAAGAAGCTCAAAACGAACCTTAACTTAGTTTAGACATCGAATACGTCTATAAATAGGTGAGGTGGCAGTCTCATTATCTCATTAGGTGCACAATTGAGTACACTACGATGTTTCTGACACGATCTCCAAACATGGTGAAGCAACCGAGTTTTCTACACATAACGAAGCTATGGTTGGAAGGGTTGACCCAATTTAAATGTTGAGTTTAGTCCCAGTTAACCTTCTTCTTATTATTAAAATAAAAGAGATTGTTAATACGCAGGTAATTCAGGATTACAATAATAGAAATTACTTTTCACTCTATAAACTATTTTATAAAGTCAAGGTTAAAAACATTTAAAATTCAAACCCCAAATCAATCTAATTGATAACACAAAATGGAGACCCGTGTTCAGTGGTGAAAGGGTTGTTCAGTGTGTGGAAGCGGTCTAAGACGCCCTATACCAAACTATATTACATTGGTTAGTATGTTGGTAACCTAAATTGTATGTCAGAAATAAAGGTAAGAAAATAATTGGTGCAACAATACTAAAATAATTAAGATAAACCATGATTTACATGTGGAGAATCAAAGTTTTACTTGTTACACGAATTAAAGATATTTGTTACATTTCAATATTGTTCAAATTCAATTAAAAGTCCCTTAGGTGGTGCAATTGGTTTCCGGATGTAATATTCGAGGAGTGGTAGGCGTTTGAAGTAAAGTGAAAGTGAAACCCGAAAGAAATATATCAGGCCGAAAGAAAACCCGTTAAAGGATAATGCTATGAACTTTTACACTGTGTATATGAAAAAATACTATAGAGCATACATTTTTTAATTGTATAAAACAATAACATTTCCTTATGAAAAAAATATTGAAACATGTAATTTTCTAAATTATATATAGAGTTAAAAAGTATTTTCTTAAGTCATAAATGTATCAAACACATTTCACCCTTTAAATGTATAACTCATTTATATACTGTACACTTTCTATAAGTTCTAATTTAGAAGTCTATAATTCAACTTGGAGTGTAAAATATTCAATACTTGTTCTGTCTTCGGGTAGTTATCTTAATGAGTATGGATTTAAAGGACAAAAGTATTTTCTCAACCAAAACTCGATTGGTTGAGAAGAGAAAACATACTTTACTACATATGCTCAGGATAGCCTTCGTTCTCTATTCCCAAACTGGGTGAATGTACCAAAATGAACAGGACGTGACCATTTTTGATCCACGATCCAACGTCCCCTTCGTGGAGAGTCGCTCCGGGTTAGCCAGGCGGAGAGACGAACACACGAGATGCACTCCAATCAAGGCCCCGCCACAACAATGCACAATGACGTCACAACCCATGATACCAGATATTTATCTTCTGAAGCAGCTCTTAGGACTGGTTTGTGCACGAGTTGGTGTTCCCCAAGAGATAAAGTGAACAGGCTTCGAGAGGTGGTCGGTTTCGTCATCCGTCTAATTTTCAAAGCTTCATCACAAGTTTGATATTTTACATTACCAGCACAACAAATGGAAACGAAGTGAAAAGGGACATAAATAGGAATTGCACTATAATAATGCAATCCATGTTTAGTTTGTTCCATCCTCATTCACTGAATCAGTGAACTTACTACCTTTCATTAATTTCGGAATTTAACTACCTAGTTAAAATGTTTAATCATTTAACAAATTTAAAGAATTATTGAGGGAAGATCTGTTACCAGGGCTAAGAAAAACAGTTAAAAACAAAGAAGTGAGTATTTAAAAACGCTCTGTAAAAATTATGGCTTCAGAAAATTATAAGTATTTCTATTTTTTTTTTTTATGAAAATTTAAGAAGTTACATTTACTATA
This sequence comes from Homalodisca vitripennis, assembly GCF_021130785.1. NCBI lineage: Eukaryota > Metazoa > Arthropoda > Insecta > Hemiptera > Cicadellidae > Homalodisca > Homalodisca vitripennis. Next base: position 43,692,692 of record NC_060207.1, on the reverse strand, counting down.
CATATTCTAAAAACACTTATTTCCTTATCTTCAGCCGTTTTTTTCACTCGTAAGTGTGTTTCAAGAATCCCTCAACTACTAATTTCAATGCCTACAACGGCTCAATGAATAATCATATAGTTATTGATTTGGTTTGATTTTTCCTAATTTTAGGGAAGGTCTAAACTTTTGAACTGAAAAATAACCCAACTTAAAATCAATTATTTAAATAGATCCTCTAGTAAGCTGATAGTAAATGATCATTTAGTTTAAATATGCCAACATTAAAATGAGAGCTATGATTTAGGATGGCACGTGAATTGTCTAACGCTAAGAAAACTATTCAGACTTAAACCCATTAGGGCTTGAGTTGGTCTTAACCGTTCATGTAATGCCATAAACTATTAAAGTCTGTACGGTATAAATCACCTTGACAGAGAACGACAGGATGATTTCTTGTGGTGAAGCCATGTGCGCACTTAAAGTAATAGGACATGCATTCATTGTTCTGTGACAACTCTATCGGTAGCAGAAATGCAAAGTCCTACAGGTGTCTACCTACAAGAAATTTTTATTTATTCTGCAATCACTATTCGGTAAACTCATGTACGAGTATACCAATCAACACAGATGCTGTATTAAAAAAATACGTCGATCAATAATTGATACAGTTAATCAACTGGTCGAAACTGAAAAACAAAGTCCGACAGCTACAAATCAATTTTAATAACTACTACCAAGAGTCTTAATAATTTTCAGCCACTGGATTCAACTTTTGTAATTTAATCACCTATAACACCTAAAACAAAATTTAAATCTGTTAGTGCCAGGAGACACTTGTCTTGTGCATTGTTTTATTGGACATCGCTACTAAACTTATTCTTCCTAGACTGAAAGAACTTGTTCGTAGTAGACAAATGTTATACACCACAACAATTCAGAGTTCAGGTGTTCTGATAATGGAGAGCAATTAACTTGGATAGCACATTTTCCAAAACATAGATTTATTTTTAGACGCATAAAAGTTAGTTAGTGTACATTTAAATTGCCAAACAAAAAACATAAATTAGATGTTACGTAAGTTTTTTTATCATGTTACATATGGTATGTTTTATAATTTGGCTAAAATTTTAAATTTTAATTACATCGGTTCCATTAAGGTACAATTTGACCTCTAATTATTGTCTCCCACATATTTCCATCAGGTGATCAAATAATCACTTTCCTTTTTAGTCAGGACGAAATTAGCTGTTTTTTTTTATCAGATGTCAGGAACGCGAATCAACTCATCACTTCCTTGACGTCATCCTGCATCTAGTCATTAACGTTCACTCTGCCACACCGGCAAGCAACGTGTTCTGCAACATCATCCATTAAATGGGAATGCTGTTTTGATATACGTCACTTGTTTCTTTCGGAGGAAATTAAACTGCGATCTGTTCAAGGTCGACCATTAGCGTAATTCTGGCAATCGTAAAGTAATGCTTGTGACGTCTAGGAACAATAAAGAGTTTCAATTTATGTTTCTGGGACCGAGGATTCGTGTTTGAGTAACGAGTACCATTATCAGCACCCATAGAACTGGTTTCAAGTCCAAATTCTCACCTCAACCTCGACTGGCTCGGTTTTTATTGAAGACCCTCACTCGGTTCCCGGCTCGTTTTTTTTGCCATTGGATAATAGACAATGCGAGTACAACAGCTCTTCAACTATATCCCTTCCATTTCAAGTATCCAATATTATGGTCTATTTAATATCCATCTCATCCATGAATAACCACAATTTTTATAGAATATCCTAATGTCACTCGTTATTAGTACCTTTGAAATAATACGCTGAAATTAATGCCTAGCACCGTTTAAGATTACCCATGTATGCCTCACTGATCTTCCACACAAGGAAACGAAACCATTGATAAAAAACTAGTACATAAAACAGTTTTATACCTTAACCGAGTTAATACGCAGATCGTCATTGCAGAGTTACTCTCCAGGATGAAGTGCGAAAGCCTTCCACGTGGACCCAAATTGCGTTTATAAAACAAACCATTAAGGTGGATATATAGACAATTACACAATGATTACGCCGTTGTCCTCGTGCCACATCAACGTGCCTGATCGACTTTACCGCTTGAAAATATTTAACTTGTGGAGTAGAAATAGAAAAACTATGAGGTGGCAAGTTGTACCGAAGACAGAGGCAAGGGCAAGTACTTTATGGATTTCGATGTTGTCCTTTTCGATGAGTATGTCACATTGAGAATATTTTTTAATACTCAAAATGAAAGTAGTTTATCGGTAATATACCACTAGTAACAGGTAAATGTTTACTAAACTGAGATCACGTGGAAACCTAATATTCCGGTAGATATGCTGAGATACCTTCTTCAGTCTTATTATCAAATAAACACTACGTTAGATTCTGGGCCGTCTCGATCATCATGATAAGTTAAAACAGTTAAGATTTTATTGTATTCTTGATATTTTAGGTGCCACTATAACTGCAACTGAATAAAAATATTTAAATACAAGTAAATAGCCAAATCAATACGATTTATGTAGACAGAAAACAGGAAATATCTCTTCATTCCTGTAGAAACTGGTACTTATCTAAACCTTTCCTCAAGTACGGATTAAATCAGAAAGGATTGGCCTCCACGTTAGAATCAAATTGGCAGTTCAATGTGTAGCTGTTTTCCTAATTGATCGGTGTTCACGTACCGCATAAATCTAAATGTTAAGATAAAGCATACACAGAGTGAGTCAGATAAGATATCCTAAGCATATAGTCAACTAGGAGAACAATTAGAGCTGTAAAAAAGAAACTAAATGAAATTATCCTAATTCTCATTTAGAAAATCTATTTACAATACAAGGTTCTATCAAACTCAAGTTAGAATCTCGAAATGTTAAAATGTAAACCAAATGTTTGTAAACCACATTGCTTTAAAACTCCAGTCGACAAAAATATGTTGGTGAACTTTTTTTTAAATATTTTGCCATTTAGAAATAGTGAACCAAAACAACAAAATTAGGTTTTATGCAAAACAAGCACTTTTTTATTTCAAAATAAAATAGTAAAACCAGCAAAATTTTACAAATTTTTACATTTAAACTATATGTCTATCTCTAATGAGTTTTCAGTGATGAAACCATTTTTTTAATGTTGAATATTAGTAGGCCTATATAGCGGCATTATTGCTGTAGTTTGTAATTATTTCATTTTCAAACGTAACTGTGTCACCAGGTGCTTGGGCTCAAAATTTTAAAAATTAAATTAAAAAGAGACATTTTTGTGCATTTTTTCAACCAATTGGAAAACGGTTCACTAAAAAAACCATACAAATTTTAGTTTGTAATGAATATTCTTAAAAAAGACATGCCAAATGCACATATTTTACAAAACTTATTTGTAATCTATAACAATATAATTTTTGTATTTTCAAAATAAAAATACGTCATTAATTGACTTTTTGTTATAAAAAATGAATTAATTAAAAATGTTGAACTAGAAAACTGAATGGCTTTACAAAAGAGCTCTTAAGCATGTCAGACAATTTTTTGCAGTTTTTCAATTGTTATTTATTGGCCCTCAGACTAAAATATTGGTTAAATAGGTTTGTTGTATATAGAAGGTAATATTAATAGAGTCACATAATAAATTTATAAAAACAAAAATAAATATGTATCTGTTAACAACAATTCCTAAATATGTAGTGCAAATAATAATAATGGAAATAGTGTAGCTTGAAAAAGGCATGAATTAAAAATGTTCTCTTTTTTTCCTTCTACGTATCCTGGGCTATTCAAGAAAGTTATATATGGAGTGATTCTAAATTTGGTATTCAAGTGTTTTCTTACAAATTATAAATACCAAACTGATATTTAATTAAATGAAAGTAGGTATACACTATTTAGTTTATTAAAATGTAAAATCAGTTGCTTTTAAAGTAGTACAAGAAGACCTATAAATATATGGATACGTAGCGTAGCATAGGCTTAATGTTTAAAGTGATAAGGATTTGTAAATTAAGATTTTAAATTCTAGAAATAATGTCATATAGGGGACTGAAAAAAATTACTGTTGTACTAAGTTTTCAAGTATTAATGGAATTAGTAAACATATTTAAATTAAATTAAAACCTTTATTTTTTGTAAGTATTACATTATACTTATTGTTTAAATGTAATATTCATATTTCAAAGGTTTAAATGTGAAAAAATGACATTCACCTTTGTTTGGGAGCCAAGAGCCAATTTGTATTGTGTAAGCACCAAACCTATTTTTCCGTGAAATCGATAGAGACGTTTCTCTTGAGAAGAAATCGATCGGCGTTTTTATATATAAGCCAAATACCATTGACTGTCTGACTGATCACATTTTCCCAAAAACTACAAGACTTTGGATTGTGAAGCGTGGAACAAATATTATTTATAGGCTTTTTATTCTTAGTAAAAGAAAGGATTTTGAAAAATTCTGCGCGGAAGTACGTGTAAGAAATCGACGTTGGTGTTATGCATGTTGCCCATTTCTTACAATATTCAATTAACCACGTACTATATAGGAAGGTGAAAATTACACGAAAAAATATATAAAAGCCATAGTTTTTATGTTTATAAAAAAGTGCAATTTAAATTTAAATGTTTAAAACAATACAGCTTTTGTATTTTGTGAGAAATGTAGATATTAATTTAACTCGATGCATAAGAAATACACGGGGTTTATGGAAGCAAAAGCTCCCACCAGAATTTTATTCCTGTTGATTAATGGTAGAGGTTTATTTTTGGGAGTAAATATACGAATATACTTGACTCTGAAGAAAATTGATTAATACTCATAATTACTTTTTGAGAAAATTGCTATTAATATTAAGTTAATGTATTGCTTTCAAGCCCAAGGAAAAAAATATATCATAGCAATTGAGGTCCCATCTCATGGAATAGTAGCCACGTTGTTGAATAGAGAAAATTGCGCACTCAGCATTCAAATATCTCAACTTAAACATTACGGATACTCCAATGAGCAAAATTTCAAAGAATTTAACTCAGCACATGTTCTTCCAGGATGGAAGCTGATTGTTTGGAACCAGTGTACAATTAGAGAGAATGTGAATCTTTGAACAGGACTTTCCAAGACATAATGTAGCTGCAATTCAATTATGGGGGATGACTGTTGCTGGCTGATGATTTTAGACAGACATTATCTATAATACCCCGAGGAACTTGCCTTGGTGAAGTTAAAGTCTGTATAGTTTTATCTTTGGATGTAAATATGTGAGTGCACCCTAACAGTGCACTATAGATGTGGAATTGCCACACTCACTAGAGATATGAGACGGGAAGTTACCGGAGTTCAAGTATGACACTTTGACTATTTCGGAAAATATTTGCGAGGTTATTTAAGACCTAAAGCTATTAGCAGAAAATATCTATGCTGATGTGCACAATTTGGCTCTAAAGAAACATCTTGGCTCAGAGAACTATCGATCCTAAGTCCTGCATCTTACACCCACGATCTTTAATTAGAGCAACATTCCACGGAGGTTGTGAAGTACCAATATATTGACTCAGTAATAGAACCAGAAGACGCTGTTCACTATGCTGTTAAGTTTATACATAACCTTAACCTGCCAGGAGTTTTATTTCACAATTTGTGTTTGAAAGCTGGATATCTAATGGTGTTACTACATGACCTCATCCCTCATGCAATGGCACAAGACTGCAAGTTAACACTTTGCACTCTTATATTATAGAGGCTGATGTGGAACAGGTGAAACAGTTTTCATACTCCATATAACCGTATATAATGTATAAACAAACACTTCAATAACTATGACATTCTATTTTTGTGAGGCCTTTCGTGTTCAATGAACACATCATCAGACCCACATAACTGAAATAAAAAGGTTTATGTTTCCTTCCTAATTTATGTTTCCTTCAGATTATCAGTTCCAATTTAAAAGACTACAGTTCCCAGTCAACCTCTGTTTTTCTATGACAGTAAATACAACTTAAAGACTCAACCGATATAGACATTCCATGGAATGAATGCTAACCCATGATAGTTATTAAGCGTTTTCTTTTCTTCTATTAAGGAAAAGCTCCAGAACCAGCAAAATGTTTAATGTACCTGCCTGAACATATTATAGTACTGATGAATCATTATAGAATTGAAATATAGTAAGTGTTAACTTCCTATGGACTGGATGTAACCAGTATTATGCATTAAACGCCTCTAAACCTGGTGGATTCACTTTCATTAAACAAACATTCAAAAGTTAGATATCTTTCAAAGTCAAGAATGTAACCTTTCATATACTAAGGTAACAACTTCCATTTGACTTTCCATTTTCCATAGATCGGGAGGTCCTATATTTGGCAGAACACACAATCCTGGGACTTGAAAAGAATGCTCCTACTCAGAGGCCAGGAAATTTTATGTCACATGAACTTTCAAAGGTCGAGATTTGCCGAAGGTCGGGGCTGAAGCCATTGCCCAGCCTATTCGTCGTATAAACCGAGGGCTTCAGCATATTGGAACCGCCCCAGAGGAATGTAAAATCGTGATACGCCCAGATATGTTGTGAACTACGAAGAACATATACTAATAGTATTGTGGCTAATAACCCAAAAATCATTTTTGAATCAAGCCATATAGAAATCAAAACTCGCGGTGTCACAAAACTGTTATACTGATTTTCAGATTCAATGATTTGCATTGAACATTAAGACATTGATTTTCTGTTTTTATTCGTTTAACCGAGATTTATAAAATGTATGTTGCATCATGTTAAATATTTGTAGAAAATCAATTTATTTTATAGTAATAGATAATGACGGAATGAAAATGTGCGCTCCTCATGTCCTACACCAAGAAGGTCTTCCTTGAGACTATCATCCTGAATCTCTTTCCCTGGTGATAATCGAAGGGCAGAGCTGTAAGTTTGTTTTTATTGAGGATACATTCTAAGTGATTCTGTAATTCTATTTATTACCACCAAGCTCTCTACAATTTTGCGTCTTAATGACAATTTCTTAATGATAACAAAATCCTTTACCCAGTTGTCAACTTTGATCTATTATTCTTAATTTACGAATCTCTTAACGTTATTTCATGTTTACAAGGTCCCATTGTAGTTTTCTTTTCTTAACTTTTTTCTTGTCTATAAATTTCTTAAATATCCCGTTTTGGATTTAAATATTTTACGTATGGCTTAAAATTCTTAAATTATATCCACGTTTTTAAATTTGGTAATCAATTTTATCTATTTCACTCAGAAATAAATGTTTTATATGTTTCGTCAGTTACAAATTTTATGTAACAAAACATTCTCTTGTTGGCCTATAAGTAAACTTTGCCTGATGCTTCAGACGGGGGTTTCCCAAATTTTGGACCCGTAGCTTCCTTAATATAAAGATTTTTTGGTGGTGCCCTTCAGGCGAACCAATATGAGACTCGCCAAAGATATACATTTTACGTCACAGTCAGCGCAATATAATTTTAATAGTAATTAATATATAAGGCTTTATTGATACTGATAGATTTTGACAATATTTACATATTTTAAAGCAAAGTGTATACTATGAAATAGAAAAAAAGAAAGAGGCGATAGAACTGATGGCCTTGTTTATCAGTCATGAAAACCTAGAATAATGTTTGACAGTGCAACACTTGTTTTATTAATTTTAAGGTTAACTATAAATTTAAATTTGTTTAACGGCAACTGCAGAAAAATCACACTTACTAAGAAATCGGCAAATGGTATCAATTCTTGAAGTGCATCCTTGCTTACAACTGGACACTCATCCTTGACCCTGCACCAAAAATATAAACTTGCGGCCTTCGTGTCAATATTACGTGAAAATATCTATCAGCTGTTCTGCTACCTCCTCCGTGATGTCTCAGGTGTCTCTATTTTCATAGTATACTTAGGCCTACACTCTGTACTGATTTAATTGTTGGCAAATTTTCATGAAAAATGGATCTTTTAACATGAATCCATTTTCGTGCAGTATTTCGTTACAATTAAATATAGTAGGCTACCCTTTCAAATTATTCGTCCATAGTTGATGTCACAAACATCTAGTATTCGGATCTTGTGTTTTGTTTTTGTTTCTTTAATGTCGTTAGATCAATAACCTTTTTGTTCTTTTTGCTTAAATTTTTCCCCAATTTGGCGAATTTTTAAGTAAATTTATGTGAGTATCTATCGTATGAGTAACTAAAATTCGAGGAGTAAATGTAATGAGAGGTGGCGCATACTTAGGGATTCTCTACTTCAATATACTAAGAATGCTTTCCTCAAAATTCAAAGACCGGCTTAACAGAAAATGTTTTGCATAGTCTTATTTCATTTGATAAATTCTAGTCCCTAGAGTTTTGTTTCACGAACAACCGGGTCTTTTCATTCTGTCTTATCACTCGTTAACTTCACACACCAAAATAAGTATCTTCAACACGCCATGATTATTTCGTTTCCCACCCAAAACCGATAATTGCCGGAGTGGTGTGGACTCACTGACACACTTACTGCTGACATTTTAATGGCACACTGCGGCCTGTCGCTATTTAAATACATTCGAGCGTTTCGTTCGGTTTTGGCAAAAACAAAGCGGACAGGTTATTAAACACGATAAAAAACCTTGTGAACCTTAACCCAGTTGGGACGTCATATGAAATGCAAAATGGAAAAAACACGCGTCGGGAGGACCAGACTGGTGCGGGTTTATCAAGGCCGCGTGTTTCGTTAACAAGATACGGTGAGCGCTACTGCTGGCCGCTGACGCTGCGATGGCCTCGGTCGCTGCCGTTATATTGCACCCTGCGGCAACTGTTGTAGATACCATCGCCATCGCGGGCTGACCGAGCCGACTTGTCAGGACATGTCAGATCATGTCTTGTCCGGTGCGTCGCGTCGGTACAGAGGTAATTAAGTGGTCGACCATCAGATTCATACTACTTTTCCCGCTTAATTGGACAACAAGGAGTGACTAGTGACAGAGCAATACCAACAAATAATAATCAACAAACAAGCTACGAGGTCTACAAGGATTAAACATATCTTAACATTTGTCATCTTACGAAAGCTACCAATTTTTGTTTTTCTTAAGGTACGTTCGGCCAAGCATGCGCTTCCAGTTTACTTGCCCACTTATTGTGCAAAGGTTTAAAACATTAATATTTGTACATTATTTTTTACAGGAAAACAAAAATAGAAAATTGATACCTTAGAAATCAAGTAATCTTAGCATATAAACAGCAATGGGGCAGATTTGAGAAAGTTATGGTGGACTGCTTAAAACCGGCATTCGTAGACTGTGGCCACGCACCTTTCCCCCTCAGACTATTAGATAATCAGGAATCATTTTCCAAACTCGGGAGAGTAACCGCGGAATAGCCCAGGGCAAGCAAAATCCTCTATGTTAATACAAGGGTACGGCGAGTCTGGTGGGTCAGTGCTGTGGCCAGCTGGTCCTGACCTAGCAGAGCCTGTTTCCGTCAGAGATCCGGTTGGCTGAGTTTACTACTCTCGGAATTAGAGTACTTCTTTACGACGCGGCCGCTTTTGTGAAGTCTATCAAAAATAGTAATGATTCAGTCACAAGGATGGATGGCGGGTAAATGTTATTTGTTCGAATTTGTCAGATTTTCTGAATACAGTTTAAAAATAATGTAAAACTTTGTGTTAGGGTATAAAGAAAGAATATAACGTAGATTAACTAAAAGCTATGATTGAGAAACGTAGAACACCTTACCGTTAGCCTACTTTAAATAAGTTATTTATAACCAGACCGCCAAACCATCTGTCAAACTCTAGTCATAAAATGGCATTACCATTGAAAGAATAAATAAAACTATTTGCTTTAAGATGCTGTAAAATCTTTTTAATGGGACATTTTTGTCTTAATTACATACAGAATTTCATAGTTACAGTACTTTACGACGCCTTAGAAAAATGTAGGAAACAATCTTTATTAATTATTAGGAATGTAACAATCATAATGAAATAAGCTGATATTACATAAGTTAATGGATGATAACTGTCTATATAAGAAACAAGTATGTGTTTAGTGATCAGTCATTTTAAACGAGAAAAAATACTCTTACAAGAGTAACAGTGGGACTTTGGAAGCCCGTGGCGCACTTAATTCAGACATATTTCAAATCTACATAAAGCAAATATAGTGTGCAAGAGCTTTATATTGATACCAAATATGTATACACAATAATAGATTTAGATACTTAAAATTGCTGTATAAAAATCAAGGCTTTTAGTAATATAGCTAACTTTTTGAGGAATATGGACATTAAAAATACTCCATTTTGAGTAACTTTGTTAAAAGGAATAATAAAAATAGCTGAGGATAAGGATATTGAATTTTTAAAGTTCAGGAATCACACGTTTTTAATGAAATTACCAGAATTAAATTATATGTTACCATACAAAAATCATTAGTGCTCGAAAGTACTACTTTTAATGCATGAAATTTAAAAAAATCTAATTTGTCTGTCCTCATGAAAGGTGTCATAATGGGCTGTCACTAAGATCATAAAAGAATTATTGTGATCAAAAACAGAATAAACCACCTTAAATTCACAGTCATATCTCCTACATATTTTATAAAAAGAAACATTTTCATATTATTTAGCACAGTTTACTGGATGACAAAGTATTGAATATTGATTTAGCATTAAATAAAAAAAAAAATAATATAAATCAATCAGCCGTTAATTTCCGAATTGGTATATACTCGTACAAGATATTACCAGACACCCTAGTTTATTGTGGCATATAAAGATCCAGTAGCCCTATCATAGCCAAGGATGTAGCCAGTGAGGGGGTCCAAGGGATCTGGACCCCCACATTTTTAATTTCTTCTATTACTGTTTTAATAAACGATTATTATTGTTTAAATAACTCAGTATTACTGACATATACTGCTGAAAGATCATTCTCAAAAAAGAAACAGATCAAGAACTTTTTAAGGAACAAAATGGGGCCTTATCTCTGTCCACTTCAGGAACATATCAGTCGTTTGACTCCTCTCCCAGATTTTTTCCTGGCTACCTTCTTGATCATATATATTTGATATAATTTCCTCTTAATTCAAATTATAATCTTTACGGTCTGTCATTTGGATTTTTCTGTCTCAAATTCTCAATTTAGACTGAGATAAAAATCTATTTTATTCAATATTTCACCTAATTATTTTACGTCAATACTTAAAATAGTTACATTTTCAAAGATTAGTTTTTAACCCCCGAGCTTTCTAAAATAAAAAACTTTTAAACCTAAATCAAATCATTTGATGACCATATGTTATTTTTACTTGACCATATTAGTAACTATCTGACATGTGATTTTATAAATATGTTTAAAAGAATATTATTACAGTAAAGGTAGATACTTTTTATATACATACTATATACATACATATATATATATATATATATATATATATATATATATATATATATATATATATATATATATATATATATATTGATATATATTAAGTATATATGTCAGGTAAGCAATTATAGCTGCCAAATTGTTAGCACTATAAGAATATTATTTCCCACACTGGTCAAACTCCTCTTTGTTTTTGGTTTGTTATGAAAATTCAAGCCAATGTTCAATGGGCATAGGAAAAATAAATTGTTAAACAGAAATATTTAAATAACGTGTACCATATATAAACGTATGAACTTTTTTTACAAATGAACTTTAAATAACTTAAAACAGGTATTCTGATACATTCCCAAAAATCCTGTGCTGTGTACCATGTATACTTTTCCCTCATCTCTAATGATATAGTGTTTTATTTCTATGCCCCCTTGATTTTACATATGCCAACTGCACCATTTATTCATCCTTATTTTAAGAAGTAAATGCAGACTGTAAAATCAAAATCAGCTTCTCTTTAAACAATTCAAGATCCCAGTCTTATACTCTTAATTTAACTAATCTCTAGTTAATCTAACCTATTGTTATGAAAATTTAATGATCACTTGTATTACGAAGAAATAAATATTTTTACATCGTTTATTTTTCTTATATTCTTTATTATATATTTTTATACAATTTTAATTAAATAACTATATTTCATTATCCCTTTGTGACAAAACTTCTCAGGATTTTTGTCATATTTACTTTCAGCAAATTTGGAATGTTATTTTCTGGTGGTTTCAAAGTCACGTTGTGCGTGTCGAATACTGAAGATTTAGCATACTTGGAGTGTACCTGTAGTAAAATAAAATTACTATAAGGATAGTGATAAAATGTTGTTAGAACTTAATCTTCTAAACATATTACTGCCTTTTCTAATTCTGTACTGTAACAAAGTCTTTCAATTAACCATTATGTAAATAAATACAACCTCCATTTTGTTGTTTTATGTTTTAGTGATGTAGGCCTACTATAAGATTAATTTAATATTTCTTTATACAAAAACACGTCTAATAACAGTCAAACCAAAATAAGTAAAATATGGATAATGTTGATCTAATTAACTATGGTAGCATACATATAAAAAAAGTACAGTAAAGCTACCATAAATATAGAACAAAATCCACCTACATTTTAACTAACTTTTAATTTTCTTAGTTAAAATTATTGTGAAGAGAAGTAGCAAAATTAACTAATCATGATAGAATAAATACTTGTTGAACTACGTACGTAACTGTTTCAAATCATAAAATGTATCATTCAATACCACCAATAAATCTACATAGATCCTCCTCAACTTTATATAGTAGGCTATTTTAATAGTGAATGAATATAACTGACTGTATAATGTGGTGGACCCGGGGTAACATCTCTCACCCGAGGTGGGTGGACCACACCGATGGAATATCCTTTCTTACTCAGGGTTGAAGGAAGATCGTAAGTGGTAGAAGCTGAATGAAATATAAAAATTATATTAGTATTGATTATATCTATATTCAACCTCATTTTATTTATTTATTCTGAAACTCAAAAGTAGTTCAAAAATACAATACCCATATTAAGTAAAGATAATAAATACTTGGTTATTGACGATGGATGGTTTGAAAAGATGATAGGATTTTGGACGTTTGTCATTGTAATATATTACAAAATATATAACACTAAATTTCGAGAATTTCGAAATCCACCCACTTCATCAGGTGTTAAAAGACATTTAATCCACAAAAAAAGTACTTGAAACTTACGTGTGGCAATGGAAAATGGTTAAAAAAATAAACCATCATACCCGACAACAGCTTGAACTCCAGATAGGAGAAAATGAACTCAGACTTGTCACTACACATAAGTTACGAGTATAAACACAAGTCACACCTGCACAAACGATAGTGCATCACTATGAGACAGGAAGGTGATGGTCAGAAGGGGTCATGACATTGAGGACTAAGACCAAAACATGGGGCTGGAGACAGCTGGTTTTATCCTTCCCCCTTCCGACTATCACCTTCTTGTCTGATTGTTTCATATGTCATGAAACGATACCACAGGAAATGCAAACATTGATTGTGTTGTTAATGATCCACTAACGTTGTGCGGGTGTGGCGTGTGTTTGTGATAGTGACTTATGTGCAATGACAATGCCTGGATTCATTTGCTCCTGTATGAACTTCAAGCTGTTTACAGGTATAATAATTTGTAATTTTTTTAGGGGCAGTCGTTGCCACACACTAGTTTTCATTAATCTGTACATATTAAACTTCTTACACTTCTTAAGGAAGAGGGTACATTAAAATTATCAAAACGGAGTATTATACATTTCATATAATGATGGCAAATGACCGAGGTTGTATTATCCATTCTAATATACTTCATTGTTAAAATTATGAATTTAGCTAATGTAAAAAAACTAAAACATGAATATGGTTAAATTTCTAGCTTGCAGTTTAAGTTTTTAAATGAGTACAGTTATTTTGGTATCTATAACTCTTGCAAGATAAGTTTATACAGTTCAAGCTTATAATAAATTTGAAACTTCTTTTTATTTCTGTAACAACATAACTTTTATTTCTGTTTTAGTCTCTTAAATAACATGGTCTTTAAAAAATAACTTTAGAGTTACAAGCAATAATCAGATGTCATTAAGCAATAAAAAGAAAATCATATTAATATAGAAGAAAGATAAGGTTTGTTTGTGCTCAGGTCTCCCCTAGATCATCTCACAGACTGTTAAGTGCCTTGTAATAGGTGATCAATAAACATCAAAAATTAATTTTAATACTAAGCCGGATTATAATGGAAATGTTCAAGATACATACGGGGAATAACTTTTATTTGTATTTAAAACATTCAAAAGACAACAATTAATTATCTTCAGTATTTGGTACACTTTAATATTATTACAAGAATTATTGCCAACACTCTCAATAAGCAAGAATGGGAGAAAAAACCTAATGGAAAAATCTATTTATTTATTTACATTATTAATGGATAATTTGTTATCGTTAAAAGTTCACTGTAAAATTCAATAGCATAATATTGCATCAACAATGATTAAATAAAAAGAAACATAAAATAAGTTATAATTATGCATGAATATATGTATGCTACTCCAAGAAATCCGTATTTTACTGTGGTAAGAACATGACTAGAAATCATTCATTTGAGCTATGCTGTGTTAAAGAAGTTTTAATAATAATATTATACTACGGTACCTAATAACGTAATAGCTTTCCAAATTGGTGTATTATAAGTAGTATGCTAAACTGATAGAGAAAGAATTATATTTCGACCTTACCATGTGACAGTAAACAGTAGTAATTTTTATTTATTAATCAATCTCTCTGTTTATTTTTGTGTAAAATTTACAACAAAACATGTCAATTGTAATAAAATTATACTCCTAACATAATATATACTGAAAACCGACTTTAATGGTAATATCGTAATTTATATTCAATCCAATATTTATTGTAAAGATAACAGTTAATGTGATTTTGGGATCTAAAAAATATTTTGAAAGTGGTAATACGAGCATATATTCATTGGCTTATATTTCTGACATTGAAACTTTGAAAAATATTCATAACTCAAAAGTAACTTAAATGTATTAGTATACTTAAACAATATGCCTTAGAACTTTAAGGAATTGAAACTAGGATATGGTTTCTTTTGTGCAAGTATATTTTAAAATTAAGATCTGAAATTATACAGATGGTACAACCAATCTGAGATAGTTAAACGTAGTGTTTATCAAAAGTGCCAATACAAATGTTTACTGACCTACATTGACATTTTTAACAAGTTAAAATAATATTGTTTTTGTCTAAATGCTGCTACTCTAAAAATATTTTCAATGAACAACAAGCCATATAATTTTGCATCACAGTATAACAGTACATTTTAAGACATGAGTTTTTTTACTGGTTTCGTTTAGGTAATCGTATTTGAAATTTAGCTTAATTTACTGTTTAAAAAAAAGAAGTGATCATAATTAGACATTATAAGTGAAAAGGGATAGTTATCTTTTGAATTAAAATGTTCGGAGCACGTAACTACACTCTTAGGGTATTTGTAAAATTAACTTCACCTGGACTGCATGACATTTTTAAAGGTTCGAGTCTGTGAGAAGAAGATAAAAAGGAAGATTGTGTATTGTGTAAGTGGCTTTTCTGTGCTGTTGTGATCTTGTATGGCTCACTTGTTGAATAAACTGCTGGCCCAGGAGAAGTCTGTAAACCATTAATACAGTTAAGTGACCATATTGATTTTAGGGTTATAAATCTATATTGAATTAAATTATAATTTAGTTAAATAATTTTATATTTAAGTTAGAGTTATTTTAGAGAATATCCTAGAATAAATTAATTTACCAAAACTAACTTATTATATTATTTATAATTTTTACAGTTTGTAATTACCTGTATTATTTTAGGAGAATGGCTAGAAGTTGTACTAGTGAACATAGAGCTCTGGTTTTCATCTCCTTTTCTTTGTATCTAAATAGACAAAACTCAGTTTTACTCAATTTTTAATTGTTTAAGTTCTACTGAGTCTTATATATATATCAAGTAGTTGACAGTAAGAAATATGTTTTCTTTTTACAACAGTAAAATAAAGAACTGACTAATACTAAAGTAGATTAAAATTTACCTTCCACGGAAGTTAGGTCTAAACACTCGTCTCTCACTAATTATGTTCAAAGATGGGACTTTGCGTTACAATAAGCCTTACTAATAAGCCTCTAAAAATACATAAAGAATAAATTAACATTACTTAAAATCAATTAATCAATTTATAGGACCATCAACTATTTAAAACCATTTGAGAAAGTTATAATATACTCTGATAATACTAGACTATACTTTTACATACATTTAGTATTAAATCATGTTGTACATTTAATGCACAGTATCTATTTTTTAAACCAAATTATTGATATTATACCTATATATAAAACTAAGTATGTTCAAAAAGTTTCTGGCTTTATTTTTTATGATGCAATGTGATGGACACGCTGGCATATACAGTAAATGTAGTCAACTAAAATGCGTATATATATATGTACTTAATGCTCATTTTTGTTTTGTGAACCATGGGGAAACATGTGAAATTGCAATATTATGTCAGATTTGGAAATTTCAAAGTGGTGATTTCCAAGTTGAAACCTATTTACTTACAACATTTATTTATTTCAAGTTTTTAGATTACTTGTATAACATTATTCAATCATTCATTCATTCATTTAATAAATTCAACAGGCCTTTTGAAACTTTGGGGAAAACAGTTTTAGCATGACACAGATGAAGAAGTAATACAATAGATATAAAGGTGGCCACTCTTCAGTGGACAAAACCTCGTGCTGGAGGACAACAAAAGTCAAATAAGATTTATCGATCAGATTCATGTTTTAGCAGTGGAGAATCCATGCTGTCCATAAATCTGCTAAAAATTGTATTTCAGTTTATTTGCTTTAACAGATGATTTGCTGTGAGTAGAGTTGCTGCAAAATTTGTTTCTAAGAACTTGTCAGGAAACCTAATGTAGTTGTGTCTTAAAATTGCTCGGAACATGTATACAGAATGGCCCTGATTTTCTCCATGTTATTTCTGGTTGTTCCCTTCCTTAAAGGGTCCTGATTTGAGACCAGGACAATAATATAATGCATAATGAGACAACTCAACTTTAGTCCATTCAAAGAGAGGCTTTCAAACCTTAAGGGCACTGGAATAGTACTCAGGGTCTCAAGGGGACAATTTTGAAGAACATCCATTGTTTAAACCTGTTGATAAGCAAACAATATTTTTTCAGATTAAGGTTGCATACTTTTTGAACACAACTCATAGATTTGCTCATGTATCAAATCATCATACTTTCCAGAAGAAATACTAGAGTAGTAATAATTTAAAAATCATGAATTACATATTTTGGTTACGATATATATGAATATAAGTCTATAGAAATAAAATCATATCCAATTAAATCTGGTTGGGCTCCTAGTAACTACTCACTACTTGTTTAATATTTGTGTTTAAGAATCTAGTTAGGAAATTTATTACAGATTAATTCTGATTCGGTTGTATTCCTAGAGATGGCCACCATATGATAAAGGAAATAGTTATTTCATGTCATTCATCACATTTTTATATGAAATTTCTTTATTTACATTATGGCAAAGTAGACCAAAGTGATGATACAAGAAAAAACTGTTTTGTTTGATTGAATACAATCAACCATTTCTTGAAGTTTTTGTCCACATCCTGTCCTTTGAATTCATAGAAGGTATTTTAATTGTTTCCAAAGCTGCAAAAACCACTCTTTAATTGATTTTATCTAGATTATATTATGTAGAGTTGTTTTTATAGTTAATAATAGGTTACAACACTATTGTTTGTTCTCTAGCCATTTATGTAAACAGATGTTTGTACATTCGACTCCATTTATCACACAAAGTTGCAAGTTATTTAACCACCTGAGGGAAATAGATGTCTGGACCAGGGATGAAGCAACTACCCTGCTTCGCGAGAGAGAAGTATTCCGATGTGCACTGCTGTCAAAAGGAGCATTCCACTTGGAATATTTTGAGTGGGTCCTCTTCTGCATGTCATCTTGCATGGTGGTTTTTGGCATGTAGTCTGCTGGCCCTGTATTTCAATTTTGATTAATAAATATCTATACACAAATTAAATCAATTACCATGAATAGTTTAACTAGAGCATTTGTTTATTATATTTTTAACATTTTTAGTTTCATGAAAATTGTATATGAATATAAGTTATGTAATGAATTAAGTTCATTAAAGGTATGAACATAGAAATATAATTAAATATATACTGTAACATATTTATCAAGTATGATTAATTTTTTTTAAGTCTAGATGTACACACCATACGTTTATTGAAGAAGGTAAAACATTGGAGGTTTAGTTATGTTTATTAGTAATGTGTAACCAAAAATATTTTAGCAATTTTATTTTGAAGAAAAAATAGTATTGTTAGATTAGCACATGTTATGCATTTAAATTTACATCTAGTTTGTGGTGTTTATGTTACATCTACATATTGTTTTCAAATAATAGTGTGTATGATTATTTTAATCTGCAATATAATAATTATTTTGAAATGAACCCAATAAGAAAAATATTTTTGTATTGAAGAGAGTGGTATTTTAAAATGTGTCTATAACTTTCACATTATAGACTAGACGTAATAGCATTGATTAACTAGGGTTACAATTAATATTCATTTTTTGTTATATATTTGTGAGATAAATAACTCTGTTTTCAGTTTACATAAATCGTTTATTAAACTTAGCCTGATTAAATTTGGCAGGAGAGCTATTTACAATAAATTGTTACATTTTAAAACTAATCTTGATTTGTTGTATAATAGTACAGCACGTTTACCTGGCAGTGACATGCTGTTTGACGCAGGGAACCGGGTGACATCCTTAGAAGGAGTTTGACTTAAGGATACAACCTTGTTCCTTACAGTTCTGGGATCTGTGTAATCCGCAGGTCCTGGGCCATTACTCTTTTGATAGAGGTTTTGACGCTAAAACGTATCACCATGAGCAATAAACTAATTATACTATTACTTTTGTAGTTGAAAATACTAAAATTTGATTTCAAAGTAAATTTTTAAAAAAATGATGATTTACAAGAATAAAGAGTCCAGTTATTGATAAAGTTGATCTAGTTATGTAGAATTCGATAATCTCTGTAGTGCGTACACAGACATTTATTCTTACAGTTGGGTTTGGAGCTTAGTCAGAGAATGCATTAGTGAAATTATTCTTGACTCATTGTGGAGGACTCATGCTCCACGCTAATTGTGTTGTGTATTCTGGGTTATTTAAGGACTACCACTTTGTCAAGTCTCACTTATTTCACTGATCAATGATTTAACCATTGTGAACAGTAGTAGTTTGTCATGCTCCCCCAATCTTAAAGTCGTAGCCATAGTATCTGTTGTTTACATCAAAAATAATTTATACTAAGACACCCAAACTGTTTCAATCTATTTGGATCTTGTCAGGTGAGTGTAGGACACAGATTTCAGTGTCCACTTCACAACAGTTCCAGATTTTAGGAAACATTAGGAAGGCATTAGGAATATTAAAACTTTAAGCTAATTAATTTTCCATTTCCACCAAAAATTTTCGTTTCAGAAGAATAAAAATTATTACATTTCTTTGAGTCACAAAATAATCTGAAACCTAACATAAAAAAATCAAATAAATATTTTTTCTACTATTTAACATTATTACAGATGTTAATAAGTACAGATCAAAAATAATCTTTAAGAAGTTTATGAGTTCACTAGTTCAAATTTTATCTTTTCCATGGATAAAAAAATTATAAATATACCTAATTTCATGACGAGTTTCATTATGTATCTGAGAAATGGGTTAACTGGTTTTTTAAAGATTCTAATCTCTTAATGAGCTAATGTTCTACAAAAATACCCAAGTCTTCTAAAGAGAAATACTAGACTATATTGATCCTCAAGAAGGATGACACAGTCATATTCTTACAAACCCTATTTATGTTACCTACTTCACACAGTTACATAAAAAATAACTTATCATATTTTGATACAAAACATTAAATACTTACACATACAGTACATAGTTTTTGGACTTCACTAGTGAAGCTAAATAAGAAGTGATTCATTTTAATGAAAATTAATTCAAAATCAGACTAAAACAAACTCTGTTAACAACTTATAACAGGATACTATGACCTTCTAACATTCATGTCTTATGAGAATAGTTATCATCACTCAGTATAGACCAGCAATGAAGTTGTCAACACACTTTGTTTCAGTTGTTCTTATGGCTTGGTTGAAACAGGATTTCAATATAAGTACTCATTTTTATAAATTAAACTTAATTATTTCTACCAATAAATAAACACTACTGACTTGATGAAAAAACAGCTATTACTTACTTCGGATGTACCAAAAGTGCCTGATTTTCCACATTCACATTTCTTGCTGTTTGGGTCTGAAGGAGAGTATGAGGCAGGTCCAGGTAGTCCCTGAAAATAACTTTAATGTTGTCTTCGTATCTTCAGTTCAATATCTTAAAGTTGTGTCCTCTCATCACTTCTACCAAAAATATTATTTTTCAGTAGAAAAAGATTTATTGAATTCAAATACTTTGATCCACAGACATTATTTAAGATTAGACTTCGTTCTTCAAGCTGTTTACAACTTCATAATTAACTTTCAAATAAAAAACATCTAAATGTTATAATAACAATGCTGTAGTATTTCTTGTTTGTGTCTATGACATGTCATCACTACATACATAGAATTTACCTACTGTACTTCCAAACATGTTAATCCACGAGATGAGACACAATTTGCATTACATGAATTCACAACCTGGTTCTTCTTTGATAGAGAAATCTAAGAAAGAAATCGGTCATCAACTACACTAATTTTGATTGAGGTATCTAAAGATTTTAAAATATTTTTTCAACAATCTTTTCTCAAATCATATTTTTCTTAGCTTGACACGCTTAAGATCACCCTTAAGATACATAAATAAGGGTTAAATCAGCATGAACTAACCATGTATAGTCCTGTAAAGTGGTAACTTTCATAATTGTCTGATAGTTGATTGTAAGTGTATCAAGCTAGGAAAATATTATCTGAAAAAAGAAATCGTCATGTCATGTTTTTAACCCTTTTCATACCCACCCATTTAAATCTTGAAGAAAGCTACACAATCAATTTCTTTCTTAGGAAAAATTTCTCTATTGATTTAAGAAAACTCAGGTTGTACAGTTATTACAGCACAAATTCGCTCTCGACTCTTAGACTAGTCACATGTTCTTTACTAATACACTCAGTTAACACATGGCTTGTCAGATCCAGTTTTTATAATATTAAGATACATGTACACATTTTTTGTGTGTATTGGTTTTAACAAAGCTGTATATTCACATCCCACCCAGGTTTTGAGCATTATCTAGATACATTGAGTAATAAACCATAGAGCACTATTAAAAGTGCTGTTGATCATTATTGCTGATGTGGTATTGTTATTCAAGTAGTCAAGTGGCAATAATGAGTGTTCCATAGACAAGCTGAGGGTGAAAATGGGCAATATCTAATTATTCTTCAGTTATGTATAAAAATAAGGATGTTAAAAAATAGGTTAAGTTGTATCATTTGTTCCACCAGAACTTTGATGAACATGTCAGTAGTCTTCCAATAACATAACAACACTACTACTATAATAAAATAAGTATATTAGAACAACAAATGGGTTAGAAAGTTATGATATACTCAATAATTATTATTGTAGTAATACAGTTTTTGTTTCTACTTTCTCCAAAGACAATTTAATTTTTTAAAGTTACATATTATGTTAACACTATAAAAGATAAGGTATGATGAACTACATAAGAATCCAAATATTCTTGACGCGATCTTAGATACGATACGTAAATGGAGCCGTGATCTGGACATTAGAGGTGTCCACTGTGCACATGAAATCAGGTTCTTATAAATAACTGTTCATATCTATTTCATATTTGAAATTGGGAAATGACCACAAATCCAAATACGGTAAGTAAATAGAACTTATATTCCATTTGCTGTTGAAATATTCTTATCCCTCATTAATGATAGGCCTTTCACTTTCACTTAAGATATTTTTAAAACATTTATTATTTTCGTCAATTCAACCTTACGTATTGACAAGATAAGCTCACTTTATTTGCTATTTACCTTATAACTTTACTTAAAAACACTTCACACTGAAAAATCAAAACTGCAATCTCAGTTACTCGAGTTGAGTGGGTTCCCATATGTAACATTTTTTCAGAGAAAAGACTTGCTAAAATACTTAGTTATTTAAAAGTTATAGTATTGTAGTAAATTCTGTTTTCACAGATAGATAAACTGACCTCCCTGCAAAGTTTCTGCTGTAACAAATCATTAGCACGCAGTAGTGGGGCTTGTGCTCTGATCTCAGACTGCAGTTGTTGCTGATACTGCTGCCAAGGAGACACAACAGCATGATCTACAAAGTAGTCTGCAGGCCCCGGCCCTTCATCCTGATTATAGCGGAAACGCTGTGCAGTCCGCAGTGACCAGAAGTTGCCCTTGTACTGTAGAGTTGTGTAGTTATGGTGACCCTACAAGTATAACTAAATGATAATCATTATTTAAAATAGTTCTAGATTTGAAGAAAACCCATAAGAAAAGACTAACTTCACTTGTTAGACTTTAAATTATGGTCAGAGGGAGAAATTCTGGGGCATACCCAGTTGCATCTGACTTAAAATATACGTAAGGTAATACAGAATATCAGGAGATTCATCATTCTCCCAAAGATACGTCTCTGGAAAATGTTATCAAATTTTAAAACTCAATAGTTGATCGTTATTCTAATCTTCATCTAAAATAATTATATTAGCTTTACATGAACATGAATTAGTAACACAGTTAAATACACAAAGAAACCATAGTGTATATATATATATATATATATATATATATATATATATAATATATATATATATATATATATATATATATATATATATATATATAAAATTCGTACTGTCAAACAAATTTCAATATTTATTGAAATTAAATAAGGCTGGCTATTGCCATTTATACAGTTTAATGTAAATAAAAGTCGTTTGACAGGTATTTGGTCTTCCGATCATATGTTAGTTTGCTTATTTAAATGCATAATATGTGACAGATACGGCCAAATACAAAATAATTGAATCGGAAAAAGTAAGCGCTCTGTGGTGTAATAGTAGCACATTCACCCGGCAAGTGAGAGATCCGGGTTCGACTCTCGGCGGAGCAAGTACTTTTTGTGATTCAATCTTTATTGAAATTAAATAAGGCTATTGCCATTTATACAGTTTAATGTAAATAAAAGTCGTTTGACAGGTATTTGGTCTTCCGATCATATGTTAGTTTGCTTATTTAAACGCATATGTGACAGATACGGCCAAATACAAAATAATTGAATCGGAAAAAGTAAGTGCTCTGTGGTGTAATGGTAGCATATTCACCCGGCAAGTGAGAGATCCGGCTTCGACTCCCGGCGGAGCAAGTACTTTTTGTGATTCAATCTTTATTGAAATTAAATAAGGCTATTGCCATTTATACAGTTTAATGTATATATATATATATATATATATGTGTGTGTGTGTGTGTGTGTGTGTGTGTGTGTGTGTGTGTGTGTGTGTGTGTGTGTGTGTGTGTGTGTGTGTGTGTGTGTGTGTGTGTGTACGGTATGTATAAAAGTATTTATATTAGGAAATTCTCACAAAATAATATTAAAGTTTAAAATATAAAACTTTGTATGTTGCACAACTGTTCTGGACAGTTAAACTTATTGATCAAATATAAAACATTTCAATTGTCATTCAACTGCCTGAAAGTATTAAACTGTCATAAAGTTTGATGCAATAGAAGTAACATTTATATTCCTATAATTTGACCAAGAGAAGACATTTTAACATTGACAGGATTAGATATGATCTCTTTAGTGATAAATTCTCTTGATTTACACTGTTTATACTGCTTGATATTACATTTTATAAATGTATTAACGTCAAGAACAAAAATATTTTGTTGTTTCTTTACAATCACTTTAAAATAGTCTATAAAAGAATTTAAAATATATGTCAATATAACTGTTC
The DNA here is from genome assembly GCF_021130785.1 of Homalodisca vitripennis. Classification (NCBI taxonomy): domain Eukaryota; kingdom Metazoa; phylum Arthropoda; class Insecta; order Hemiptera; family Cicadellidae; genus Homalodisca; species Homalodisca vitripennis. The sequence goes on along the minus strand of NC_060207.1, from coordinate 43,668,589 downwards.
TTCTATTTAACAATAAAATACAATATTAACAACCAAATGCTCACTATTCAATAATCTATCTACTTTTGTTGTAAATATGATATACACATAACATTTAACAAATTATAGACATAAACATAATCTTACAATATTAATGTAGAAAATATCCAAGCACAAAGCATAAAATATATGAGTATCCCAACAAAGAGTTTCAACATTAAATGTACTGCTAACCTCAGGATTATAGTACTCAGCTGGACCTATTGGGCGGTTTTCTGGTGGATGATACACTTTGTGTAGTCCCTGACTTGTCACTTCATAACCCTGAGCACCTTTTTCTGGTATACTGGACACCTTGGTAACAGTGTTACGAGGTGGGACGCCAGTGTGTACCTATAAAACGTACATTTCAAATATGTATTTTAGTGGTGTTAGTTAATGCTAAATAGATAAGTACAATAGGTAAAAAAAAACTATTGAGAATACTTATTTTCTAAAATTTACCTTCCCAGGTAATCTGCATAGATGTTTTGCAGGGTATGGGCCACAGGTAGAAAGGTTGGATTTAGGCTTAAACCTGGCTGATCTGTTTTGTATAGTTGTGCCACCCTGGAATTAAATTTAAAGCTTACTACAGTGACCAAACAGCTATACTTTTATCTAAATACTATCAAAAATGTATTTTATTATTTTGTGGTTTTTAAACTACTTATTACCATAGGACTTTGAGACCATGCAGAGATAATGATGTAACAGCACATCTAAGGACAAATAGAATAAGATGTATTGAAAATGTATTGAGAAGAGGGCACGGCTCACTTTTGAAGGAAATAGGTCTATGAAAACGTGAAGGAAGAAGACCACAAGGCACAATAAAATTAATATTGTGAACAAACCCAAATCAGACGTTAAGAAGTATGAGAAAGGATAGAGAATTAGAAGATGAAGGGACTAATCCTAGCAAGGACATAGTGGCCATGGGAATAAGTGGGTGGGTAATGAACTTTGATCCCTTCTTCTCTTTCTTCCTCTCCTTAAGGGCACTGTGCTTTCCTACTGATTTAACACATTCTTTAAAAACACATTATTCACTCTATTTATAAAATATATCAAAGACATAATTATAAGAAATTACCATACTGTATGTAAGTTACATTAAATAAATACAAAATCAAAAAAGGCAAATGAGACAAATCTATTAGCAGAAAGATAATTTTTTTTCAAGATTTTCCCATATAGATAGTTATTTTTCTGATTTTGGTACTCCATGAGATAAGCGAACCTCCCTAATTGCACCCTCAGAACTTAAGAAAAGCAAAAAGCTCTTACCTTTTATTCCAGATTAGCCTCTGTACCTTTTTGTGCTACCAATATGTAAAAATACATGAACATTATGAAAACTGAAAACTGTTTTACATCTTAAAATACTTATTATAGTAAATGCTTGATAAAATATAAAATTTTCTATTTAAACATTAAAATATTTTTATAGATGTTAGCCTTATAACTTCAATTTTGTTGTCTGAAATAATAATATAACATTATTTTTTTATCATCTATAATAGTAAAAAGCTTCACTCTTATCCTCATGAATAATCATCTTTTAGTGCTCTGACATACCACTAAGTCATGTATACTTCTGAAAATATATTTCTGCTGCATAATTTAACCAAAAAGCAAAATGTTAATTAAAAAAGTGAAATTATAACTTGTATTTTAAATGTAATATTTTTAAATGTCTCACCTGATGTTTTTCTAAGTCTGTTTGGATATACTATCGAGTAGGCATACTCACAACAATTCTGTTCTTTCGGAAGCATATTTTATATTTGTTTGGGCTTGGGAACTTTCCTGCATTCTTATTTTCAAAAGCAGATGTTCGTATTTGAGTTGAATTAAAAGGAGCTGTACTACCTGGAAAATTTCCAAAAGTGGATGCAGGTGAATTTTAATAAATAATGTTAATAATGGTAGGCTAGTTTTTGTGGTACAAATAACACAAATTGTCCAATTATAAATTTATTTCATAACAATTAAATGTATTTATATAGAATAATCTGTGTTATTTGTCTACCACAATACTCATTTTCAAGATATTAAAATATGTGTTTTTTAAATCTTACTTTTACTTAAAAACATAACACATTTCTTTGTTCTTATATATTCCCATTGAGCTTTCTCAATTCATTAAGGAGTCCCCATTGTCAATGACACCACAATATTCTCAGTGTAACACACCAGAGTGAATACTTTGTTTATAAAGTACTCATCCTATGAGTATCCAGAAAGTAACATACATTTTGAAATAAAAAATTAACAAACTGAAATAAGAACATTTTATTTTATACATTTAAAACCTACACTCTTAGGCTATTTTTCAACATATCCCTGTTCAAATTGAGACATTTATTATAACGTGACACAAGTGTTCTGATTCTAACTTTGTAGAAATCGGCCGCCTGAGATCTTAACCCCTGATTAACACCAGTGTGAAGTTCAGCGTCACTATCAAAGTGCTGCGTTGCGATCCACGTCTTCATCGCTAGAAAGAGGTGATAGTCCCTTGGTGCTAGATCTGGGCTCTAAGGTGGATGATCAAACACTTCCAGATCGAAATCATCCAAGACTTTTTTGTATACGATTGGCTGTATGGGGACGTGCATTGCAGTGGAAAAACAACATTTTTGAGCTCAATTTACCCCTACACTTATTTTCTATCGCTTGCCGTAGCTTCTGCAATGTTTCACAGTACCTCTCTGCATTGATTGTTGATCCTCATTCAAGGAAATCAATCAGAATCACACCCTTAGCATCCCATAAACAGTTGCAATAATCTTTCTGGCTGACAGAGATTGGAGGCATTTTCTTGGTTTTTGTGGAGAATGTGTGTGCTCCCATTCCATAGACTGCATTTTTGTTTCACAATTGAAAAGCTTTATCCATGTTTCATCACCAGTAACAATACGATCGAGAAGTTTGTTACCATCTTTGTCATATTCATCAAGGAAAGTTAACGATGCAGCAAGTCTTTGTTTTTTGTGATCTTCCGTAAGGATTTTTGGAACCCAGGTGGTACAAAAACTTGTGGTATCCAAGCATCCCTACAACAATTTTATTAAGTAAATTTCGTGTAATTATGAAGTAAGCTTTGTGAAATTTGCGGGAAATGTTCCGGGAGTTCAGTCATTGTGAAACAGCAATTTTCACGAATTTAGTCATTGATTTTCAACATCAAATCTTCAGTCACTAGGCTAGGCTGACCGCTACAACTATCGTCAAGAACATTGGTGAGGCCAAAGTCAAAGTTTTTAAAGTCAAAACACCACTGCCTTACTCTGCTTTCACTCAATATTTTATTTCTATAAACTTCACACAGTTGGTGATAGATTTCAATTGGTTTATGGTTTTTTTTACAATAAAATCCTTATCACTTAACTCACTTCACAATTGGCTGGATTTTCAATTGCAGCACACATTTTAAATAATCACAGTAAGAAAAGTAAAAAAAAGAGATACAGACCGTGTGCGACTACAGTTCAATGCATACTGAATGCCAGAGTGACAATCAATCAAATATCTTTATTCATTTGAATACATCAAGTGTACAAGAATAGTGTCAAAATGCCATCATACGTATGGCCAATCTTATTACTAAAAATATTTGCTAGTTTGGTCTTTTTAGCCTGGACACCAAGATGGCAGCTGTAGCCCCGCCACTGCCACACCATTGAAAAAGTCTGTTACTTTCTGGATAGCCCTCATATATACTGGATTGTTATCCACTATGTTTGGCTTGATCAATTAGGTTCCTTCATTTCAATAATCCAAGATTGTGACAGTTTAAGAATGAGTAAGATTATAAATGTTTAAACGCCAAGATATGAAAACCTTAGATATCTGATCAAAATTAAGTTAAGGTGGCAACTAGATGTTACTATGTTGTAATACTAACTGGTATTATTTTCTGTTGTAAATACTTAAAATACTTATTTTTTTAACTGTTCGAAAAACTTTACTTTAGAATAGTGCTCACCTAGTGTTTTCCTGTCAAAAATGTCAGTCAAAGAATATGTTGCAGGACCTACTCTTGCAGGTGTTGCAGTGAGCAATTTCTTGAAGCGAGGAGCTCGATCATACATGTCTACATTTGTTTTAAAAGGCGGAAATTAAAAGTTATTATACGTTATCAAATTACCTTGATAATCACAACATATTAGTTGTATGACTAGTTTGTCTACTAATTGTCTACATTATATAAAAAATCTAAGATATTACCCCAAATTTACACAGAAAATTAAGGTTTTAACCTTAGTTATATGTGATTATATTTGTAAATAAATAGTTTAAAATACACAAAATTTGTCAGCTGCATATAACTTTTTAAAAGTGTGTTGTTTATTATAAGGATAGTGTATAATGTTTTTTAATACAAATTTAACTCATAAAATAAATATTACCAGTTCTAATTTTGAGATCATATATGCATAACAAAATAAATATTTTCCAAAAATATCATATTTATTGATACTTTTTCATCAGTGATATGATTGTGGTGTCTAAGATATTTCTCTCAAATAATTTCTCAAAACTCCTTTAAATATGATGAAGACAAAGAAATCTAAATATGTTTTCTCCATGGAAACAAATGAATAGGTAGTTTCTTAATATAGAATTACTCACCCAAGATGATGAACTGACAATCAAAAAGAATATCTATAATAAAAACTACTAAAATATTTGTTTATGCTGTTTTTTTTTTTTTCATATCAACTATTCAATACGTACTTACTTACTTTCTTGATGTCTTCGTCTTTAACTGGACACAAAAGATACTATATTAGTATCTATATTGTTTAGGTAACTATTATAAACATTGACCAATTCAAAGCCAACTACCTCAAAAAGCATCCTTCCACTTAAGAAAGGAACATCTCATCTTTTTAGAACCAGGCAACAACATCGAACCTCCATCATAATAAATTACGCATCTTTTGTGGAGCAAAACAAACCTTTCAGACACTTAGTACATAACTTAACAGTTTTCCAACAAAATATACAGGACTTATTAAACAGATCAAATGGACTAATACATTTTACAGAAAATCTGAATCCAAAAGGCATATTTTTGTGGGAAAAGTCACAAAATGGGAGAAATTGCAATCTATGTGGAGGAAGCACTAGATAAATATACAGTTAGTATTCCAATCACGGACTATTGTGAAGAACTTCTATTTGGAATGGCATTGGTAAAAGTTACCTGCCTCTACATCATATGCCTACAGATCACCATCATCGAACTTAGATGAAACACTTGATACTCTCTCAAGAACAAAATAACAAAAAACATAACAAACTACAACCTACTTATTATGGGGGATATCAATATCTTAAAACAAGACAGAAGGTCAACTAAATTAATTGAAACTTTGGCTTCTTACAAAATTCAGAGGTTTGTTCTACCACCTACTAGAGTAACCTCCAACAGCATTTTATCAATTGACAGAATCTGCACTAACTTACGTAGTGAAGAACTAACTGCAAATGTGTATCATTCTGGATTATCAAACCACACAGCACAAAATAAAATACATAATTGAAAGTTTTAGCAGCACATATTACAGCTTTAAGCCAGAAAACGAATGAGAACTCTTACTTTCACATTTAAACAAGAAAAATGGTGAACTAGCTGTAACTGTTGAAGAAGCCTACAACAAATTTATAACAACAGTGATATTAGCTTTAGATGCAGCCTACCCTAGAAAACTTAAAAAACCAAAAAAGAAACTAAAGCCTAGACTCTTTGAGGACAAAGAAAATTTTCTAATGTTTACACCAGTACGAAACAATAGGGGAACCCAACATCAAACAGGACGCAGCAGACACCAAACAATCCTATGACCAACACTTAAAACTACTGAGGCAATAGGTCTCCGCTGACTACATAAATAGAGCTGACAACAAACCACAAGCCATGTGGAAACTAATTAACAATGTCCATAACAAAAACAGGAGCTCTGCAGAGGACATTAAACTGGACATAAATGGACACTGATCACAAAATCCTCAATAAGTTGCTTACCATCTAAATTTATCTGCCATATTGTAGAAAAGAACTGGAACCTGCTGAACCACATGAAACAATAACAGATACAACAGCCAAGACTAGCATTATAGAAGTTAAAGATACAATTCAAAAACTAAAATCCAAAGATTCTGCAGGAATTGATTAAACCTCCTTCAAACTCTGTGCTAATAAACTAGCCCCCCCCCCCCACCATTGGTTGTCATTTTCAACCTTCAAAGAAGGAAAGTTCTCCTCTAAACTAAACGTTTCTAAAGTTTTCCTAAATTTAAGAGTAGGTGCACATACAATGCAAACAATTACAGACCAATTTCACTGATTCCAACAATTTATAAATTGTGTAAAAGAATTGTACTCCCAAGACTCCTGGATCACTGTGCTCAGCAGACCATGCTAAGTGAAAACCAATATGGATTTACAAAAGGCAAATCAACTACCACAGCATTGATCAATCTAATTGAGTTAGTGACAGATTGCATTGAAGAGAGGAAATTGACCACTGCCTTGTTTGTTGAGTTGTTGAGTTAAGCAAAGTGTTTGACTGTCTCAGCCACAACATCATTCTGAAAATATTAGAATTGCTTGGAATCAGAGGAACAGCTAATGAATGGTTTTAAAGGGCTGCAAACAGCTGGTTGAGCTAAAAATTCATCTAATGGTGTCACAAAGACAATCAGGTCAAAATTTTTTCCTGTGAAATGAAGTGTGCCTCAAGGGTTTGTATTAGGGCCAGTAATTGCTATCCTTTTTACCAATGACCTACCCTCACACCTAAGAAACTTCTGCACCCCTCTTATGTATGCCAATGATACTACTTTGTTCCTGAATCAATAAGATAGCCTTGCTATCTCAACCTATATTGCCCTTAACATGGCCCTCTAGTACTGCTATGGAAACGATCTTGTTATAAACCCAACTCAACACTAGTCACTTTGCTACAAATCAGATAATTTCCTTCAGCAGCCTAGAAACAGCAAAGATAACATACTTCTCCCTTTTCGAATCCCACCTCCGATATGTACCTGCTTGGGGCAGAACTTCTGCTACAAATTTTCAACAAATATTTATCACACAAAAGAAATATATTAGGACACTGGCTGGCCTCCAACCTCTTAAAAATTGTAGAGATGCTTTCAAATCTCTGAATATTCTCACTATTATTTTACTTTACATTTAATAAGTGATAATGTACGCTGATGGGGAAAGTTTCCAAAGGAACACTGATGTGTTGAACCCCTACAATACCAGAAATGCTGCACTCTACAACCGCCCAGAACATTGTCTGAAGCTATATGTGCAAAAACCTTCATACATGGGAATGAAGCTCTAGAAACCTGGTATCACACACCTACTGTTTAAAAGAGGAACAGAAATTAAGACAGCTCCACATGAATGTCTTCTAGACCAACCATTCTATTTACTGGAGAAGTTTCTTCAAAAAAACTTTATATCCCAGATATTGTACTTTTCCTCGACACTATTTATAATCTTTAGAGTCTAATTAAAAATATTCTCATTCTCAATATACAGATTTCTTTGCACCCCAACAAGCATTGCTAGCTTGTCTTGATGGTTTTTAACTATAACATATTAGCAGTCCTTAGCAGCAAAATAGTCACTTATGAAGATATTCTTGCGCCATCTCTAGGTATATGTATAATAAATCTCTATGATTCTCAAAAAAATTATCAAGTACCGTACTCGTATATTACACTGTTCCATTACAAACCCAAAAATTCTTTTTATGATTCCATTTCACTTCGCGTCAGTTGTCTAATTTATGTACTTTTTTGGCCCTCCAATGATGAAACACTCCAGTCACACCACAACATTATTTGGAACTCTGAGAATTAAGGTATGACAACTATCCTACTCTCAGCCATTTCCATAATTTATTATGAATGTTGCCCATTTTAATTCTTCCATCTGTATAAGGCCCTATGTCTCTCCCTTTATCAGTAAAGAAACATCTTTAACATGTTCACTTCAATAGACACCTTAATCATGCTCATCATTCACAACCAAAGAGTCTAGCACCAAAGTGAAGGATTTAATTACCTTAATTCATTGTTATTACTCATGTATGTATATCATAACCCATTGAAAATTAATTAAATGTCTCCATGCACAATCTAAGTCTGACATTATGTTATGTATAAAAATAACCAGTAAGTACCAGCTCTTTAAAATATAATTTTTTATTTGTAAAATTGAGTTAACTTTTTAGTATAAAATAATCTAAACAAACTAAAATTGTAAAAATAAAAATGTGAAAGCTGTGATATGATTTGAAGTATTCCCTCTTTTGCTGTGGCCATTACCTTTATACTATATAATGTTATACTTACCATTTCAAATAAGAACATTTAAATAGTTTATTCTTAACTGTAATGGAACATGGAAGTGCAGTGAAAGAAATTATTTATAAAAATGTAAAGTGTTTACTCTGACTTTAATTGAGCTTGAAACTTTAAGTCAAGCTGCTGCACAAAAAGTAGTTATCTCGATAACTTTAAAAAGATTGTGATTGTGACTCTGTGAAACAATTGATTTTATTTATTGATCAGCTATAACTCACAACACAATTCAGAAAGATAACTAATACCTTTGATATCTAAGTGAGTGACAAACCAAGATTGAGAATAATCTTCTATCATCCAGTATCCACGTATAAATCAAGTCAAATCAGTGTTATTTCATTATAACCAAACAATTATAGTTTTTTTAAAAATGAGTTTTTATTACTTAGTTAGTGTAGTGATATTAATAATCTCTGGATGCCAAAGGTATAAGATTTACTTTTTATTTATATTTAATTTACCTTGGGATTGGAAATCTGACCAGATAATGATTTCTAAAACTAATGTGCTCTAAAACTCATTATAATGCAGTTTCCTGAACACAAAATGTATACTAATATTAAAATTATACTAGTGTATTTGTAAAAACAGTGAATGTCAACACACTACGAAAGCTCTTGAAAAACTTCGGTCTTGAAATAATTTATGATTTCACGTTGTAATGTAGTCCATATGAATCATATTGCCATTGTCTATTTCTAGCCATTCCTGCTGATTAAAATGATGTCTTATTAAAAAGTGACTAGTTAAAGCAGTGGTCAGTTGAAAAATGGCCAGTTAAGACAAAGGGTACTGTATCCTGAAATAATGTAGTATTGTAAATTTTCAATAGGTACTCTTCAGTTTACATTGTTCATTGTTTATATTTTAAGGTACTCACATTTTATCAAACGATTTATGTTTAGTGTTTGAAGTAGTTATTAGGATATGTAAAGTTTTTTCTGAGTCAGATTAATCATCTAGTTAAATTTTCATTATTGTTGAAAAGTTGTGTAGATATCAACATGAAAAACATATACTACAAGTTTATTTATAATATCTTAATAATAATAAGGTAGACAATAAAATTGATAATAATTCCAAACCAAAATAAAATGGTTGATCTATTTATTATTTATTTCAGCCAGACCAACATTAGCATTAACACCAAAAAAGGACCTATAATTGGGCTCCGTTTCAACCCAAGCCCTATCACTGGAGCCCACTATGATGCCTTTATCGGAATCCCTTATGGAAAAATACCGGCTAGATTTCAAGTATGATACAGTAAATACATTTAAAAAACTATATTCATCTAAAAAAAAATAATAAAATGTGTTACTACTTTGAAAGCCAAAATTAATTTATCTGATCAATTATTATTTATTTTATAGTTGGCAGTCCCTCGAGACCCTTGGAAGAAGCCCTTGAATACACAATCAGATGGACCGGCTTGCCCTCAACCTACCGGTAACTACAACGAGGACTGTCTTTACCTGAATGTGTTTACACCTGTGGTAGGTTACATTTCTAGTTTTTAAATTGGGTTTGTTCAATTTTAAAATTCAAAAAATGTAACTAAAATATTTTAATTTCTCAAATTTTTTTCCTCAACTTAATTTTCTGCAAAGTTTTTAATATCAGATCTTGTACATAAAAATTACTTGACAGTTACAAAAATTTTTTAAATTGTTTTTATTTTAAAAAGTGACATTTTTTACTATAGTTAGTACAGAGCTTTTTCAATTATGGAAGCTGGGACATAGAGTGAAGATATATATCTCTTGCTACATTATGTTGTTAACATCTTCCCTATGACACACCACGACTTAAGGACAGCCAGGATAGTATCAATTACTGTCCGGCATAGTCAATGTGTTAAAGAATAGAGTTCATGCTAAAAGTCGGAGCCAAAATTGGACGCACTCAGATATTATGGTTCCCTCCCTGACTTACAGGTAATGGGTGGCCCAAATTTCAGGCATCTGCAACATAGTGCCAATTTCACATTTATCAATACAATTAGTTATATAAAAATTTATAATTCTGGGCACTTGTTAAAAAATTTCCCCAAATATTAATCAAATGAATGTGTATACTATTCTGTTTAGTACAAAATGGGTGAATTGTAAGAGTAAGCTAAAAAGAGTGTTGCAAATAATTTGTATACATTGTACATTATAAGTTATACATGGTTTGCAATAAATTAAATACAATTACTGTTTTTAAATATGGCAGTGTGTATACATTTCAATATGCAGTTAAATATCAAGAAATCTGATCACATGGTTGAGGTTTACCATTTCAAAATTGAGTTATTTTTGTTTATATTATTCAACAGTCAAAGTGGTTGAGGAGATGTTTTCAATATACTGCATGTATGGAAGAAGCACCAGAAATGTATGTTGTCTTGTTAAGCAAATAGTGATTTTAAAATTATCTGAGTAAAATTATAACTCTATATTGGTAACAAATATTTAGGATTCATTAAAAAAAAAAAATTAAAACTTTTAAATTGTTTCAGTGCAAATAATTTTAACATTAAAATATACAAATAAGTGTAGATTGGCAATAATTCTTGATAATCACTAAATAGCATACACAACTTATTTAGACAGTTATGGGCCTTTTCCTTTTCTAAACAGACAAGACACCTTATGGACATTGTAATAAAATTGTGATTTTTATTGCATATACAGAAACAACATTTATGGAAAATCAGGAATGAAGGAATTTTGAATAAACAGGAGAATTAATTACTTTATTTTTACCAGTTCCAGAAATAATATTGATTATGGTCTAAATTGATAATTTTTTCTCAGTATAATTATATATTTTCCTCAATTTAAGCGGTTTTACACCCTAGCAAATTATTACTCTTCTGTTTTTATGGTCTACCCTATGCAATTCCACCTGTTTATTAAATAATTAGATCTATCTAAACAGTGTAGATTTTAATCTTCAATTATCTTATGTATTTTTTCTAAGAATGCAAGTAGTAGTAATATATCTGCACTCCCGGTAATGGCATTTATCCATGGAAGTGGCTTCACTGGTAGCTCTAGCTCATCACAGATGTTTGGTCCAGATTTCCTGATACCTAAAGGTGTGGTCTTAGTCGCCATGAACTATCGACTTGGAGCTCCAGGTGATTTAATTAATAGGCTACCAACGACATTATATAATTGAAAGTCAACTATTCATAGAATAAGTTAAGGAAGTGGTTCACTGTTGTATATTGATAAACATTTATTAGATAGTACTGAATTTGTTTTATCTTCTACTTAAAATCCGGTATCAACCATTCACTGAATATTTTATCAAACATCATCAATATTTTTATTTTTTGGAATAGAAATTTTTCCAAATAATTTTAAGCTACTTGTAATGTATTTATGTAAAGAGGGTAAAATATTTATTTAAATAACTATCCACAAAATTTACTGCTATCAATTTTTAAAAGTAATTGAATGTTTACAATGTACTAGATATTGTTACTTTATAATACAGAATATATATGCATATGTTTTAACATTTTTAAATGAATGTCAGTAAGACTTTTTGAGAAAAATGTATACAGAGAATACTATATTATAATTTCTTTCAATTTTGAAAACATACTTAATTCAAAACTGAATATTTTGCACTGTGATATTTTACTATACTTCAATGAGAAGGCAGGCATTTATAAGTGTAGCTTGGAGTTGAGATTTGTGTTTTAATTCGAGAGAACTTAGTGTGTTGGAATATAATCTAATATTTTTTTCTGATTCTAAATCTCAAACAGTCATCAGGAGTAGTACTAAGGATTATTTATTTCTATGAACAAGTTATATCTATAAATTTGTATAGGTAAATTTATTTCCTATGTAAGCAACTTGGTTATATAGCTAGCAAAAGATTTTAAAATCATCTAAAAATGAGATTCAAATTATTTAACTAATAATAGATTATTTGATTAACCTTTTTTAATTTATAGAAAATAGTTTTGAGTTCCAAAACAATGTTTTTCTTTATTTCTTTAGTCTAAAGAACTTTTTTTATCACTTATATATTTAATTAATTGATTGAGAAGTGTAGTTTTAGTTTATACAGGGTGACAATTAAGTCTGGAACCTCTTTTTTAATTTTTGAACAACAATAGAAAGAAATACCAAAGTTCACACGTGCTTACTGGTGATAGTAACGCACACATCTGCCCAATTACCGACCAGATAATCCCTTTGGGGGACGGTCTACAAGGAGTCAGACAAAATTCTTAAATAGCAGCATAGGTCAAGTTTGGTATCAAATTAAAGGTCTTACTTAGCAGAGTACAATGCCGCAAACCGGTCTTCAAAAGGTGGATTCATTCAGTAGTTATAGCTATTTGAATTTTAAAACAGTTGAACGATGTAAATTATTAAGTATTACAAGTAAACACCAATTTTTAAGTACCTGTGATCAAAGTAAGTGTTCAAAATGTTCCCCTCCCATCGTCTGGCAATGTCCTAGGCGGTTGTAAAAGCCATCCACTGCATTTTGAAGGTAGTCACGAGGAATATCTTGAGCTTCTTGGACTATGGGATTTCTTAGGTGCGCCAAATCTCGAGGCTTAGTACGATAAACTTTATCTTTGAGGTATCCCCAAAGAAAAAAAATCCATCGGAGATAAATCAGGGGAACGAGCAGGCCACTCTACTGCACCACGTCTTCCAATCCATCTGTGAAGGAATATTGTATCCAAGTATTCTCTAACAAGGAGAGCAAAGTGTGGTTGCGCGCCATCTTGTTGGAAATAAATTCTTTGAAATTGTCGACCAAGAGCAGCTTGTAGTGCAGGAATTATCTCATTTTGGAGCATTGCTAGATACGAGTCACCATTTAAATTACCACTGATAAATAATGGGCCCATAATTTGATTTCCTATAATACCTGCCCAAATGTTAAGTTTCTGTGGATGCTGTGTATGACTCAATCTGCCACTTTCACATTCTAACAGTAGTTGTGTTATTGGTAATAATTATTGATTCCTGGCTTTGATTACTACATTGTCAGATGATGGGAGGGGAACATTTTGAACACTTACTTTGATCACAGGTACTTAAAAATTGGTGTTTACTTGTAATACTTAATAATTTACATTGTTCAATTGTTTTAAAATTCAGATAGCTATAACTACTGAATGAATCCACCTTTTGAATGAGTCCGGTTTGCGGCATTGTACTCTGCTAAGTAAGACCTTTAATTTGATACCAAACTTGACCTATGCTGCTATTAAGGAATTTTGTCTGACTCCTTGTGGACCGTCCCCCAAAGGGATTATCTGGTCGGTAGTTGGGCAGATGTGTGCGTTACTATCACCAGTAAGCACTTGTGAACTTTGGTATTTCTTTCTATTGTGGTTCAAAAATTAAAAAAGAGGTTCCAAACTTAATTGTCACCCTGTATATCTTGTAATTGTGTAGTTACTGAGCAGGTTAACACATTCACTGCGACACAGCTCATGTAACGACTTTAGGACACACAGAATAGTAGTAATGCACATCCACCACAGTCTATGTGTTAAACAAAATACCAGGTTTAGAAGTGGATGACAATTTCATTTTGATAGATCATATTCAGTCTCTAATGATGTACAGTATATGATTTTTAGACAACGTAATCTTTGGAAATTTATTTCTTTACCTATTGTTTTAAAACCAGTTTATTAGTATTGGGTAATAAATAATAAATTAATTTTAATCTTTATAGTAAAATTATTTAAATAATAGATGAAGCTACTAAAGACATACGAGGGGGTACCCAAAAGTAACCGGAATTGTATTGCTGGCAGCCGGCAGCGTGTAGTACACATTCCTGCCGCTAGGCGTGTGTCGCGCAACCCATTGCGAGCTCAGTGACCCCAGTTCCGTTGTCCTAGTGCATTCTGTTCGTTCGTAGTGACTGTTTTCGCTAACCCTGTTTTGTTCTTGTTTCGTTTTTTGTCATGGCAAGTTTAAGTGAACAACGTGCAGCTGTGAAATTTTGTTTTTACTTGGTAAAAATGCTGCAGAAACTATTTTAATGTTGAATACAGCTTACAAAGATGATGCTATGGGGAAAACTCAGGTCTACGAGTGGTTCGCTCGATTTAAAAATGGCGACATGTCGATTGAAGACAAACCTCGTTCTGGACGTCCATCAACCTCTCGAACGGACGAAAATGTTGAGAAAATTCGTGAACTTGTGCTCACCGACCGTCGACAGACAATTGAGGAACTATCAGAGAGTAGTGGGTTAACTTGGAGCTCGGTTCAGCGAATTTTAACAGGAGATTTAGGACTGAAAAGGGTTGCTGCTTAATTTGTTCCTCGACTTCTGACTGACCATCAAAAGGCACATCGAGTTGAAACTTGCCGCCTTCTGAAAGAACATCTCGAAAATGATCCCGATTTTCTGGAAAAGGTAATTACTGGTGATGAGTCATGGTGCTATGGTTATGACCCAGAAACGAAGCAACAGTCAAGCCAATTGAAGTCGCCATCTTTACCTCGTCCAAAAAAATGTCGGCAAGTCAAATCAAACATCAAAACCATGTTGGTTTGCTTTTTTGATGCTAAAGGCATTGTTCATTCTGACTTTGTTCCTCCAGGTCAGACTGTCAACCAAACATTTTATTTGGAGATTTTAAGAAGATTGCGCAACAGTGTTTGCCAGAAAAGACCCGATTTGTGGCAGACTAGAGACTGGTTCTTCCACCACGACAACGCACCGGCACACACAGCCATCTCAGTTAGGCAGTTTTTAGCCAAAAACGGCATGGTTCCCCTGCCCCACGCACCTTACTCGCCTGACCTCGCTCCATGCGACTTTTTTTTATTTCCACATATGAAAAGAGGCTTGAAAGGTCAACGATTTGACAGCGTTGAAGAGGTTAAGAAAAAAACGAAGGTCGAGCTTGCAGCCATTTCTAAAGATGACTACAAAAAATGTTTTGATCAATGGAAATACCGTTGGGACAAGTGTATTAGTTGTAATGGAGATTATTTTGAAGGAGATAAGGTCGTATTGTAAAAAATTTGATAATATATAATTTTTATAAAATAATTCCGGTTTTTTTTGGGTATCCCCTCGTACATGAATTTCAGTTCTAAAACCAGTTCTTATTAGTAAAGGAATACAGCAAAAACATATATCACATTCAATGGTTTTAATATTATTTCTTTTATATTATATTTTTTAGTACTTTCCTCAAACATGTACGTATTTTAGGGTCCCATTGTTTTATCCAATAAATAGAAAATTGTTACAAATCAAACAGTTTACAGCAAAGTACTATTTACAAAACATAGAATAGCAAATGTTTATTGTCTTTGAGGATTGGCATTTTTTTTATTTAAAATTGGCATTAAAAATTTACTCTTTTACTTGTTACTATCAGTTATTTTATTTGAAATATGCATTATTTATATGCAACTCTTCACACAGGTTTTCTAACTCTGGGTTCAAAAGCGGCACCTGGCAATTTAGGTCTTCATGATACAAGATTAGCTCTGGAATGGGTCAGAGACGAGATTTCAGGGTTTGGAGGAGATCCTACACAAGTGACTCTGTTTGGTCAAAGCGCTGGTTCTGTCATGACACAGTTTCACTACATCTCATCGCTCTCTTCAGGTAAACGACTGGTCTCAGTTCAATCTAATCCTAGAACAGTAAAAAAAGAGACTTTTGCCATTCAGATTAAATCAAAATATAAATAAAATCTTGGTGGAAATTTTAGCTGTTGTACAAATATATTTGAATTAGCTTAAATATGCAGTGTTTGTTCATAAAGCTCTTTGTAGAACACTTAAAAATAGGTGATGAATATTTGAAAATTATACTTTACTGAATCCTAAGATATATTTTAATTTGAAACCGTTGCAATATAACCAGTAAAAGTGATTTATTTATTTAGTTATTAACACTCAGTTGTAACCCGGAATTTTAGTTTTTCCCTACTTGCATAAACAGAGGCCTCTCCCCTATATATATTTATAAATATTACATTGATTAAATTAAATTATGCGTCGTAGTAATGATTACAAGGGTGGCAAACAATTTGTGGGATCAGAGAGTAGTTAAAATTAAATATAGATTTTAAAAACATTATAAAGGGTACTTGAAATGATTGCAGACCTTTTCATAAGAGCAATAGCGCACAGTGGGTCTGCACTGGCAGAATGGGGCTTAGTTTCATACACAGAGGCTATACGGAGAGCCAAGGTGTTGGCTCAAGGACTGGGCTGTGACACGAATCAAAACGACTCCATCCTACTGGCATGTCTACAGTCCGTTGATATCAAAGACATTGTAACTCAGGAACTTATCTCTCTACCTATTGACGTAAGAAAAGTTTTACTGAAACACTGATAGAATAGATAGACTTGTTATGTTTTCATTTGGGGTTAGTTGTGAACTAATTGCTCTGTCTTCATGTTTATTTATTTTACCTTGTGTATATTTAACTAAGCAAAACACATTGAACAGAACAGATTATGTGATTAAAATACTCTGATAATGATTTATTGTAGCAGAATTGCACTAGCAGGCTGATAACTGCATGTGTATAGCAAAAACCTTTGGTTGTTAACCAGACTAACTGTAATATAAGATTGACTAAACAGTTTAAAGTTTACTTGATAAAATAAGTTATACAAAATGACAATTCTGTCCAGTTTCAAAACAATTCAATGCAGAATTCATTTCTAATTAACATCTCAACTCACATGTCCTAGTTCATATACATGTTAAGTTCATTTACTCCGAATTAGGAATTTTTATGTTGGGTTACAGAATATAGCTTCTGGGAACAGTTTTCGTTTTGTCCCGGTCCTTGACACTTATCGGACTGCAAATAAGCCATTTTTCAATGACACGTCTTTACACAATATGATGCAACAAGCTGCTGCCAGAGGAAAACCCTTCATCACAGGGTTTACTACTGACGAAGGGATTTTCAAATTTGGTAAGCTTACTGTCTGATTTGGTATCTGAAATATCAGAGGTTATTTTCTATAAAAAAATATACATTAGATCATTAAAAGACCAATTATTATAAAACTGTTAAAGTAAAATTAATTTAAATGTAAATTTGAAATTTTCATTCTTTGGACACCATACAGTAGCTTTTTTCGGTACCTTTGTATACTATATCCTGTTGAATGACTGGAATGCCATAGGCATATTCTTTTTAAATTATATAAAAGACACTTCTGTGATAAGTGATGGTCATTGGAATATTCCCATCTTCTAATCCTCTTAAGAATATATTAGTCTAAACATTCTTGTCAGTTGTTAATATTTTGTCAGTCTATGCTAATATTTCTGAAGTCCATCTGAGGAATATGCTGATTATGATGCAGTAACATTAAAACTTGTACTGAAAAAAAAACACATTTTTATTGAGCTGAACTATGGTACATAAGATATCTAGTTCTACATATTCCCCACAGCTCAGGAGCTATAACCATAAACAACAAAAGACATGTTTACACTATGTCATGGCGGCATATCATTGCCGGTATTGGCAATTTAACAAGTTCATGGTGCCACTAGCATCACTGGGACCGAACATGTTAAAAAACCTTCAGTCAAATATGGTTTTAGATATTAGTGACATATATGCTAGCAACACACGAGTATGTACTCTCAATCTGGCCATGAAGCTGATGAGAATGAGACATTTACCAATGTTTCCAAATGCTGTCTTGGTGTTGATGAGACAGGATTTCTGTCAAAGTCACTATATTACCAATCTTACAATGATGCTCACAAGAGAGGGTCTTGCAATACGTTTTCAATACTGCCTAGAGTTTTGCAAGATAGTGTCAGTGATAAACCCAGTGCATTCTCAACATATTGCCTCAATATGAAGCAATATGAAGCACTTTTATGAAGCTGATGAGACCACTGTATTCTCAATGTAGCATTTATATAGCAATGTAGCATGTTGTGAGATGGGACACTGGTGATAATTTCTAAAACCCCCTAGAGGTTGTTGATATAAGGGTGTGGGTGAAATTGATGTCTTAGCATCAGCTTAAGATTGGAAAAATAGGATAGAACGTTAAGCTGGTATACATCAATACCTCTAATAATACCCTAGGATTGATGCAATATGATTTCTGGTGGGGGTGGTTTATGAATTGCAAATCATACACTGAGGCTGATAAGATAAGATAAGTGTAAGTGAAATTGGTGTATAACCAAAACTTCCAAGCATAGTTAGTAGTGGTTTGGTGACATAGTGAGCTCCTTGAAAAGCTGGTATATTCCTAAACATCCTTTGAGACATATTAGAGGGAAGGGCTTACCAGAAACAACTTTATGTAGTTTTTGTACTAAAATTGGTCAATGCTAGGAATGTTCATTAGTGTGAGCAAAGAATAGAATAAATCTAGATAAATTATTAAAGATCGATAATTCACTGCTATATGGTGTGATGAAATAACTGATCTCTCATTACAAAGAAAGCCCAGTCTTTATAGGCACCGAAGAGCTTTTTCTGGGTAACTTGTTCTTGTTTTATCCTCCAGTAGTTGCAGTGATATTCATTCTGCAAAAAATCAATCAGGTGCCTAATCAATCATACAGCACCTGGTGCATCATCCATGGTTTTCTGGTAATTTCAGCAACCTCAGAAGAAGTAAATGGATCTCTTCAGAGTCAAAGTATTGTATAAAATAAATAAATAAATATGAGTCAACTTTAATTTATTATATAATATCTGAACAGTAAGGGGTTCAACAATGCAACATGGAAAATTCTTGGTGAAGTTCTTTTCAACACTAAGGTGGAAACACTGTTCTTTTCTTCCAGTCTTAAGAAACAAAATAATAAATACAAGTTCAAAAAAATGTTACTGAAAAATAAATAAGATTCACAAAATAAACATCCTGACTTTAGATGTACATCAGTAATTATTACTTAAGTATGAATGCTGTACATCTGAAGCAATGGCATATCCAGAACTTGAGTTTAGGGGCTTAAACCCACTAACTTTCATGTCAAGGAGATTGATCTTATACCTTTAAAATATTACATAGAAGTACTATAGATACATGATGTTT
The DNA here is from genome assembly GCF_021130785.1 of Homalodisca vitripennis. Lineage (NCBI taxonomy): Eukaryota > Metazoa > Arthropoda > Insecta > Hemiptera > Cicadellidae > Homalodisca > Homalodisca vitripennis. Next base: position 43,649,117 of record NC_060207.1, on the reverse strand, counting down.
AGGAAGTGTGAATCAAAACCATCAGATATTGTAAAATAAATTTTACATAACAAAAAATGTAATGTTTAAATTATATGATTATTTTTGTACGATTTGGCTACTGGCATGTCTCTATGTAATGTGCTACATTAGATAATATGAACAATTACTACATTGATTTCCCTTATTCATATATGACTCACAGTCCTCTATAAGGATATATCTAGATCATGTTCCACTAAAATGAGTATAAATTCCTAGACAAAAGATATGTATTTACCAAGCTGACAATAGAAAGTATCCGAAGAATTCTATTTATTTCATAAAAATGTTTTAAATGAAAAAATATAAATTCAAACGTAATGATTTAATATAATACAAGTGTAAATTACAACTATACTAAATCCACAGATCCTTGACCCTTCATAATGTATGTAAATGTTGATATCTGATGAAACAATCCCTTTATTAGATCTTATCTCCTGATTATATGACATTTCATACTTTGTTTGAAATTTATTATTGACAATGATTGATTTGAAAGAGCAGGGTTTCAGACATTTGTCATCTTTATATGTTACAAGAATAGAACACTGTTTTGAGGACTGGAATCTATCCTCTTCTACAGATGACAGATTTTCTGCACTTAAGGCAATACAGACAGAAATTTGGCAAAACATTTGTTGCCATAAGGTGTTTTATGAGAATTACAACTTACAAGAGCTAATGTCATTAAAGGTAACTGTGTGGTAAACTAATATATAAAAACTATAAGGATAATAGATGTAGAATTGTATCAGCTTTAATTTTTGTATATCGTCGCTTAAGAAGTGATACCACGTATCTCTAAAATAGCAACTTTACAGGAGACACTAAAAAACTGTGTCAAAAAATATATATTTTCTCAACATGATTTTTATTTTTAAATTATTTAAACTTTAAAAAACTATTGTTTAACAATCAAACTAAAAAAAAATAATAAAAATATATAATACTACAATTTTTAAGAGATACGTGTTCTCAACTACCATTAAAAAAGCGACATACGTGGAATCACAATACGGCTCAATTACACAGACATCACAGAAAATGTAAAATTAAGTTAAGATTGATGTGTTAAATAAATAAACAAATGTGTTTTTTTAACTCTTGAAATTGTGTTTTATTGGTTAAAACAAAAAATAACCGTGATACAACAAAAAAATAAGTAGCTAGGCTAACTAATTTTGACCCGAAACGTCCATTTCTTGTTGCTTTTTTGTTTACATGAGGCAGCTGGTGAATCTTGAACATACTCCAAACTGTTATAGAAATGGTGGCAGTCGGTTGGGATAACTGTTTTGAGTTCCTGTAGATGTTGCCATTTAGTTTTGGGAATTTTCAGTCTATTTCGATGCAGTCTTGGAAAAAAGTTCATCATTTTTTAGATTGTCTATCCTTTTTCTTTGCGGAAGAGCAGAAAAACTCAGATTCAAAAGATAATTTATACTTTATTTCTCCTGAGGGTAAATATTGAATTGCTCTGATATCTGTAACTGTGGCATCACCAGGCTGTTTCCCTGGTCTAATACTGTCGTAAACCATTCCATTCTTCACTGAGTAGTCTTTAATCATATCAAAACGTTACTACCTTTGTTTCATATCTAGACTTATTTGGGTTTTGCCTTGCTTCTTGTGTATAACGTATGTAATCACTTGGCAAGTATATGGGGTTTATTTTTTATTTTTTCTTTCGATGGCTGCGTGGACTGAATCCACTTCCATTTGCGTATGGCCTTTTTCTAAAAACTTTTGAGTTATTACAATTTGTTTCTCACAGCTGAAGCACAGCAATGCGTTTGAGAAAAACTGCATTCCTATTTTGTGATGTGCATCCATCACTCCATATGATTATAGGTGTTTTGTCAATACAGATATCATTTAACAAACTGATTACACAAAAAAGCAAAACGTATTAGCAGTTAGATCTGCTTGGGTCTCATCAAACCAAAAACACATTGTGTTGTGCTTATTTATATCAAAAACCGTAAAATTATGGCAAATAAGTTTGGTTTTGTAGTAGTAGAGGGCGGATGCATTCAAGCTTGGGCACACTTTAACTGATTGGAGGTCTTGAGTTAGTACGATGCATTTTCCCTCTTCTCCCATACTTTTATCTGTGTTTTTCTCTGTTCTTGCAGCCTCTTTTCTAACAATATGGTTATTATACATGTTTTGATCCACTTGGCCAACTTCATAGGAAATACAGAGATCGCATCTATCCTTTTTAGGGGGTTGGAATGCAATGTTTTGATCATCAATTACTTTATCAAATGTAAACCGAGAAAGTGGCTTTATTGGTCCATCTGCATTTGATTCACAATTTTTCTTGTACTCATTGTAAATATCTGTCATGTTCCCTCCTGTTGGTTCGGCATAACTTTGCTGGTAGATTTCCTGCAATAATGTGATGGAAGCTTAGGCAAGTTATTTAAAAATTTTATTAAAATTTGCTTTGCCTCGTTCCCACTAACTTTTCTTTTTCGTTCTGCATTTACGATGGAATTCGAAGGTGCCATTCCATGTATTCCATTAGAAACCCAATTAAGTACTGACCATTCTTTTAAGCCAAATGTGCTGAGAAACATATTCTTCCAAACTGGAACTGTGTCACCATTTTTCTTTTTAATAGTGTATTGATAAGAAACTGTTTCTTCTAGATGCTTCACCTGCCTTCTTCTTTGTATATGTTTCTTCTCTGACTTAGTAACAAGAGACACTATATATATATATATATATATATATATATATATATATATATATATATTATATAACCTTTTTTTGATCCCAACTAAGCTTTTGCCAAAAGTAGGAAAATATATCTTCTCTTTCATTTCTATCAATGCTTTGGCACTGTCTCAGCTTAGACTTTTTACATGCTTCACTGTCACATGTTGGACCTAGCTTTTTCTGTTGGTTCTCTCAGGGCCTCGCTTGCCCTTCCCATCCTTTGACCTCTCCCAGCCTATGTAGCTTTTACCTTGCTCTCTGCGTATTTTGTTCTTACTATCACTCCATTTAGACTGGTCAGAATGTATTTTTCTTTTCCTTTGTTTCTTTTCTCTTCCTACAGTTAAGTCTTCATTATTGTTTTCTTCTTCATCTGGTTCAACGTCTTCAGCTGTTAGTGGTGTCCAATCAGGATCATCCACAGTATCCTCTTCTTGTGGTTCATTATTTTCAAAGCTGGATGTATAATAGAGACAGAGTCTTCAATATTATCATCTTCAGAATTAGGATTTACAGGAATGGAGTTAATATTTACAGTAGAGGTGTTATTATTTACAGGAGATAAGTTTAGCACCGTCAAAGATTCATCGATGTTACTTTCAGATACTTTTTCTAAATTGTCAATATTTACAAATTTCTCTGCAATGTCAATATCATTTTGACCCTCTTCCTCACGATTTGGTGATTGGATTTGTGTACTGAGACTTGGTTTCTTCTTTTCAGAAATTTCAGCGTTATTTTGTTCAATGTCTTCAAGTGTTAGTGGTATCAAATAAAGACAGTCCACATTAGCATCAATATTTTCTTGTGGTTCATATTTTCAAAAAGTAGGTTACAGTCGGGATCTTCAAAATTACCATCTTCTAGATTAGATTAGGATTTACACGAATGGAGTAAGGAGATGAGTTTACCACCCTCAAAGATTTATCGGTGTTACTCTCAGATACATTTTCTAAATTGTTAATATTTACAAATTCATCTGCAATGTCAATATCATATTGACCTCTTCCTCACAATTTGGTGATTGGGTTTGGGTACTAAGAATGGATTTCTTCCTTTCAGAACATTCAACGTTAACAATAGATCCAGGAAAGTAGAGTTTAATATTTTCTATGATGTCATCAACGGAACTTTCATCACTGGAGCTGTCCTTTGGATTAAATTCTTCTTCTTCTTCCATTTCTTGCCTGAAAAATCGTTGTTTTGAATGCAGCAATAAAGTAAGATACCGCATGTGTCTGTGTGATTGAAGCCATTTATATTATATTCATTAATACGCGAAGCAAAAACTTTGATCCCTTTTTACGACAAATGCGACAATCTAATCATAACAGGTCTGTATTGTGATACCTCGTATATCTGAAGACATCAATTTGTGAGACCACGTATGTCAGTTACACATTTTTAGGTTAGGTTATTTCACTTATTAAATGTCTAGCGTAATGTCTATATTAATCTAGCAATGCTTTATAGTTAGGTTAACTAATTAAGTTGTAATTTATCTTACCTTAGTTTAATAATAACAATTAAGACACTCAAACAAACAAACAGTACAGCACAACGTGACTAAGACTATTATCACCAACTACCAGACTGACTTACATACGTGGTCTCACCAGAAATAAGCCAATGCCATTACAATACTTCACTTACGAGGGTAACACTAAAAATGTTACTGTATTAGTTTTAGATTTTTTCTATTATACGAGGTATCACAAGATAAATGCACGATTTTTTTCTGAATCCATAGATACCAATACTGTAAAATTTTTAAAAAATGGAGATACGAGATATTACTTCTTAAGCGACGATATGTGTAAATTTTCTTTTGTACCAACCTCTATTGACATATAGATAAAAACCCATAAAAAGGAACTTTAATCCCCTTCTCTCCTCTTTGGCACCCCTAAGATTGAGGACTTTCAGTGTGTTATAGAGTACTACCAGGCACACCAAACAATGTGCCCTAGTTGGCTTTTCCACTTATTAGCTTTCCTTCTAGACTCCTCAGTTGGGCATCTGTTGATTAGACCATTAATACATAAGAAACAAACACAAATCAAGGTACAGTAATGAACTCACCAGTCAAAATCCTTCTGACTTCAGAACAAGTCAAAAAAATTCAAGCAGACACTTGAATTTTTGTGTGAAAAATATCTGTGAAAAAAATATCTGTGTGAAAAATCACTAAACTTAAGACATTAAAATACAAGTGCTCTACACAAAACATGCTAACACACGACAGCATCATATGACAGTGACTATTGTCCGAAAAAAGTTATCCTTTCAGATACCGATATGTAACTACTGAAATAACTACTGAGTTATTTAAAGCCTTTTAGTACTGATATTAGGCTTGAAAATAACAAATAAAATAATACTTATGTTGAAAAACTGTGATTAGTTTTACTGAGCTTCAAATTTCACTCTAAATAATCAGGCTTTGGTTCAGATAAAAGAAATCAAATGTGTAATTTGTTTTGTGTGTTTAATTTTTCAATTATAATTATTTATTTAATTTTTAGAGGATAACAGTTGGAAAATGGCACAAGACAACTTGGAATCTTTTATTCCTTCAAATGTTAAAACTGGAATGAGTGGTAAGAAGGAAACATCTTTAGCAAGTGATATTAAAAATTATTACTTCCCTGATACAATTGATGAAAATAAAGTTGAAGATTTGATCAGAATATACACAGACACGATGTTTGGCTATCCATCTGTCCAGGTTAGACAACATTTTTAGTTTAGATTCTATTATAATTTTAGCTAGAAAATACATATGGTATACATTAGTTAGTACTATATATTCATGTATTTAACTTATTATTGGATGTTATTATAACTTGGCCATAGTTAGGATTTTATTTTAAGGCACTAAAGTAAAAATTAATATTAACTAGTAACCAGACCCGTACTCAGACCAGTTTTTTTCAAACAATTTTACCAGGGCACAGGCCGGGCCTTGCCATACATCTATTTGAAGGGACCGTGTCGATGCAGTGGCAGGACATGATGAGACCCGACCAAAATATGTTTCCCAGACTCGCCAAAGCTGAGTATGGCCCTACTAGTAACAATAAATTGAAAGTTTTATTCTCCTACTCATTTTTCAATTTAATTGATAAATGTAACATAATTGGAAATAGTAGAATGTTTGACTGAGTCATTGTTTTCAATAGTCTATAGCATGAGGTGAAATATTTCAGAGATTTCAATATCTCTTATACTTGTTTGTGTAATGTGCTTCATATCCGTAAATGATAAATATTATAGTTTTCTAATTTAAATATTGCTTATTTTTTAAACTAGAAAGTTGCTTTATCACATTGATACAGTATTGTTAACTTCAAATAGATGTATGTAAAATCCTAGGGTAGAAAGAAAATTAATTTACAGTTTTCACTGAAAATACTAATTGACTGATGATTACAGGTATCACGATATTTTGCCAATATCACATATGGATATCTCTTTGCATACATTGGCTCCTGGGCTCCTGCACCCCCATACTTTGCGCCTTACAAGCTGAAGGGTGTAAGACATGCTGATGATCTCTTCTACCTATTCTACTCCAGTCTGCCAGGCTGGGGAGCGCAGAACTTGGAGAACTGTAGTGTCAACAATGTGAACCTGGATATGAAGGATCATATGGTTAAATGGTGGACGTCATTTGCAAAGACTGGGTGAGTAATAGTTTTGGACTACCCATTTCTGAACACAGGTGAAGAGCATCAGAAATAGGCAATATCAATTCTATTTGTTGTTTTAGAGAGTTGCTTAGCATGGGAAGGAAGAGCTTAGTATATGGGATAGCCTCTAGTAAAAAGTGGTGTCTATCCGATGGTCCAGCCTTGGAAAAAGAACATCTTGAAATAAATACATCATTACCTACTATTTATTCCCAGGTCACATCAGTAAGATTGAACAAAGACATCATAACCAGATTTGTAAACTCTATCCAAATAACAACTTGTAATAAAATTTTATATGCTCAATATGATACACATATTTTAAACCAAAATTATTTTGTATTACAATGAACACATTAAGTTTGAAATCTTATTAACAAATGTAAAACTACTATTCCATGCATATTTCTTTGTTGTCAATAGTTGTTAAAGATCAAAAATTGATCCTAAGCCACTCATAGTTTAAACATTATTCCAATGTGTGCGTTTACATTTGTATTTTGATTGGGGATATCAGATTGGTGTCAGTCATAGGTTTATAATAACAATTCTCCTATAAAGTCCAAAAACATCATAGATTTAATTTTTTTTTTTTTTTTTGAAGGGTTTTTAAACTTCAATAACATATTTTCGATATTAAATTAAATGTATTTTCATACCTATCATGAATGTTGCTTCAGAACCCATTGCACCCCGAGGATGTGCACCTCATGAAGCAATTGATTTCATGTGATAAGCTCATTTCATTCATTGAAAGATTGAAGACCTAATTAAACCATCTAGTGAGTTCGCTAAAGTATTTATCTGCTTTCAAAGTGATACTGAGAATGCTGAAAGTGCATTTTACTTCAAATCATAGAGTCAAATTCAGCATAGAAAAGGGGAAACATGTATTGTGTTAATCTAAATTTGGATTAAACTAGTAATATTTATGATGACATGAAGAAGTTTAATGGACTTTATGATATCCTTATTTAACACTGGATGAATTACTTTCTGAAATAATTATTTCATTTAACGTATGCAATAAGAAGGTAAAGCTTCAAAACAATATACAGAAAATTTCTGCATTATTCATTTATGTTTATTATATGTGTATTTCATTTGTATTTACATTAACCCTTCTTTAAGTACAAATTGACTTTAATTGCAGCAAACCAGACAATTCCTGGAAGACGATATCTGAGGATGGATATCTTGTAATAGACTCACCACTCTCTAACATGAACACCACAGCATTTGAGAGCCGGTTCTACAACTTCTGGGAAGACTTGAAGCAGCAGGCTGGTAGTTCTGAAGGGTCTCTCGAACTGAGTGTCATTATGTTCTTTACTAGTATGTTATTCGTTTTGTTTATTAGTTAGGTTATGCTTTAGTAAAATGTTTATAGAACTATCTTAATATTTTATTTACCCTTAGCATTCTTTGTATCAGTAGTTTTTTTTTTTTTTTTTTGTAATTATTAAAATCTTTGCTGATTTTTATGAGTCTTTGCATCCTCACTAGGCCTACAAAACCTAGAAAGTCAATCAAAGACATATCAAAGAAAGAGGGTGTTTCGAGAGAGGTTGGCACAACTTCAGGATATAATATTAGACATAAAACAAGCAAAAAAGTTCATATAAACATATGCCCTATATTGCTTCATTTAGTGTCTGCCCATTTTGTGTCTTTTATTTTTTAAATCATATCTCAGCAGCTGTTGTCGCAAATAACATGAAACTTGACAGTTATGTTGAGCTAATTAAAGGGAGAATTAAAAAAAAATAAACACCTATTATCACTTTCAATTTCGAAATAGTGGTATTACAAATTTATCAAGCTTTAATATCCCAAAAAACTGTTAATCCCACGTAAAAATTGCAAGAATAAATATTTATTGCAAATTTGATGAAAAAACAAACAATACTAAAATATGTCCTCAGAGAATGAACAGTCTATTAACTGATCGTAAATGAGACCACACCATACATTTACACGAAATCTGTATTAAAAGTTTCATTCAATAGTGCTATGTGGATTGCCATCTGCCCAAGTGTGTTCATTGCAAAGGTTATTGATGCCATCTTGAGTAAATTGAGCCGTGAATAAAATGTATTTGTGATGTTGGCGATTCATAATTAACCAGTTACAAAATTCTAAATAAAGAGGAGGATCGGTTAGTTGAATATTTTGCACTTTTTGCTTATAGTAAGGAAACATGTTATTGTTACACAAAGTCCTCCATACCATAGACTGAGACACTGCAAATCACCTGGAAAAGCGTCATGTACTAACACCCGGACTGCATTGAGTAGCCACGATAATAGCTTCTTCAATATTGACATTGTTCTGGACAGGACGATCACAGTGAGTATTAATGCTTGGAAGGTTACCTGTTTCTCTTGAGGTACAAAATGTTTCACTGATAGTTTTCGGGTTTGGAACTCTGTGGTTAGGAAAACGTCTGTGATATTCTGCAGTAACAGCGGTTGCATTTCCGTCACACATGTCTAAGATAAATACCATCTCGGCATATTCTTCTGTTGTACATATAAAAGGCATTGCAATCATAATATTGTACAATTTTAAATTGCTCTAAACTAATAAACAAATATCCAGCTATTTGTATTGTATTGCACTGCACTATTTGGAACTATTATAGAGTAGGTAACAAATAACAAAAAAAAAAACTAAAAAAAACAAATAGTTGGAAAAAAAATAAAATAAAAAAAATAGTTGCAAATAGTTGTTGGGTTTAAATAGCTTCAGAAATGCCTACGTACATATTGTATCCACTTCTCACAACATTACATTGTTGAGCAGCTGATTTGTGATACCAACTTATCAAATCATAATTTACCCTGTTTGAATGTTATGTGACAAAGATGAGTTGGTACATGTTGTAACTGATTGGATAATCTTGAACAGCAGTAGTGCTATTAGGCTTTAAATATTAATATTTAGTTTATTTCAAACTTTAATTTAATTTACCAGTAGAGTTTGTTATTAAATTGTGGAATTAACTGAACGTTCATTCTACTGCAAAATGTGTACTTCTTGCACGGTAAAGTGTTGGTAGTAAACTTTTATTTTAAAAACTATTATTTCAATAAATTGCCTTATTGTAAAAAAATTTTGTTTTTTATTACCTATTTAACAAATTAATTTTACGTTAAACATAACAAATAGTTTTTTGAATGCTCTTTTTGTGTGTTTTACATAGTGCATCTTAAACAATAAGAGATACAGTTATGGAATGAACTCTATTCAATTTATCATGTCTAAACCATTAGAAAAAAACTGCATTTGTCTCTAAATCCTTCTTCCCAAACTCCCAGCAAATTATCATTTAACCTCGGATACTAAATTGTGGGTGAAATCTTTTGTTGGCTGTTACTCAATAACAAAGCATTTCCAGACCTATGTTTAGACAAACGTTTTTCATTGTTTTCTATAGTACAATAAGCTCAGAAAGTGCCGGTAACACTACCCAAATCACCCATATGATATCTTGAGAACTTACAGATCTGTAGACCTGAAATTTTGCTTGTAGCTTTATTTCTATATATGCAACATCAAGTTCATTGATGGTCAGCAAAGCCTGTTATGTAAATTGTTGTAAGATCTTGCATAACCTTGCAGTAGAATATTATATTTTTTTTCTTGAAATCTCCAAGAAAAGATACAGGTACAGTGTTCTCTAGTTGTATTGTATGCAGACGTGTAGATTCTGCCTATACCCTATATGATCTTGCTTTGTTGGTTCACATTTTGGGCCTTTGGGATACTTGAGGATAGAGTATTTCCCCAACTAGGAAAAATCTCCCTGTTAGAGATCCTAATTTACTGAACCTGTTGCGGAGATGTGCAATCTCTCTCACCTTTACTTACTTACTTACTTTACTGCCGGGGCATAACAAATCTCAGTCGATTCTTTGCCTCGTCTATGAGCCTCTTCCACGCCACCCTGTCTTCCGCCAGATCCACAGACCCTCCACACCGGGTCACATCTTCGACCACTTGATCGCACCATCTTATCTTTGGCCTACCCAAAGGGCGCCTTCCTGTCGGTACCGCCTGGTAGACCTCTTTTAACCTTGTGCCCTCCTGTCTCCGATGTACATGTCCTAGCCAGCTAATTCTCTTTGCCTTCACCAAAGCCACAATATCAGGATCTTGGTATACATTGCGTAATTCTCTATTTTTTTCTTATTCGCCACACCCCTTCATCACATATTGGTCCAAATATTTTTCGGAGAACTTTATTCTCAAAAACAATCAACCGCCCCCTCATTTTTCTTCGTTAATGTCCATGTTTCACTTCCATACATTAGGACTGGTTGAATGATTGTTTTATAAATTCTTATTTTGGAGCATTGTGACAACAATCTTGACGTAAAGAGTCTTGTACACGCCCCAAGACACCTATTTGCATTAGCTAATTTGCTTTGTATCTCTATATCCTCCACGTTTTTGCTGTTTATTGTTACACCCAAATATTTAAAACTTTCTACACAGTCAATCGAGTAGTTGTCAATGCTTAAGTTTGTTCTCACATTTCCAGCATGTCTTCCAAAATGAATAATTTTAGTTTTATCTTCATTTAGCTCTAAGCCTACTGTTTGACATTCTTTAATAAAACTTTTTGTTAGTGTGGAGAGGTCATCCAAACTTTCTGACAAGATCACTACATCATCCGCAAATGCCATTATGTTCAGGTCCACTCCTAATTTAACCCCTCTTTGTAGTCTTTTAACTTTTTGTAATGCCTCTTCCACAGCCAGGTTGAAGAGAGTGGGAGAAATCCCATCTCCCTGTCTTACTCCAGTGTTGATAAGGAAGTTTTCCGACATTTCTCCATCTATTCTTATTTTGGCCTTTGAGTCACTTATACACATTTTTGACAGTCTTATCAGTTTTTGCGGGATTCCATGTTTTTCCATCTTCTTGAATAGAGCATTCCTATCTATGCTGTCATAAGCTTTCTTGAAGTCTATAAAAATTCCATAGAAGCCTTTGTTGAACTCATAATATTTTGAAATTGCCTGTTTAAGTAGGAAAATTTGATCTATTGTGGACCTGCCTTTCATAAATCCTGATTGCTGTTCATCAATTATTGCTTCAGTATAAGGACTTAATCTTGATAGTAATATTTTTGAAAATATCTTGTAGACGGTTTTTCAAAAGAGATATTCCTCTATAATTAGAACATAATTGTTTATCCCCCTTTTTGTGCAGAGGAATTACCACTGCTTCTCTCCATACCTCCGGTATAATTTCCTCTTCCCATACTTTTGTAATAAGTTTATGTATTTCTTTTATCAGGAATTTTTACTATCTCTCTCACCTATTGTTACTAAATACAAAACACACAATGGACGCATTAAGAGCCAGCTGTATTGACAGCCACATTAATTTCAGTCCCTTAAGAACAATTTTAAATCTCAAACAAATTTATACCCTTGTTTTTTTTTTTTTTTGTTGTTGTGGAATTATGGTTGATGTCTTATTTTAAAGATATAAAGAGCCTGGATGTATCTTTTGTGTGTTCAGAAAATGTTGAGGCCCGATGCAAGGTGACAGTGTGGTTAACAGGGATGAGGTTCTTTCTCAGTGTTCTCAAATAGCTTCAGAAATGTCTATGTACATGTTGTAAACCATTGTATTCTTACAAGTAAAACTAAATTAATAAAATTATATTAACTCTGTTATTATTCAACTCAACGTTATTGCTACTTGGCTATTTGTTATTGCTATTATGGCTACATTATTGTACCAAAATATTTCCTAAGGAAGATTATCAATGTCTTTTACAGTTCTTTAATACAATGAACTATCTTTTAGCTGATAATGTTTGAAATATTTTAATAGCTACAATTTGTTAACTAAAAGTGTTACATTTAAAAAGATTTTATCTGAGCTGTTGACGAGTAAGATAAAAGACTGATGGTTTTTGCTCTGTATCTCAGTTTGTTACTGAGACAAATATTTTGTAAAATAAATCCAACAGCTACTAATATGAGCAAATCAAATTTAATAACTACATTTTTAATTTTTGAATCACGTGATCTCATTGTATATAGATGGAGACAATATATTGTTTTGAGAAAACAACAATTTTATCTTGTCAAATTGAGAGATAAGTAATGATTATTGCTAAAGAGGATGTTGGCTCTTTTGATATGATGGACAACAATCAATACATGAGATCTGTTGTGTCTCCTAAAATGATAGCCTTATATTTTAAGAGTGTAAAACTTTGAACAACTTTAGAATAGCAGTTATGAAATCTCATCAGTACCTAACCATGTCTGATATGTCGTGGTACTTAAGTGTAGGTCTGGTGTCGGCAATACTTGCTGCTGCAAGCAGGTATTAATTGTCATATTATAATTCAGGCTAATTATATATGGACAATATACATCAATATGTAATTTACATAACATTTTCATTTTCAATGTAATTTGTTGTTATGGAAAAGAGCATAACCAGACTAGTGGTGGACGATTGTGAGATGTTATTGTTTTCGAATAGTCACTTATCAAATGAATTAATTTGTTTTCCTGGACAAGCTGATGTTGCAAAAGTTGTAATTGAAATCATCTGTTTGATTTCATATTCCTTCAATAGTTTTCAACCTTCAATTATTATGTTGTAAATGTCTGTCAATTCCAGTTAATACCTTTCCTACAGGGTAAATGTTTTCATTGACTGGTTTAATTGCCAAGGTCAGATCGATCAGGAGTTGAAAAATTAGGTCAAATTCTTTTCCTGAACAGAAATAATTTTAAAAGTAAAAGAAGCAGTAGATGGTTTAATTTTGAAACTTTAAAGTTTTATAATATTAGTGTAGCAGTATGTTTATAACTACATTTTCAAACATGTAGTTAAGATGATGAATTTTATTATTATATTAGTTATAGTAATCATTTTTTATAGTAATTATATTTGTACATAAAAAATTATTAGCTATTGGTATGTATAAAGCTCCTTATTCTATAAATATTCTGTTAATAATTAAATTTGTGTAAAATTATTTGTACAATTAATTTTTTGGGAAAAATATTTACTCTTCTAATCAAATCACTGAGTTTAATTTAATCCTAAATACAGTACTTTTATGATGGTATTAAACAAATTTAATAGATGATAACTAAATAATGTGCATTTGTTTCAACATTTCAAGTGCAAATTTACCACTCAAATGGTTCTGACAATCAAAATGTTTTAATTATACCTTCTGACAGTCAAAATGTTTTGATTATACAGGGTGACACAGAATAACAGAATTTTTTTTTTTAATTCTAAAAAATAAGAGTGATGGAAGAAAATGGTTTTATGTGTATTAAATGAAACATAAACACTTGCCATTTATGAAACACTGATGGAATTTATGATTTTCTTAAACCAACATCCTTTAGGTAGCGTCCTCGTCTACGAATGCATTCTTGAAATCTGCGGTGGAGATTCCTCATTGACCGCTGCAACATCTCAACTGGAATACTGTTAATTTCATCCCGAATTCTCTGTTTTAACTCATTTACAGTTCTTGGTCTAGTTGTGAACACTTTAGTTTTGAGGTAGCCCCACAAAAAGAAATCGCTCACGGTCAAATCTGGTAATCTAAGGGGCCAGGAAACGTTACCGAATCTTGAGATGACACGGTTACCAAACAATACTCGCACAGCTTCCATTGACTGTCGTGCAGTGTGTGATGTCGCACCAACCTGTTGAAACCAGGATTCTTGAACGTCTGGAAAATTGTTCAATTCAGGTGTAACGAAACGTAACATATCCACGTAACGATCAGAATTGACAGTTACTGCAATCCCCCGTTCATCCTAAAAAATAAGGTCCAATGATCCCATGTAATGAAACAGCACACCACACCTTATTAGCGTGTAAAGGGCACTCATGAAGTTCATTAGGATTTCTGTCTGCCCAGTATCGGTAGTTCTGCTTGTTAACATAACCTGTGAGATGAAAGTGGGCCTCATCTGACATCCACAACTTGCTTAGAAATTCATCTTCATTGTTTATGTGTGTTAAGATTTGTTGGCAGAATTGTAATCGCGACTGGTAATCATTTTCCTTCAATTGTTGCACTATCTGCAGCTTGTAGGAGTGAAATTTTAATTCTAAATGAAGAATTCTGCGAACACTCTCACGGGAAATTTCAGCCGCAGCTGCTTGCTTATGAATCGAACGGCGTGGACTCCTCAATACAGATCGGCGTACAACATCAATGCTCTGTGCAGTACGAGCACTTCTTGGTCGTCCCGTTGGTTTCTTCTTTAAAGCTGATCCACTCTCTTCAAAATTATTAATCCAACTTCTAATGGCATGTTTTGACGGAACAGAATCATGACGTCCTAAGTTGTAAAAACGTCGGAACTCAATCTAGGCAGCTTTCAAACTATCACTGTTTTTATAAAACATTTTTATAGCTAACGCACGCTGTTGCCCGTTCCACTGGTCCATGGCTACTGTAATGGCAGCTTGTTTACTTGGTCACTGTCACTGTCCCGCAGTGCTGCCACCTGCTCACGGCTGCCACGACGCGTTACAAAAATTCCCGTTATTCTGTGTCACCCTGTACCTTCTCGCAATGTTGCATCACTAATCCAGCCTGTTTTTATCCCTGATTCAACTAACATTAGGAATGGAACTGAAAATAACATTATAGAGGGTGCAGTCGTCCTTGCAAGCATCAACATAATTAATTTCTTACAGTGTTTTTACTGATCCAGAACATCACACACAGAAGAAGCATATTCTGCTATTGTACATAAATATGTTGCCAATAAAAAAGAATTTTCATTTCATTTGTTACAAATTTAACATATTTAGAAGCCTAGTTAAGCTTAAAAACTTTTAGAATTCCTGGGAAAAAATGTTAAAGTAAATTTGTATGCTTATATTAATGATATTCTTTGGGAGTTTTTAAATAGATGTTAATTTTTTTTGGAACCTGAAATGATTAGTAAATTTTATGTTTTCATACTAATTAGTGATTCTAAAGGAGAAATGGAGATCAGTGGTTCTCATTAGAGCTTACTGTTTTATAGTAAGGCAGATAAAACATTTTATTATATTGATTCAATTAAGTACTATAATCTGAGTCATGAGTTGTATTCACAAAGCTGGAGCCATATATGTGATCATCAGGGCCCTATTCTTTCAAAGTATTGAACTTTTCATAGCAGAGAAATGGCATTGAATGCAGTATCTACTTGCTTATTTTTGTGGAATGGTTGATGAGAGGGATATCGGCTCTGACTGATTGTGAGACCTTTGATTTTATAATATACTTTGGTGCTCTAAAAATTATGGACACAGATATAATTCAGAAATATCCCATTATGACCTACTTAACATATAATTAACAATACAAGGAGTTGAAAAAGACATTGCTAAAGATTTAATATCTAACATTATATCTGCTAAAAGAGATATTAAAACAAACCAATCCAAAGAGAAAATAAATATTCACGAGACACGGCTATCACTTGACTTACATGTCGTAAGATTATTGAAAATATCAGCAGCAAAAACACAAAATTTCAACATGAATTTGAAAAATCCATGTTTCATTTCTGGTATAGAGGAGTGGTCAGTGGTGAAAAGTAAAAGTGTGCAGGGATGCTTTAACCATCAGTGTTCTTTGATGCAAGATAAGACAGCCGCACAAGTTGTTACTACAAACCAATAAAGCATTTTAGATGGACTCTCAGAAATTTGTGCAGAGAAAATTGATTGTATGATAAAAATCATTACATTAAGAACCATGTTAAGAAAAATAATACTTGTACAGATAAATCTAACAATGGGAAAACTAAAACTGGTATGAAGGATACAAAATTGAAATTTAAATTTGAAATTAAAGTAACTCTGTTCACTTTTGTCAGCAAAATTTGGAGGAGCTGAGTAATGGTAAAGTGAACTGTGCTGGGTATGTGCAAGCTAACACTACTCTGACTCAAGTGGCTGACTCTGCTTCTTTATGGGATGATACTAGTCCAGTCATCCTCTTAGGAGGAAGTAATGATAGTCTAAATGGAAAATCTATCCTTTATTTGAGTAGTTACATTGACACAGTGATGTGATCAGATGATGTTTATTGTTAGATGTTCTTGTAAATTTTACTTTCCCTGTTCATAATCTGCTTTTGCTTATCTTATGTTAAATGTCTATATTGGACTACTCTGATTGGAAAAATAGTTTTGTGAAAGTCTTTTCATATTGTACAAGCTTGTGGTCACTTTTATAAAATACATATATGCTAAGATTTTGATGAAATTTGGGACTTGAAACAAATATATAGATACCAATTTTTCACAAATTTATTTTCTTATATTGCTTAATTATAACCCATATATTATTGGTAAATAAATACTATTATCTCTTAAAAACTTTCCTAATAATTGTGATTCCTACCAAAATCACTCATACTGCATATCGATGAAATTGTAAAAGATTATACTGTATTTTACTTTTGGTTTAAAATGCCAGTCTGGCTTCTAGCCCATAGGCTATACACCAAACCCAGCCCTTGAATCCAGGTGTGCACCATCAGTGTTGAATTACAGAATATATTTTATAAGGTAGGTCTCCTTTGCATAACATTTACCTCTACTCTAGCCACCATATGGTTTATCAAAGGAGTATTTCTTTACCATGAGCTCAGACACATTAGTTATTGTTTTGGCACCAGGAAGTTCCTTTATTATTACCATATATCCCTCTGAGAAAGTATGCTTTGTCACCTTTCTGTTCTAAAGGTTCATTACACTTAATGTGGCTGCCTTCTTTACCTTCCGTCCCAGACGTGTGCATCCCAGTACAGTCTCCAGTGCCACTGTTGGATGGGAGCTCACTGCTCCAGTAATACTTATACATGCTAGTTTAAATGATCACTTTAGAATAATAGAATTAACTATTGAAGTGTATTGAGTGTCATAAGTGGGAGAAGTAAGCATTTAGAGAGGTATTAAATGTTAGGAACATTGTAAATGTTATGTTATAGTATTGAAATAAATTAGAAATGGTCATGTACAGTGGTACAGTAGATGTGAATATCTTGTCGATTAATGTCCTGTAGATGTAATATGTAATTACATATACTATGTTTGAATTATCTGATATTGTTTATTCCTAAAAGTAAATCAGAAATTGACACAAGATAAGTAAAATAATCAATCAACGCTGAAGAACTACTTGAAATCGTGACCAAAATTTAAGTGTTTTTCACTACTGGTATGTATTAATGTAAATGAGGAATTATATGGTATATCAATATAATAACATACTTAAGCAATGCCAGCCAACCTGTGGTTTAAAAATTCTAAGGGAGTGTTAAAAGGATTTTTTAAACAGATAATATGACTTTAATTATTGTAATTAAACTGTAATATGACATTATTTGTCAACAGGGTTTTTTTCTTTTATAACACAATCCAATTTAAAAGTAGAGAAAATCAATGTTTAAGACTAATACATGTTTATAACTTGCCATACCTACAAACCTTACTTCATTATTTAACTGTTCATTTGCATTAGTACATTGTTGTTATTTATTTTATTTGGATTTATTTAGAGGTTCTTTCATTGAGACATAAAACTTGATTTTTAGAAAAGATCAGAGTGAGAACTCTTCCTTGTTTTGGAAGAGTATTTGAAAACAGAATCAAATGCTTTGTGTAGAGAGGCATTCTATCAAGATTTTCCAGGGAAGAGATTATGCCTACTAAATTTAAATCGCAGATTTGTTAAAAAATTTATTTAAAAAAATAGGTTCTGTATGAAATTGAAAATAACAGAAGGTGAACTGTTATGAAGAAATTTTTATACAGTAACACACCAGTTCACACCACACAACATTGAAAAATTGCTTACATTATTAAGTGCTTGAAATATTTCAGCCTGCTTGTTGAGAGACATATATCAACCAATCAATCAATATTTTTTATTGCCATAAAATAAAGATCATTTACAAAGTCTCATTACAGCTTTCATTATAAATATATCCAAGTCAGTTATAAAGTTTATATTATCTACATCATCTAGATATCAAACCGAAACTCCTTATAATTATATCCACTCAAAGTCAAAATATCTTTATTGCATCATCGTCAAGATGAAAATGGTGTCACAGAGAATTTACAATACACAAGAACAATACAGGTCCAACCAGGTCAATACAATACAATACAGGTTAATGATTGAAAAATTTGTTTAAAGAGTAAAATGGGCGTTCTTGCAGCCACATTTTGAGATATTGCAACTTGCACTTTGGCAGCGGTTGCAATTGGTGGCTTCTTCTGTCTTCTATATTGGAGCTATGTTCTTTCTTCATCATTTCTAAAGTTTTTTTTTACTATCCTTGGATAATAGGAGAGATATTTTGCAAGTACTTTTGTTTTGGTGAACTCAATTTGTTTTGTTTCCAAATTGTGTCCCACTATCCCTGATTTTTCCTTATCCTGATGTTTTGTGTTTCTAATGTGTAAGTATTGTTTCCTACATCAGGGACATTCTGAGTTCTAAATAAAATAACAAAAGCAGATATTTCTATTTAGTATGTCTAGAGCTGCAAAATTACTCTGACTCTCTAAAAATTTTGGTTTAAAATCTCATAAAATTGGCCCCACCAACAAATTGTGCTACAGGTGTTGTACACATGCAACAAGGTAAGGGATTTAGATAAACTATTTTTGCTTACTAAGCTTAGTGTCATTTAAAGTGGCTTTATAAACAGCCAGAACAGTTGTAATATTTTGGAGTGAAAAATCCTCAATTTTTTTACATCAACAGCCTTTAAACAGTTAAAAGATTAATCCAACAGTTTTATCACTGCTCTAAATCCTGACTGTTACCGAGACATGCTTAAATTGTGACTTAATGGTAAAACAAGAAATAGTAAATTGCAGCAACATGACACTCACCTGACAACCAAATTTCTACTGAATGAATGTTTTGGTGACAGACTGATTGGAAGAGGGATGTACTCTCTGAGAACTCCAGATTTCATCCCTCTGCATTATTTCTAATGCTATTATAGTAATGGTGGTATGGTTGAACTGTAAACCAAATAATATAGTCAATCTCATACAATTAGTTCTAGCCTAATAAGTGTTAATTAGCTCCAGCTATCTAAATAATAGACAACAAACAGGTGGTGGAAGTTCCATGTCTCTCTCATAACACTCTGAGGAAATAAAAATCAACTCTAACACCAGTACAGAGATGTGTTCCCCAAGTATCAGTGTTGGACTCTATCATATACCTCCTGCTACTAAATTACCTACTAAGCCAACTTATATATCTGCCATACAGTCATGTGCACAGGGAAATCAGATTATGTGAGCAGATTTACATTAAAACCAATATTGGCTTTGATATGGCTAACAATACCTTCTCAAATAACCTTGTGTTGAACAAGGGGAAAATTCTGCAGATAGCTTTTATCACCCAAAAAATGGAAATTGACTCTGGACTACCTGATCTGAAGAAAGAGAAAACACCAAATTGCAAATTTTTTTATAAATCTAGTTTATAGTAACTTTTTACTTTACAACATGTAAACATAATTGTAATGAGTGAAACATCTACAGCAGGGAGAGAAGAATGTTTGGCTATATGGACTTCCCATCCTACACTACACACTAAAAACCAGAATTCTCAGCCTTTACAGCAAGAATTGGTGCTTCTCTAATGTATCAAAATTACTTAGTTGCCACTTATCAGTAAGTAATGTACATTAATGTTATACAATGTATATTCCAGTGAATTTGTGGATCTACCAGTACTGGTCACAAAAAAAGGACCCATCATTGGTTTACGTGTAGACCCCAATCCTGCCACAAATATATCCTATGACGCTTACATTGGGATTCCATTTGGACAAATACCAGGACGATTTCAGGTGATGTAGTCATTTTTGTGAGAATTTATGGGTATGGACTCCAATTTTTGTATAAATCAAGTTGTTAGTTTTTCTTTACAATAACCAATGTACTCTACAGGTGGCTTTACCAAGGGCACCTTGGACAGACCCTCGCTACACACAAAAAGATGGACCAGCCTGTCCACAATCAAGCATGGCGTATGATGAAGACTGTTTGTACTTAAATGTGTTCACACCAATGGTAAATGAAGAAAGTCTTAATCAGCCCTATTTTGTAAAACTGTTAACTATAGTAATTTTTTGAAAAGTAGACTAATTACACAGGCCAACGATGAAAAAAACTTTTTTACTAAAAATACCTTATTCTAATGTTTTTTAGGTCGCTGAATCCAAATATATTGCTTACAAAGCTGTATCACCCACAATTTCTTCACATTTTGAAGTAACATTTTTTTTAACTAAGCGATTTCTACAGAGTTTAAATATAATCAAAAAAAAGTAGAGGTAATGGACTTAAATTGTATTGGTAGCACTGCTGAAAAACACACTAAAAGATCAAAAAAGGTAGATTCCATTTGAACGTTAACAGCTGATGTTTGTTTACTGTCAATCTAACCTCACTTTCACGGTTTTTGTACACGTGCTCAAACACAATGTTCTAAACCGCGGTTGTAAAAACTCTGTTGACAGTTTTTGTTATATTTGTGGTGAGTTTGTGATTAAAAAAACACCAAAGAAACATTACGGACTTTGTGAAAAAAGGTTTATCGATCATACTTTGGAACTTTACTTGGAGATCAGGATAAATATTGGGCGCCGCATAAGGTATGTTATGTATGTGTTGAAGATCTAAGAAAAATGGTCAAAA
Organism: Homalodisca vitripennis; assembly: GCF_021130785.1. Classification (NCBI taxonomy): domain Eukaryota; kingdom Metazoa; phylum Arthropoda; class Insecta; order Hemiptera; family Cicadellidae; genus Homalodisca; species Homalodisca vitripennis. The sequence goes on along the minus strand of NC_060207.1, from coordinate 43,627,921 downwards.
AAGGAGAAAAAAATCCTTCAAATTTGCTGTTCCTATGATATGGAGAGAGCCAAGAAATCATTCTGATGATTGTTACTTTTGCAGTGTTGATGTAACTGGTCACAACTCAAAAAATAAGAAGGTAATAAGCTACCCTTAACCTTATGTCTGCCATCCGACCAGTGAAACACGGTCAAAATTTGCCGGTCCCTGAACCTCCAGATGATTTGGATTCCATTCAAACTGAACCATCTTATGATGTAGAATCTGAGTTAGATGAACAAGATGATGAAGAATTTCGATGTATTACATAAAATGTAGAGCCTAAATTGTTTACTCAGATTGAACTTAATGACTTGGTTAGGGATTCTAGGCTTAACTAAAGAAAAAGCTGAATTGCTTGGGCTCTAGACTAAAAGAAAAGAACTTGTTGGGTGCTGGAACCAGCATTTATGTGTATAGAAAGAGAGAGCAACAATTTGCAAAGTTTTTTGAACAAGATGGTGATTTGGTGTACTGTACAGACATTCCAGGTCTGATGAATGAATTTGGTGTTGAGTACAAAAAGGAAGACTGGAGGCTATTCATTGACTCATCCAAAAGAAGTTTAAAGGCTGTTTTATTACACAGTGGAAACCAGTACGCATCTATACCTGTTGGTCATTCTGTACACATGAAAGAAAGCTATGAAAAACCTAGAAATAGTGCTGAATAAAATAGGCTATTGTGATCATGGTTGGATGATATGTGGTGATTTAAAAGTAACATGTATGCTACTTGGTCAACAAGGTGGTTTTACCAAGTTTCCATGTTTCTTGTGTGAATGGGACAGTAGGGCTAGAGATCAACATTGGTGCAAAAAGAAACTGGCCTGCTAGGGAATCTTTAAAACCAGGTGAAAAGAACATTCTTCGCAAAAACCTCGTAGATCCAAAAAAAGTGCTCCTACCACCTCTTTCACATAAAGTTAGGCCTCATGAAACAGTTTGTCATGGCTTTGCCTAAAGATGGGCCATGTTTTATGTATCTCTGCCTAAAGTTTCTCACACCTTTCAGAAGCTAAACTGAAAGAAGGCGTCTTTGTCGGACCAGACATTAGAAAAATGATGTTAGACCTTAACTTTGAATCGACAATGACCTCAAATGAGAAAGAAGCATGGGTGTCATTCAAGCAAGTGGTTACCAAGTTCTTGGGGAATAAAAAAGATCCAGAATATGTTGCTATTGTTGCTAACATGTTAAAGAACTTTAAAAAGTTAGGATGTTTGATGAGCCTGAAAGTTCACTTCCTGAACAGTCATCTTGATTACTTCCCGGAAAAACTTGGGCGATGTAAGTGAGGAGCAAGGAGAGCGTTTTCACCAGGACATGTAAACTGATGGAAAAAAACGCTATCAGGGCCGCTGGAACACTAACATGATGGGGAACTACTGTTGGTCACTTCACAGAGAAGTTCAGCAGGCGACAAATCGTAGAAAAAGCTACACAAGAAGTTTCAAAGAAAAGAGGGGAAAGAAAATACAAACCAATCCCAGATGACTAATGGAACCTGTATTATACCACATGTATAACTCTTTCAAGTAACCTATTGTATTAATATATTCATAATTATGATATATAACATAGTGTTTCATTAATTTCACCATATACCGTATTTATACTACATAAGAAACTACATAAAATGTATACTACATAAAAACCCAAATTGCAGAAAAACTATGGGTGATACAAAAAAACTAAGGCCAGATTTGGATTCAGCACATAAAAAATCTATAAAAATCAGCTATTAAAGTAAAAAAAGTTTTCACAAAAAAATTTTTCGTTGGCCTGTGTTATAGTATCCGGCTATTACTATGCTTGTCCAACGTCTAGTAACAAATTAAATGTGTGATTATACATGGCTAACGTTTTACATGGCTAAAACATTAGATGGTTTTAAAATTATAACTGTACCTCTAGAAATCTTTTTTTCATTCTTATTGTAATTCCCTCATTCATTTAATTTCTACCGTCAACCCAAAAATTGCATTGGCAAAAAAGTTTTAATTTAAAATTTGTTACTTTTTGGCCCTAACTTATAAGAGTCTTAAAAAGGTGAACTGTATGATGTAATGACTATTAATGAATAGGACTATACAAATAAACGTACCAATAAACAAATGCCACGAAATAAATTTATAATGAGGTTAAATTTTGATTTAATTCTCTTCTCTCTAATAGTGTACAACTAACTACTAATTCAAGCAAATTACTATTTATATCATGTACAACTACTAGTACCGTGTTACTCATGCGTGTACTAGCCAACAGTGAGTGGACAATGAATGTTGTTTACAAACAACAGATTACCGTAAAGTGAGAACACACGCCAAATTGTTTTTTAAAGTTGTCAAGAAATCCTTTCCACTATAAATTGGCAGGTAGTAAATTATTTGAATAACTCTAACAGTGAATAGGAATATTCTTCGAGTAACTGATTCAGTCATGACAAAGAATTTTCACACAATTAATTGTGTGCAGAAGAACAAGAATGTAATTGCAAAGCTTTTTCAATGTCAATTTCAATGTCAATGTCAACAACAGTTTAAAAAAATATTCATGCAATTATCACATCTTTGATTGAAAATTAATTTGATGCAATTGTCTTGAGCTTTTTTTGTAAATTTTCTAAATTCCTAAATTTTAGTCATATACATTTAGTTCTTTGACTTCTTATGCAACTAGTGTCATAACTACCATCTAAGTACTTAAGTTTTCCAGTTCTCTCTGTGTCAAAAGATTGGTAACATAATTAAATTCTTGATAGTTTGGGCATACACTGTGGAGAACCACCTTCAGTCATCTGTTGACTGAAAGTGGTTCTCCACAGTGAGGCTGAAATATTTCAAGAGTTAAGTTGTGTTTCAATACAGTATGATCCGGAAAACTTGACAGTTATAAAATGAAGCACAGTTCCACAAAAATTGGAAAATTGCAAAAATAAGTCTTTGTCAGCTTAGTTCTAATGTAAAAATAAATCACAATGTTTTATATTGTGTATGTATAAAAAAAAAAAACGTATTACGTGTCACAACATTTTATCTTAAGTTTTTTATCACATTAGTCCAAGACTTTGTATTTTATACAAATTTTCAATTCTTATTGTTGAAATATCTAAGCCCGGTAACTAAAGAGATTATGATATTTGATAGTATTAAACTAATCCTGTACAATCAAAGCTACAACCATACATTTTGAGTAGTTTGAGTAGTAGTAGATTTTTTCTCATTGAATTGCAGTCCACATCCATAAATCAAATTGGTTCTATTGGTTTCAAAATTGTTTGCAGTATAAAAACCTTATTATCACTATGCAATTACTCTTTATATATCTACAGATCATGGAACATTTAAATGGAATTTAGAATAATAATCGTCACATTGTATAAATACAATGAAGACAGTAATAGACCTAGTTCAAACCATGTCCAGTTGTTCGATAGATAGTTTCATGAGTTCATGATGGTTCTCATCTCTGTTTATAACATTTTCTATTGTTAAATGTAATGGAAAATGTTTCTATGTAATGGTGGACATTACCTTCAAGGAAGGTATGATGTAACTCAGTTCCTAGTCCAGTCAATAAGTAATCCATTTCTATTTTGACAAAGAGGAGGGTATGAAAAACACTGTTAAAGTAAACAAGAAAGTAAAATATTTTTTATATTTATTGTCTAACTTAATCATAGACGGACATAACACCTTTGATTTCAAGGAGTGGTATTTTGATTACTACGAATATAGACTAGAATCCAGAAAAGGTATCATAAAAGCAAGTTAGACCACAAGTTGTTGGTGAACTTTTCTTTATGGGTACTGATAGTATAAAGTCACAAGTTGTTAAGAGGGTTGCTTTTTAGGCAAAGGATATTTTAAGCTAATTTCTAAATTCCTTAAATTGGAAGAACAGTAGTAATTTGTTAAAAATTTAAGGGATAACAATAAGTGTAGTGTGAAGCATAGATGTCCCATATGTATAGTTTGAAATGATGTGGTACACCATTACTTTCCATTCTCTTGATACCTTCAAGGACATCCTAAGCATAAGCTAATCATAATTCCATTTTAGAGAAGTCGTTCATAAAATAAGTAGCTTCAGCTGTTTTTCAGGAATGGAACAGTAGAATATTAACATCTACCTATAGGGTAGATATTGGTTGTAAAGCTAGTATAGTAATGAATGATTTGCACATGAATATTTTAAAGCCTCATTTCATTTTTAATTACTCGTGTTATAAAAATAATGCCAACTCAAAGATTTAAATACTTGTGAGTTATGTTTAAGAATGCATCTGCTACTCACGGAATTTTACCTGTAATGGTGTTCATTCATGGAAGTGGCTTTCTCAGTAGCTCTAGTAATTCACATTGGATTGGACCAGACTTCTTGATACCTGAACATGTCATTCTAGTTGCTATGAACTATCGTCTAGGAGCACCAGGTACGTTTCTGTCATTGTTTCAACTTAATGAGAATGGCACTGTTGATAATGACGCGGGTAAATATTTCTGATATTATTAGGGACTTTAGCACCTCTCTGTTGATATACAGCTGTTGATATAAAAGGTATGAGCCTATGAGTTTGATTTGAACTTATAAGGACTGTTGGCTGTACTGAAGTAACTGATATCAGCAGTAAAGGTAATTTTTTTTTTTTTTTTTTTTTTTTTTTCTTTATTAACATTTTCTTGGAGAAAAGTATAGAGTCAGATTATTTACATACATCAGCAAATATAAAAGCATTGGTTATGGATGTTCTGTTGTTGCGTTATTCCTCCAGTCAAGGACACTCCTTCACAGAATAAATATGATTGTTGCAGCAGCCAATTTTTTGTAGCAGTCTTCAGGTTTCTTACGGGTAGGTCTTTCAAATGGTCAGGAAGCATGTTTGAACAACATAGTGCCTTTGTATGAGGGCTTTTTTTCGTAAAGGCTGAGGTGATGAGAGTCCAGAAGAAAGTTGTGTCTGTTTCTGGTGTTGTAGTGGTGTTGGTTTGCCAGTCTTGTTTGGTTAGATGTGACAGCAGTGCCATGATGGTCTCGAGAATATACAGTGCCACTACAGTCAGGATTTTTTGCTCCTTAAAAGCTTCTTTGCAACTCTCACGACAGTCCAGAGTGTATCCTGTGAGGGCCCCTGCTCCTTCAGACCTGATCGCTCTCTTTTGTACAACCAGCACTCTATGTAAGTTTCTGGGCTGTTGTTCCACCCCAGGCCACCAAGCCATACCTCAAGTGCGACTCAAAACAAGGCAAAGTATGCGATCTTTGCTATCATTTGAGAGTCACCCTATTTTGGTTCATTCTTCTAATGACGTATCCTACACTGCTGCTCAGTTTTTTAATAAGATGGTCCCTACGTGGGGTGTCCATGAGAGAGTGCTGTCGATGGTTATGCCAAGATATTTGGTTGAGTCAGCAATGATAGCTGTGGGAGAGGGTCATAGTTGTTTCTGGATGCAGTGAAAAATTAATTGCTGTGTTTTCCTTTCATTCAAAGCTAAATCATTCCTGCCACAGTATTGCTTTGTCATTTCAAAGGCAATGAAACTGAGAAATGTCGAGTTGATCTTTTATTTCTGTTGGCAAGAATGAGGGCCGTGTCATCTGCGTAGGAGACTGTTTGGCAGAAGTTGTGCAGGAAGTCAGGGAGGTCATTTGTTAACAGTATGAAGAGGACTCGGTCCAAGCACCGACCCCTGGGGTACACCTCTTTTCATTTCCAATGGTTTAGATTTAACTTTGATGATCGAATTTTTACTCTTGCACGTTAATTCAACCATCTGTTTACGGTTAGTTATGTAAGTGTTAAAAACCATTTTGCCTCTTTGCCTGTTACGCCAAGGTGTGTGTAGTTTTTTTCCAATATCAGACTGTGCCCTAAGCAGTCAAAGGCCTTGCTTAGGTCCAATAATATAGTGGTGGCTATGGATCCGTTTTCAAGGTGGTCTATCACAGTTTCCACGAGTTGTACAATGGCTGAGGTGGTTGATCTGCCTGGGAGAAATCCATGCTGTCTTGGAGTCAGGAGATTGTTACCTTTAAGTAAGATCAAGTAGTCTTGTTAATACGACTTTTTCCAAGATTTTAAGAGAGAGTAGGTACCAGTGAGATGGGCCTGTAGCTGCTGATTGTCTGTAATTTCTCCATTTTTATATTTTGGATACACCTTTGATGTTTTGAGACCTGATGGGAATGTTCCTTCTTCGAAGGATTTGTTTATAATGTCTACTATTGGTTCAATAAGTTCAGCTTTGCAAGACTTGATGAGTTTGGCTGAGACTTCATCCTCACCTGCTGAAGTTTTAGGCTTGAAAGAGTCTATGGTAGTGGCACTGACTTCTCTTGGGTCAGTTTTGGTGAGTTTTTTAGTTTTTTGCAAGTACTGTCCCACGGGTTGGTTACAGGAAACTACTGGTAAAGGAGTGTTAGGCTCTATGCTCTTGAGGGTTTTTTCTGCTACTGTTGTGAACATACTTGTTAAAATGGTCAGCTATTTTAAGTGGGTTCGGTTATTTTTTCATTGTGGATTGTAAGAGTTTCTATAGTGTTGTGAATATTTTTCCTCTTCCGTTCCTGATTAATGATTGCCCACAGTGCTTTTGATTTGTTATCCGCGTCTGCATTGAAGCGGAGTTTTGTTGTCTCCGGAGTGTCTTTAACTTAAGATCATAGGCTTTTTTCTTAGTTGCAGTGTCTTGTTTGTGAGCTGGAAGGCCTGTGAGTATTTGTTGCTTAGAGCAGCCAAGTAAGCCTTCTTAAGCTCCTCGCTCTCGGCGTCCAGCCAGGGCTTCGTTGACCGTCTTCTCTGTCTACCTACTGAGTATGGACAAGCTGTGTTAAAGGCTTGCTGAAGGAAAATTCTGGAAAATGTGATAAGAGTCGTTCCAACATTTTTGCTTTTTGTATTACTTTGGTCCAGTCTTGATCTGCTAGTAGCATTTTTAATTTGTCTAGAGTTCTAAGAGTTGATACGACACGTTGTTTAGATGGAGGAATTACATATTGCATTTCATTGTCATGTCAATAGTACAGGGACTTGAGCTGTATGATCTACAGACCTGTAGTCAAAACTTTAAAGTCAACTTCATTTTCACTTAGGTTAGTGCAGATGATGTCAATGGAAGTCCGGCTGGGTTGGTGTCATTCTTGTAGCTGGTAGATTCAGTATGCTTACTATATCATAAGCGAGCAATGCCTCTTCTAGTTTCTTTTTTTGCTCATCGTCTCTGAGGCTGTTCACGTTAATATCACCCATGATGATGATTGCCTGGTTCGATGTTAGTGCCAGTTCGTCTAGTTCAGCTGTCAATATTTTCAATAGCATCATCAAGCTTGCTGCTTGGTGGTCTATACACACCCCAGGATTAGAAAGACAGCTTCTATTGGTTATCAGTTTGTAGTGGCTTACTTCACAAATAAGTTTTGTGTAATCTGGTCAGAGGTTTTTACCAGAGAGAAACTGATCTTCCAGCTCTTGTTTGACATATGCTATCACCCCGCCTTTTCTGTGTTTTTCTCTGGTGAAGCCTCCCAGAGTAGCATCTCCTGGTAATCCTACAGCAATTAACATTTTCCTTGTTTAGGCCCTGTTCTGTGAGAACCAGTAGGTCGGTGTCTGTGCTGTACAGAAAGTGGGTAAGTCTGTCAATTTTGTTTACAAGGCCATTGATGTTTTGGTCTGGTGAGATACTTTAAGTTGCTTGTATGCCTGTACGTGAGATAAAATTTTTTTTTTGTTTGCTGGGAGACACGAGTTTACAAAGGTCCTGGATTTGAATGTTTGTTTGAGTTTTGAGTTTTGGACATCTTTTCTTGGGTATAGGTATAAAAAATGCTTATGTTGATGTACTTGGTCATCCCATTTTGGCTTTGGTGGAGAATGATCGTTTGGGAAATGAACCTGTGCTTCTGTGATTATATAATTATATTGTTGTGAGCAGGGGGGGAGTGGAGATGTGGTTTGATTGGGTGGAAGAATGTGGAGGTCTTTTGAATTATTCAGTTCTTGAGGATGATTCAGTGTCACACACACAGGGGTCATTCAGATTTTTGTACTGAGTTTCGGCCGGCTCCATTTATTTGCCATGAGTGACTTTTCAGGTGAGTCTCCGATTATATGAGAATCTTTCAATTTCTGTACTTGCAGGGATTGAGACATTAAGAAAATTCTGAGGTAACTGAGAGATTGTTTTTGTGTAAGGTATTTGTTGGTCTTTCTAGGGATTGATTTGACATTTGAATTCTGAAGCATTTTGTAATAGCTTCTTTTTAGCAGGTACTATCTTATTCTCTAATTTGTTATTGTTGTATCTCTTCTTCATGATATCATGTTCAGGAGTTGTAGATTGATTGTTCACTTTGTTCTTCAATTCCATTATGGGACTGTTCCCATCAGCTCCTGCTTCTTTTTCATGAGAGCTATATCCAACAAGAGAGTAGAGTTGGTGAGGGGTATGCCAGTCGTTTGGGTTTCCATATCCGTTAAAGATTTTAAGTCCTGAGTACAGCAGGGCTTCTGGTGCTCTTTTTAGTTTGAGAATTATTTTTTCCTGTTCATTTATTTTGTGTATGTTAGTTGCTTGAGCAGTTCAGATTGTTTTAGATCATGATCCTCAAAGATAGCTTGCAGAAATTTACAACAAGATAGAGCTGATATCAATGCCAGGGCATGAAGGTATGAAGAGAAACAAGGAGATGAATTTAATGGCAAGAAAGGGATCAGACCCCTTTGACAGATCTGGAACCTCATGTTGGTGTCTGTTTAGTTGCAGAAAGGAAGTTGTGAACAAGTTATAGAAATTAATTAAAATCTTATCATAGCAGAAAACCTATTCATTCAGACAGTTAAAATGGTTTGTAAATCCATAAAACAGTACAATGGCTTTAAACCCATAAAAAAAAAACAGAAACTTATAATGAGAACTTCTGTCTCTCTGTAAGCATTTCAGGAGGCAGGACTGAGTGACCCAGAGCTCTGTAGTTTTGGCAGTAAAGAAGAGTCAGCAGAATAGTTACTGCAGGACTGTCCAGTAATCTTGGACGTGGATTGGGAAAGCTTTTCATGAACTCTAGGACATAAGATTTCAGAAATTGAGTGGTTTTATATAGTCTACAGCTTAATGGGCACATAGTTAAAGAAGCTCCAAAGAGTAACATGAACATCATGGTGTTTGAAGTGATCGTTTTTAAGATTTCAGAGAGGTTCTGTAATGTAGTTCTGTAGGTAGTGAACTAGTGTTTGACATTTAACAGAAACCCAGTTTTCAGCAACATTATTTTGAAACGCGCTCATAAAAAGATAATTTTTACAGTTAATAACATGACTGAAAGTGGAGTTTCAAAAAACCTTTTTTCATACAATTTAACTGAAAATAATTGCTAAACATTCGCTTAAATATCAGACTTTTCAAAAATGGATTGAAGGAAAATCCTATATGAATAAATTTACATACTATCAACTTTTGTTTTATCAGCTAGATACTTCAAAACAAATTTCATTAAAACGAGTTTGCAATATCTAGTTGCAAAAGAGGTTTGACTTATAAATATTACATGGTTTGCTCTAAAAGTATCTCACCTTATTATTTATTATGCGCTGGTAAAATGACTGGAGTGAAGTATGCACTGACATTTATTATATGAAGATTTTATGATTCACAAAACTACTTCGACATTATATATGTCAGTCGGCTACAGACAGCTAAACGTCAAACTCTGTACTGAGTGCTCAAAGCATGTTAGACATTACATAAAGATGTAATGATTTAAAATAATGGTCAATGTTGCTAAAGAGCATGTATGTTTTTTAATATAATTAAAAATTATTTATATATAAGCCTGTTACAGTTATATTTTTATTCTTTTGCCTTTGTGCGCATAAAATCTTTTTGTGTTGTAGTTTAATATTTATTTCTTGATCAGTGAATCAGTGAGTGGTATGAATGCCTAACCAGGCTTCCTCTTGTTACTGCAAGTGATGGGTCTGTAGAAAGGGGACAGAACTCATTAATTAAGTCAGGTATATATAAATGCCATGACTGCCATTATATTGTCAGGACAAAAATAAATAATGCCAAATTAAGTAAATATTCTCTGCCAAGAATCAGATCCAATGACAGAATAAGAATTAGATTTATATGTTAACATCTTGCTGCTTAAGATAAACAAAATTATGCTGAACCGAAACATGAAATTTAACAAGAAATAGAAAATAATCGTAACATTTCGAATCATTATAACAAATACAATAATTATTATTCTACGCAGTACCATGGTAGTTTAAACTGTATTTAAACACATCTATCAATTTTGTGAGGAAAAGGAATCTTTTAAAATCTAATGTCAGGGAAGGAAAGGTTTTTGGCATAAAAGCTGTCAAGTTCATGTTTATGAAACAAATAGAACATGCTGTATCATGGTAATATGTAATATTATATGAATATATTCTGTATGTAGTTACTCTGTATTTAAGAAAATCTACTTAGCTTATTCAATTTAAAAATTTGTAAACAAACGCTGCTGATCAAGAGTGTCTGAGCCATATGCTGCTGTCATGGTAAGAACATGATGGGTCTGAGACTACCATTGTCTTACAGAACAGGCAGATAGGCACTTCTGTATTAGGTATGATATAAAGTATTTTTATTTATTACTAGGTATTTGTTGTTATTACCAAAAACACTGATTTATTTTTATTCAATAATATTTCTTTTGGTAGGTTAAATAACTAACATATATAAGAGTGGTTGATAAGTAATAGAAAATTAATATTTAGAACACACAAATTACATTACGTTTAATATTTAAATGAGACATTAGGTAACATTTTAAAAATTCACTTGAGATTTTAGTAGCATTTACAAACAAATAATTAGTGAAACATGGGTATTTAAAACTGGCAACATCACTTCATATAGTATGAACCTGGCTCATCTGGCAGAGTAAACTGATTTGTTACAAGGAAACACATTAATGGGTTTCACACTGATTAATCATTATTGCATTAGTTTCAATGAAGAAATTTAAAACTTATTTCTTATAGGTTTCCTCACTTTGGGTTCTAAGATAGCACCTGGCAACTTGGGTTTGCATGATACAAGATTAGCTCTGGAATGGGTCAGAGACGAGATCTCAGTATTTGGAGGAGATCCTACACAAGTGACTCTGTTTGGTCAGAGTGCTGGTTCAGCTATGACTCAATTTCACTACATCTCATCTCTATCCTCAGGTATGGTACTGCACTAAACCATTTGAATCTGTATTATTTCTAAATAGGACTTTATTTGAGAGATAAAATAGTATACAATAGACTTTACCTTGAATACAAGGTACATCCGGAAAGAAAAGAAGTCTTATTTATTATCTTCACCATCAACCCCTACCACTACTCAGTCAATGATGCTACTAACACTTCCCCTATAGTTTGTAACTGAGAAAAAATTTCACAAATCAAATCAAATAATCTGTCTATAATATGCTTTGATTTTCAAAAAATAATCAACATTTCTGTAGAAACAATCTTTACAATATTTACAGATCTGTTCCAAAGAGCTATTGGACATAGTGGATCTGCGTTGGCAGGCTGGAGCTCTTACTCACTTTCTGAGGGCGTGCACAGAGCCAGGCTTCTTGCTGAAAGTCTAAAATGCAACATGACGCAGAACGACACAATGCTTCTGGATTGTATGCAGAAAGCTGACATCAAAGATGTCATCTCTAATCAATATGTACAACTGTCGTATGATGTGCGCAGGTTCATTTTATTATCTCTTAACTTTCCTGAGCTATTATAACACTATTTGTTTATGATAATTTCAAATCACTAAGTTAATGCTTGAGTGCTTAACACAACTGTGGACCTGAGTGGATTTAAAGCAAATGACAAGTTTTTGTTTTATTTGTGTAACACTTTGTAAATGTTCTGCTAGTATAATATAATTCATTCTAGGGGATATACCTTTCCCCAAACTTTATGTATGAACTTCCTCATTATAGGAATATGCAAGCTATGAGGATAGGGGTACTTGGATTTTTCAAAGTTCTTAGTCATAATGCAAAATTGACACATGTAATAGAACTCCCCTGAATTCATAATGACTTCCACATAATAGTTTTTTCAACATTCTGTATTTAAAACTTTGAATTTGCAGGATTATACTGTAGGGAGCAGCTTTTCCATTTCTGCCTGTGCTTGATACATTTGAGACATCGGACACACCATTCTTTAATGATACATCCATAGACAACATGATGCAGCAAGCTCTCTTGCGGGCCAAACCACTCATCACAGGGTTCACAACTGATGAGGGGATTCTTAAGTTCAGTAAGTTAAAAATGTTTAGCTTATTTTTTGTATAAAAAAAAACTAAGACAAATTTTTATGATTTTAACACTGTATAGTTATTTTTCTTATTAAGAAATTATTTATTCAAAGGTTTGTGAAGATAACAGAACTGTTTGGACATTTGCCATTGTACTGTGAAACAACAAAACAATACCAATACTTTCCAAGATATGCAATCTGGTCTATTCCTAATGTGGATAACACATAAGGACAGACTAGGTTAAAGTGAACAAAATATGCCAAAGACTTTTAACAGCAGAACAAGAGATAGTGGTTTCAAAAACTACAGTTTTTAGAAAAAAAAACACTCAGGAAAGTACCTAAGCTGTCAAAAAACCATTAGGTAACTTTCTAAGAAATAGTTGCATATTTTTTATATGCTAGAGTAAAGAGTTTATGCACAGATAAGATGAATTAAAAGAGGAAATTAAGGAAGTTGAATGGGGTCTTAGAACGGATACCACATTCAGTTAACTTCAAATAAGTGTAAATAAAATAGAAGAATAGAAGAAACATCTCTGAATCATAAAATGAAAATAAAGATAAATTTTCACTTATATCAACCTCTTATGCAATGGTTTTATCAGAGAAAATTGAAAGAATAGTCATAAGGTAGACTAGAACCTATTTACATACATTAGGTATATTAGGTAATATTAGAACCGCATTTAAAAAACACTGAGAAAAAGTCATGTAAAAACAAAACAAAACAGGCACTACAAGTACCAAAAATAGTGTTTACAATATAAACTGTAGTTGTAACAAGGAATGCGTAAGTGAGACAAAAAGGTCCTTAAACTTAAAAGAACACAAAGAAAACATGAGAAAGAGACTAACAAAAAATCCAAAATTTGCTTATCACTATTGGTCCGGAGATCATTTTATAAATTAGAATGAATCTAAATTGGAATTAATTTGAAAATTATAGATGTTTAATACATGAAATTAGCAGATTAACCTTTCAGTCAACTGTTAGTAGAATTATACCACTTTGAATTTAATCATATACAATAAAAGATTTCATTGAAAGCAATATCAAGCCAAACATGATCACAAGAATTTCATCTGGAATGACCCATTAATAAAAAATTAGTCTATCCTAATTCTCAGAGTTGTAGTCATTATTTTTTCCATAGCAATTGCCATTTTTTATTGGTCACTGATCATATGCAATTGGTTCAAGCAAACAAACATACGGTAAATAAAAAGATAAATATTGATAAAAAGATAAAAGATTGAGTCTCAAAAATTCTTGTTACTGCTATGTTTCACTTTACAATGGTAAATATTAAAAAATGTTGTAAACTAATTTAAATAGTTTTTTCTAAAAATTCTAGAATTTTAATACTCTCTGTCTGACTCATAAATTTAAACAGTTTAAGTTTACTATATATTTGCTGCATATTCCAGTGGATAAGGGGTGGCAAATGGCTGAAGGCAACTTAGGAGCTTTTATCCCTCCAAAGATCAGAGATAGCGTCAGTAAAGCTGAGAGATCGAGTCTTGCCGATACTATCAAGAGTCGGTACTACCCTGACTCTGTTGATGAGAACAAAATTGAGAGTGCTGTCAGGATATACACCGATGCCATGTTCTCATATCCTTCTCTACAAGTAAGTAAATGTTTATTGTAACTAATTACCATACTTAGTAAGTGGTTACAATTACAGATCATTAAGTATCTGATTGTGCTTCTGTCGAGAGCAAATCTTTCACCTAAACATTGATACAGATAATATAAATTAATTATAAAAATACACCCAAATATATTTGTTTCTGTTGACACAATAAATTCTAATCAATCAAAAAGAATTATAGTATCATTCTGATCTGAATACAGTATTGCAAAATATATTAGTTTACAAACGCAAACATTTAAAAATGAAAAGTTTTTTCATAGAAAAATCAACCCTTTAATACAAATCTAACACCAATGTTGTTTTTTAACGGGGATTAAACTTATTTTAAATCATTACTCAGAGTTTTCATCCATATTTTTAAACACCATTTTAAATTGAACTAAGCCTTTCCCCTTTGTACAATAAGAAACTACAACTTTTGGTCAGACATCCTGAACTGCACAAAAAACAATAATTTATTCTTTATATTTCACATGTTTAATTTCATTGCAGTCACTTTAAGTCGTAATATTACTCAGAAATCCTTTATGGGATTGAGAGGTCTGTAATCTAGAGAAATTATTCGTGCAAGATCTTGGTGTTATTATAGGTTAATTCTGAACATCACAGATTTAGCATAAAGTTTGAGGGGGATCACTAGAGGAAGACGTCTGAAATGTTTATTTGGTATACTTCTTTTGCAATTATGTGTAGAATATAAATTTAACCGACATTTTCAGATGAAATTGTAAATTTTTAAAATTGGAGTGGAAAGTACACTAGGTGACTAATAGCGCAGACTAACTATGATCTGTCTTCAGCCCCTATACTTGTAAGTGAGAGTAGCATACCAGCAAAATTGAACCCCAGCTAAGGCTATCTGAGTCCGAAGCCCTGCTCCCAAGATTGATAAAGGTATAAAAATACTTGAAGAGGGATTATGATTCCTGTGACCACCCTCTAAATATATCACTGATAGGAGTGTTGTTTTAAAAGCTAGGGGAAACTTGAGTCATGTTGTGGTGATCACCTGTTTCTCAACAGTAAAAAGTCTTTTCTACTCCTTTATAGATCCTTGCACAAATCCATCTTGAGTATCCCACTATTATCTTGGTCAAAGCTTCAGATTGTACATACAAGTATTTAGCAATTAAAACTGCACACAGAAAAATCTTTTTGTGTGTGGTCTGGAAATTTACAGAGCTGTTCAAAGTAGATATACGGAATAAGGGACTTCATATTCCTGCTCTTTCAGCTTATCCTACTTACTGGACAGCTTGTTTCTTACCTTGGACCTGCAAGGTCGTATTGTATAAACAAAAAATATATTCTAAGGATTTTGTGTTTTCATTTAAGTAACTGTTCATTAATCCCTACTTTGGAGATTGTGTCCCAGTAATCAGATTTACTTACATCACAGACCTTCCACTAAACTGCATTTATGTTATAACAACTTAAGCAAGTTAATAAAATGTTAAAATATAATGTGACTGAGTTAACTCCTTATCTCTTCAAGTTGCATGTTTTTATTTTTCTGGTCAGGTACAATTGGCCAGCGTAAGGATTGTTGAAATGCAGGAATGAACAAAGGTTCCACTTAAAAATTAAACAAATACGAGAATAATAACAAAGTATGCACTAAAAATATGCAAGAATAATTGGGCACATATTAAATTTAAGAGAACAAAAGCAACTACTCTGAACTCTAATGCCTGCACTGCATGAATTAAAACTGTTGCGTAAACATCTTTTGTTTGGTAGAACATGAAAGTGAAATTTCACTTTGAAGTTTGAAATAATTCAATTTTCCGGTTCTATCCTCAAAAGATATCAAAGCAACATTGTAATTCAATGCTTGTAAGGCAATTATAGCTTTTGGAATACTGTAGTGGTTTCTGTTATCTCCAGCTTTTAGTTCATATAAAACTTTATCAATATTAGTTATTGTTCATAATATTTATATTTGTTGCAGTTTTAAATAGCAAGACTGAAATAATTCAAAATTTAATCAATTGTATAAGCAATGTTTTGACAGAATTTGAACCGGAAAACTTTTACGTTATTCATGAATTCTGTCATGGTTACTCAAGCGGCAGTGTAATGGGTGATACAACAAAATATAGTATCTCACTACTAAAAGCTTAAAAAGAGTATGGTACAATCAGAAATGTTTTGAACATAATAATAAAAGTTTATAAGAACACTATATTGCATCAACTGACAAAATTTTGGGTTAAAACTACCACTAATAAACTAGTGTTTTTAGGGTTAAAACCTAATATTCTGACAGCCTTCAATAATAGCACTTGTGTATGTTGGTAGTTTAATTATTAATGATCATTACACAATATTATTGTGCCCATCTATTTATCATAAGTGTTAATTTTTAAAAATATGATATTATCTTTTTTTACTAAACTTAACTTAAATTATGTACTGTACATCAATGTTTTCATTAATCTTTTATTCAATATTTTTTGTTTCAGCTCTACAATATTCTCTTTTTGTAGTATCTTTTAAATAAAATATTACAAGCCACATTTAAATTAAAACATAGTGTCATTTGTTTCTTTAATATTAAACACATGAATCAATGGCACATAAATAACAAGTTAAAATCTTGTTATATACATTTTTTCATATTAACATTTAAATTTGTTTACCAAATTACCAGCTTTCTTTTGAATAGGAAACAATATATTTACTTTGTAATATAATAAATAACTAGAGTATTGAATACAACAAGTAATAATAGTATATTTACTTAAAAACATAATAATTTTCAATTCATATAATCTTTTATTAAAAATTCAGTTTCCTCTTTATTTCTGACCTCATAATTAATGCATTGTTATCTTCCATGTAACACCACTCTTCATCGACACTTCTCCTTCAGCATTTCTTACTGGTTTATCTGGTGTTTTGTACTAATACAATAGACCACAAATATCATAATTTAAACTCTTTAAAAACCCATATTTTTATATTCAGCAATAGAGTTTAAATTTACTCAATATAAACTCAATAGCTTTTTTTCTCCTATGGCGTAAAAAGAATGAAAAGAATATCAAATTCTTGTTACCATTTATATTTTATAACTGGGGCACTAAAGCATTATCTTTTACACTCTTGTCTTTACAGTTTTTCTAACCCGAGCCAGTTTCACTCAAATCTCTCTCAAAACTAATGGGCTCAGGCATTCCAAATACTATATTTATTACCATTTTTATTCTATTTGAAAACCCTTTCTAATTATCCTTTTCACCAACAACAGAACTTATGTTCTAAAACCAAGTTAAACTTAAAAAAATCTTATGTTAAAACTTATAAAATTTCCAATTTATTTAATAAGCTGATTAAAATATAAATACAAATTTTGTTTTGGCAAGCACAGTTTGTTTAGAATTTATTCAAACACTAACAAACTCTTCTGGTTGTCAATAGATACTACAATATAGCTAATAAAGCTAATAATAATATTTACACTGTAAACTAATAAAAAGGTCTTTTCTATATTCTCTGTCACTTATAGGTGACTCGGTACTTTGCTAACCTGACCTACGGTTATCTATTTGCATACAATGGTGCATGGGCAGGACCGCCTTCTTCCTTCTCTGTCTACAAAATGACTGGAGTCGGTCATGGGGCAGACTTGTACTACTTGCTATATGTAAACGGCAGTTCACAGTATGTGGACACCTGCACACCCAACTTGCCCAATCTTCAAATGAAGGACCAAATGGTCAAATGGTGGACATTGTTTGCAAAGAATGGGTAAGTTTTTTTTTTATTTTCATTTATATTCTTTACATGTGGAAAGTATAAATAGAGAGAGTATACTAACTAAACAAAAAGAATCATATAAGGTACAGGCTGCAATAGTTCTCTACATAGTGTGTATGATGATTTTCTATCTTAATTTTAGTCTTCATACAAAGTTATTCTTTGAATTCGTACTTTGTAATTATACCAAAAAGCTTTTTACTCCCAAGTTTTGTGACCCAGATAAATTACTGTACTGCTCTCAGGAGGTTAAGCCTGTTGGATTTCAGATTTTTCAATAACCTGGAACAATCTGTCTGCTGTCTCCCAACTTCAGTCATGATTTTTAAGGGTTAATTATAGGTTACCATTAAGATGTGCTGTTGTTTTAAGTATTATTTATAATAATGTTGTATTTATTTATTTTTATTTATAGTGTTCCTGGTCTGCCTTGGGAGACAATATCTGAGGGAGGCTACCTTATAATAGATGGCTCTGATCCTTCTAAGATGAACACTACAGAATTTGAGAGTCAATTCTATGACTTCTGGGCAAATATGAAGCCACAAAGTGGTAATTCGGCTGATCCTCTCGGCCTCAGATTTTTTTTCATCAAAGTTGCTCTGTTAAGTTTATTCCATCATATTTTTAAAGTCTGATTTTGCCAAATTAAAAGTTTTATTTTTAGATGCATTAAACATGTTTATCTTTAATTGCTTGGATGTAGGTTTCGTATCAACTAGTCATCAGTAATAACCTCGGAGTAGGCAGATTTTAATGGCTCTAGGAAAATAACTTGGCCACACTTTCATATCTCCCTTCTCTGAAAATGTAGCTTTTACTCCTCTAAAGAAGAATCAAGGCCAGGCCTAGAGCAAACAATCCAAGACAAATAGTCTACTACAGTCCAGTTCAGCATATGTAATTATAGTTTAAGGCATGCAATTTTATTTATTAAAATTATTTTATACATTCATAATTGATATTTTTATTTTTTTAAAGGTAAATATAACTCATTATAAGGTATAAGAAATGTATTAATATAAAAAGGTTGATTAGCTTCAGATAATATTATTTGTTGAAATATATATACTAGATTTTTCTAAAACATAAATAAAGTTATGTATTTACATCTTATTATTTTATAAAAAATATTGTATCCTAAAGTGGACATTTTAATTTCAAACAAAAGCCATAACTCAAAATATTATATACATAGTATAATATTAACGGATAAGATATACAGTTTGTGATAAGGTAGAAAAAACACAAACATATCTTTAATAATTTATTTTACATAAATTTTTTTCCTCAGCATGATAAATTCATTTGTTTTTCATTATTATTTTCAGTGTTAAAGCATAGAATATAACAAATTTTCATTTTTTTAAAGTTATAATATAAAAATATTCTATTTAATCTCGACAAACAATGTTATGTTTAATAGTAAAACCCTAGGCATCTCATGAGGGAAGAGCCCGGGAGTTATATCTCAATTAGGAGCATAAACACTTTCTTCAGTTTTTAGATCTTATTGTCCTCTTTACTGGATTCAATATATATTTTAAAGAAAAATGTCTTTACCTTTTTTCCCAACAGGTTTGTTATAAATATTATCAACGCTTACTGAACGAAAACTCAGGGTTATCTTTGGAAATACAACTTGTTTACTTTTGTTCAAACTATTATTGCTAAGTTGTACACTGTCATTAAACAAAACAGCACAAGATTTTGATTTTCTACTTTGGAATTCTTTTATTGTCACTTCCCGAACATTTGCTGTGAAAAACAACGTCTGCTTACTGCTAACAGTTCTCAGATCACTTCCAGAGGGAGCATAGTAGAGCGGACTACAGCAAGATCTGCTGTATATTATTGCTTTGAAACCTAACCTAAATTTTCTATTAAAATAGGCGTATAGAATGGGATTTATGCACGAATTTGAAGCACCCAACCATTGTGCAAACGGTAGAACAACAAATATAACTGTTTCCTCAATTTCAGAGTCTATCGGTCCTCCTAGCTTTATCCGTGTAAAAATTAAATATAATGGTAACCACGAAAAAGCAAATAAAATAATAACAGTCATTAACATCTTCACAACTTTCACTTTTGACTTTTGAATAATTTTGTCTGTGCTCTGGAGAGGTTCACCTGGAGGTTGCCGGAGGAAGACACGTCTCCAGATCAAGAGGTAACATGCTGATATGACAGACAGAGGTAGGAGGTAACACATGATGAGATTTGCAATGATGAAGTACATATTTCCACTGTACTTTGTTGGCCACATCTCCAGGCAAGTCTGGAAATACTTTTTATTTTTAAACACTCAGACAACATATCAATTTTTATTAAAACATTAAAACTATGCTCACCATTGTTTTTTTTATTTACATTAAACTTTTATTTTAGTCTAAAGATGAACTTACAAATATTTATTTTACAATACCAATTGACTGACCTTATTGTACGTCAATGAATTGTTGGCTTAATCATGTCAGAGACTGAAATTTTAAAACATTAAGTATTAAAAGGAAAGCTTATATCAACTTAAAAATTTGTTTACTTTAAATTGTTTAAAACTTAAAAAAGTAGAAAAATAGCAGTTTGAAATTGTATATTTTTTAACTTTCTGTGTCATTTAGGCTTAATTAAAACTCTAAATTTCTGTAAATTTGATGTAAATTGATCAATACCTTCAAAAATGCTTATTAAACTATAAGAAATTTTAATTGGGAATATTACATGCTTAAAGCTTCTTGTTATAGGGTTGAAATCATGGAGAAAAATATATTTTGATTTATTTCAATTTGTAATAATGAGTAAATCAGATTGGTTATTGGGGGGAGGGGAATGGCTATAAATGTCTATTTACGCCACTGTTAGTTGAATTTTGCTTTTTTCAAGAAGCCAGTAATAACTTTTCCAAATTTACATATGTACAAGTAGATTATATATTTTCCATTTATTTATTATTTTTCATTCTCATTATTACCGCAACAAAATGTTATGAAATTGTTGAGTTAATTTTATTTTAATAATTTTAAATTTAATTGTATTTGACTCTTTAACTCTCTTACATAAACTGCAGCTGACAGATTGTGTAAACTTACATAATTGTAATAACTATACTGGGCTTTGGGGCTTAATCAATTTATTGTACAGAAAATATTCATGTCAAGCTAGAGCTAATGTAATGAAATTGAAACTATTATTATTTATGGTGTTTGTAATTTATATTTTATTTTTTGTTGTGCTTTTTAGCTCTTTCAAAACAAACGAACAGTACGTACGATTGTAGAATTTGCTAACGTTCGAATTTGTACTTCATATTTAGTTATTGTTATAATTACCATTACTTGTTCACTTCGACTTATTAAAAACACCTTCCAAAGATCATTAAAATACTTGTTTGTGAAATATTCAAACAATGATAATTGTAAACTATAATTCTTCATGGGACATTGATAAACTTACAATCCAAGCTTTAAACTATTGCAGTTTCTTGAACTTACTGATTAATACATACACAGTAACATTTCAACATGTGTATATTTCTCTGAATAGAAATTCTCAAACTTATTACAAAAACTTTTATTAGCCTCAATTATGTTTCAATATTTTGTGCATATATTTAAAAACTGCAATACAAAAATTAATTATAACTTTATACCTATAAAACAAACACAAATTTTAAACAATAATTTTACTAAATAAACAAATGGAGTAACTGTCCTAAAAAAAATACTTAGCAAGTATATTTGTTAAAATTGTTGGTGGGATAAAAATTTTGCATGTATCATGGAAGGAAAGTTTCTTGTTATCTTCCATAAAATTACCACCCTTAGCTTTGTTCCTGGTGATTGACCTTCCTATTAAGTGACAAAAAGACAATTTTCACCCCCTGGTAAAACCATGTCTAAGTAAACTCACCTGTATATCACTGCCTTCATATAAAGGCTGTAGCTTAAAAAACAATGCCCATGGCAGAGTAATGGTGAAGGAGATGAACCATATTGCCAGTATGATTCTCTTGGATGACCTAGTCGAGATCTGCCATCGCATGGGGTAGCAGATGGCAAAACATCTTTCGATGGATATTGCTACTAATGTGTTGATGGAGGCATTCACTGATACCCCTTGTAGGTAGGGGACTGTCTTGCAGACCAGCCATCCCATTGTCCAAGCTGCACAGTAAAGTGTACAGTTGCTGCTCACATTATAATAGAGTTTTTAAACTACTGTTAAATGTAATAATTATATTATTATTAATCAGCAACCATCAAACTACAATAATAACACAGTTTATTTTAAATGAGGGGTTCGTTCAGTAGTACATTTATTACTTTTTATTATTTGTTGCAGAAAAATAAACTAAGTATTAAAAAGCTCATCTACAAGTGAGCTTTTAATAAATCTTATAATTTGTATAAATCTCCTATTTTTTAATTATTACAGTTTGAACATTTTGTTTGGCCACCATTTTGTAACCTAATATGATAGTTTTCTGAAACTTTTTTAAAACAGGTCATAAATCTTGTAATTAGATTGGAGATTTCGCAAGGTTTGAATGTTAGTTTTATTTATTTTAAAGATATAATTTGTTTTTCATAAAACAGTAAACTAAGTGAAATAGCACCTGTAGTTGGTTTGTAGAATTGAAAGTGGTGGAACTGTAACCTTCCAAGTGACTGGGAGTATGGGATAAGAAGGAAAGGAGTTCCAGGAAAATTTTGTATATTTTTAATATTGAATAAATTACTGAGGTGCAAGTTCTCCTTTCAAAACAAAAGCGATCATTTCAAAGAGAAGTACAAGAACACTGCTGCAGTGCATTCCTCCTCAAATCGAGCACTGGATACTTTTTATGGCATGTTTAATTAATTTTGACAAAACAATCATATGGTGAAGTTTGATAAAGTAACTTATGCACGCTCTTTACACAATATTGTGTGATATGAGCAGATTTTTAATAGAATAAAGTATACTGTAAGCTTATTATGGTCTGCAAAAGAGGTAACTACTTCTACATTATGGATGATCACATAATTATTCGAGTTTACTGGTTGTTTAATGGCTTACACATCACAAAATTCAATCAAGTAATAAAATAAATGGCACTTAGGCAGAGTCTGTCCCACAAATAGTGTGTTGTCAACATTGTCATTTCATTGTACCTATCACATGGTGGAGAATGTGGCCATTGTGTAGCATAGAGTCTCAGCATTTTGGGGCTGGAACCACAACAAGAGTTTTCTAAGATAGTCAAGTGGGTAGAAAGGATATATGTGGAAAAGGTTACCAGTAGAGCTTCACTAGCTATGTAAACTTAGGTGTCCCAACTATGGCATGTGTCAATTAATTGTAGGTATAAGTACCTTTCGTATCAGGCTCTTCATTTTATAATTTTCTATAATGGTGTCTAAGTGATGATAGTATAATCAAAATTTTGTAAACTATATTTGACATTAAATACATCATACAGAATCTAAATGATAAAACTGAAGAAATCATTTAAATCCACATAAAGATTGAGAAAAATTCAAATAAGGAATACAAGGAACATTAAAAAAGTATCCGGATTGGTTCCCTTTAGAATAGTTCCATATGATGCCACATACTACACCCAGCAATATTACTACTGCTCACAGCAGATTTTGAAATCTATTCTTAGAAACTTTAAAATACTGCTGTGTTGCATTTTCTTGTATCTTTTCTACATTTTAAAATAGTCGTCCTACCTGCTGACATTTGATTTTGGGAAACAAAATTACAAAGAGCAATATTACTTGAGTGCAATTTGTCGGATGGGCCATTATCACAATGGTGCTGCCAATTCCCACTTTGACTTATTTTTTATCCTTTTCCAGTCTACTGTAACCAACGTAACACTTCACGTATTCTTTAGTGGCTGTTTGACACAGATGAGCTAACTCTTAATGAAGGATGTGTGATATGACAAGCTATGATACCAACCTGGATACATTTTTAATGAACCTTGTAGAACCTTCTTCTTGCTGCTGCAATAACCAATAGTCACAAGGAAAGGTTGCTAGTATGGGAGAAATACAAAGAGGGAGGAAGGGTATTCAGGTTTAACCTTTGATGAAGATTATCCACTGGGAATAACTATGTAATGTTTACATCTACAATAAATGTTAGATATTTGTAATACCTGACATAATGTTGCTGACCAAAGTGAAAGGCAGGCATATGATGTTAACCAGGAGATCTGCACAGGCGAGGTTTGCAATGAAGAGATTCGTTGAGGAACGCATCTTAGGGCTCCGATAGACCACCATTACCACAAAGCTGTTGCCTACGATTCCCACCAGAAACACCGTCATGTATGCAAAGCATAGACACACTGTTACAGTGACAGGGTAGCGGAACTCCGATGAACTGACAATCAGTGTTGTGTCAGTCCCATTCATCATCACAGCCTTCTTGTTTCCCTTCAAATTAAAGAAACAAAATAGTTTTTATTATTAAAAGACCTAAATAACAAAACAAATTTTCTTTTTTTATGTTTCAAAAACAAATTTCACAGGTAGTATTTTCATTATATAAATATTATTATTAAAATCTCAAATTCTGAATTTCTTAAAACAAATCCCATTATTGAGTAACACTGATGTATTTGAATGGGAGTAATAAATATTTGGCTTTGAAATAGTAACCGATCTGGTGACATTAGCCTTTAAAACCCAGATGATCTGCCATCCTTTGTATTACTTATGAAAAAATGCGGGTGTATCATGTGACTTGCCACCGGATACTAGATGGCGCTGTGTGCTCTTGTGGATACCTACCACTCGTTCCTTCGCATTGTTTGTATCAGTTATTTTGTTGAAAATCATTGAAAAGTTCATATTCACTGATAAATAAATTGTATCAATAAAAATCACGTGATATATTGTCAGTACAATTTATTTGATCTATATCATCTAAATTACCAAACCACTGAATACGCAGCCTGCTCATGGATTAATTGAAAACATTCATGAGTGGCTGAGTGTGATGAGGATGATCCTGGCTATGGGCTGTTGGCAAATGACGACTTATTAACACAGGTATAAGAGCCTAAAGATGACATTGATGAAGATGATAATCAAGATTATAACATGCTTTGAGATTGGCATTAAATGATTGGAACAGCAAGATGAATGTATTGCTGTGCAGCTGCTGTCTTTAAAATGTCTATTAGACTTAGTGGCAAAAAATGGGTATCAAAGCTTAAGCAAACAAACATGTTCAACTTTTTCTTTTAGGTTAATTTTGTACTGTTTTATCATACGTATCTATTTTTTGGATGATTTTGTACTGTTCCTTTTTTTTATTTTACATAAATCTTGTACTGTTCCTACGATATCCTACAATATAAGTCACTGAGCCAAAATTGTATTTACTTATGTGCAAACCATACTTTATGTGTTACCTTCACATAATATTTTATACTTTCATGTGATATTAAAAGGCGCTACTGTGTATTCTAGTCCAAATACTTGTTTTCTGTCCCACCCATTTTCATAACTTCAACAAAAAACCAGACTTTTTTACAGTGATGTTCTATTATCCAAATAAACCCCTGCACCAATAATTGTTTTGCATAATCGACACTCTACTGTATTAGTGAAGTCTATCACTCGACAAGTTGGACAAATTTTATTTGTCTATCAGCACGATATCTCGAAAACAAAATGACCTATAGACTTAAAATTTTGCATGAAGCTTCATTTGAATGTGAGCAAAACTGACTTGAATGATGGTTCTTGTCACTCCATGCGTTTTGGCTGAATGTTAGCAAATACTTTTACATTGGTCTTATGGGTAACCATGATGGCAACGAGAAAATAGCAGAAGAAATAACTTTTAACAAACTGAGTACAATCATATGATTTGAACATGATATTTGTATTGAGTAAAACAAAAAATTATAAGGTGATAAATCAATGTTAAAAATTGGTGACAAGATTTGATTTCAGCACTTGCATTCTAATATCCTCCCTAGCTAACAGGAACTTTTATATTTGAACACTGTTCCATATGGTTGTTTATCTGCCCACATGACATCTCAAAAATTAAATTAGTTCTAGATTTTTAATTTTGTACGCAACTTCAGCAAAGCCTGTTGTATGACTCACGGTGTGGAATAACCTTGCCATTATTACCAAAAAGGTATACAATAATGATTTTAAATGAAAAATTTAGTTTTGAATATATTAGTATAATATTCATTAAAAACTTATAAAATGAAGAGTTTTCAATTTGCAGACCGTTATATAATATAATATAAATGGACAAAATAATATATTTTTGTTTTATAATTAATTGTAATCTGTTTTTAAATGCATAATTTGTTTAGTTTTATGTGATCTGGATTTATGCAGCCTTTTTGTGGATCATGGTAAGTAAATTCAGTATTTTTAGGCATTCATGTTAATTCATTAAAATTTTGTGCTTTTTGAAAATTTGAATATAAAAACATATTTCGTGTATTAAAACTATGTATAGTTCATAAGTTAAATAAAAAAATAATTACAAAATACCTTTACATTATTCAAGCAGTACAGAATATTTTTCAATAGTATGTTTCAAGATATAAAGATAACACAACAATATACGATAATAAACAAAAAAGATGATTCTAATGATTCTCTAAAAATTAACCCAGTTTAACAAGCAGCAGTTTTTGGCAAATGGTACATGGTCAGTATCAGATTTTTTTTAATATTTATTTTTGCTTGATTCAAAGGAATAGCTTTTTGACTTCATACCTTAATTGTTATAAATATGTAAAAAACACAAATAGGTAATAAAAACACTATTTTTTATTCACATTGCAAACAAACTGTTTTAAATATTAAGCTTTTAGGAATGTTAATTACCAAACTTAATTTGTATTTTTTAAATAAATTGCTTTATTTTAATTAGCTGGTACACTGATTGATTGTAATACATTCAATTCAATTGTAGATGTATGTGTATGCAGTTGTATCAACTGTTAGCACATTTTTAGGTAGTTCAAAGACAGTTTCTATTAATTTATTGTAACTAGAGAAAATCTTTGCAAATTAAAATTTAGACATGTTTATTTTTTAAATTTATACAGGAAGTTATCAATGTAAAACTATGTTATTTGAAAAACAAATACATATTTCTACCTAGAATCTCCTTGAGCAATTAAACACTTAAATATGCTAGCAAATGGTAGATGTTTAATTATCGACAAACTTGACATACAGTGACCTCTCACATTTTGTGGCTAATCCTAGGTTTTGTCACTGATTCAAAATTCACAGATCACAATTTACTAGAATATTGAAGTTTACAGTTTGCTCAATGATACTCAAGTATAATTGTATTATTATAAAGTGATATATTTCATTTTAAAATAAAATAATTTTTAAGCCACTAAAGAATTCTTTTAAATAACTTTAAATATATCTCTCTATTATGTGTACTTGTTTGATTAAATTGTCTAAATATTATACTTAAAAGATAATTGGGAATGTTTTGTAACTGTGTGTAAATATTTACATTACAGAACAAAAACTTAACTTAACAAAAATATCCAAAATAAATGAGAGTTTTTATTTTAAAGAATTTTTTGGTGTAAATTAAAATGTGAATTCTAAAAACTATTTAAGCATGCCAAATTGTTTACTCTTACAAAGTTAAATATCATACCTCAAAGTTTCTCAGAAACCTTTATTTTTACAAAAGGGTTCTAACAAATCATATTTACTTCCAAAATACTCAAGTTGTAACTTAAGTTTATTATTTTTCTTGAATCAAAATAATACTGGAGTAAAGAACGCTTAATGACCAGGATTCATACAAATTTGTCTTAATAGTGTGTGCTATACATTGTTTTATAACAAATTGTTGATTCCCAACTGTTTTCTTTAATGTGTACCGGTACTTGTTATATTTAAGGAAACGTTTACTTAGAAGCAATTTACTGAAGTCAGTACTTGAAAATGCTGAAAAACAAACTATAAGTGTTAGATTTGATTAATGTTAACAAGTGGAGAAGTTCATTGATGATCAGAGCTCCGTAAGCTCTATCTCAGCAAAGCTGTCCAGCTCAATGAATCTCAAAGCGGCTGTTTAATTTGGACCAGTCTAAGTTGAAAGATCCACAGCTGTTAGGGGAAGGAGCCATATGAATTTTTCATGGACTTGTTTAACATAACAAGGGATGCTGCATTAGTTCTCGCCACAAAATCCCTTATGAGTCCAGTGCCCATCAGAGTTCCAGATTTAGACTTCTTATCGAGTGTTAGACTTAATTGACATTATACTCCCCTGAATTCCTAAAGAAAACCCATGGGTATAAGTACATAGGTTTTAAATAGAGTGCTATATCAAAGAAAAACTTCCATATTCTGTAGTGTGTTGCTTTTACTTACAAAATAATTACTATCATAAAATAATTTATTTGTCTTAAACATTTATTTGTTTATCACTAAAGAATTTGAAGGCAAAGTTGTCTTTCTATAGAATTTTACTTGTTCAAAATATAAAGTGTTACACTAGATTTCATTTGCGTAGCACTCATTGCATTCTTATCATAGATTATTTCTAACACTTTTATTTAAAATATCAAAAGAATAATCATTACAACATTCAAATACTTTTAATGAATTTGAAACAAATTTATATTGTATTACCTGTTTAATTCGCTTGAAAAATGGTTTTCATTGAATAGAAAGGATTTTTATTATATAACGCCCAATAGTTTTAAAAACTTTATTTATTTGAATATGAAATGGGTAAATCTTGTTGTTATAATTATTTTAATTAATTTTCTAAATATGTACAAATATTAGTGTTTGAAATATTTTTTTAAGTAAGATTAATTTTGTTTATTTAATGTTACATATCTAATAATCACTAGTTGTATTAAAATCTTACCTACCTCATGTTTATCATGTGTAAAACTGATGAAAACCCGAACTGTAACTCAACCAAAGATCCTCTTACACTATCTGTGGTGATATGATTGTATGCTGTCAAGCCTGCGCATCAGATCAGCTGCTGGTTTCCATGGTGCTGTTTCACTCTGCGTCAGCATTGCCCTTCCAGCTGACCACTCACCAGGGCTGCCCACGTTAAGCTTTGTCTATTTTCATCCTTAAAACCCATAATTTCTAGCCTCCTGTATCCATTGATAAATGTCTTCATTCATCCATTGGTTAAGCCACCTTTATTGTATATCAATGGATATGGTAGACTTATTTATTATGTCGTGCTTTAAGATGATTGACACAGTTTTCTAAACTTTTACAATTAATACATTTTAAGTAAGCTGCAAACAGCTAAGTATTAAAAACTAAGGAAATAAAATGCTGGATCAAAATATTTAAAAGATATATTTATGACATGAGTTACATAATTTGTTTCTAGAACAAATTTATTTTGTATGACATCTATTCAATTAAATTTATTGATTAACAAATCATAAATGTATACATAGTAGATGAGAAAATCAACAAGGTTCTTCAGCCTACTTCGAGATTACATAATCATTTTGGAATTAGATTTTTAATTAATTAAACATGTATTTTTGTAACAATAAATGATTAAACAATTTATACATATAAATTCTTAAAGTGTATGCAAACGATTAGTTGGATAGTTTAATTTGTTTTATGACATCACATTGTCAGGAAACATTCAGAAAATGTTTACTGAACAGTATTGTAAACCATGAAATGTATAAAGAAAAGAGATTAAAAAATTTAGTTGTGTACTTACATTTATATATTCTATACATTGTACCATCCCGCTTTAAAAAAATGTTTTATTTTATTATGAGTTTTTTTTTAATATCCAAAACATCTGTAAACGCCTTTTTTTATTTGAAGAAGGATTCTTGTATTATAATTTGGACTACCAATACAGTACAAAGAAAATGTACATAATTATTATGAAAAAAGACCACCTACTGCATATTTTGTTAATGAAATAAAACATCTTCATCTGGTTATAACACATTATGTACTTTAATAACAACGTTTTAATCTTATGATATAAACTAAATCAAACTCATAATTTATTCAAACCACTACTATTTTACATTTACTTTTTGTAACTTTACATTCCAACAGCAAAACATCTGACATAAATATTATTATTTACTTTGGAGAAATACAAAAAGTTCAAACAATTATGCTGTAAATTGTGTTTCATTAAAGTAACATGAAGAAAGGTTGTGTAAGGAAGGGCTATCTATACAGGGTGTAACTGAAATACACCAACAAACTTCAGGAGGTTGTTCCTGAGGGTCAAAACGAACCAAAAAGTTCCTATAAATGTATGTCCTAAAATGCATCGTTTTCCGTCTGTCCGTCTGTTTTGTGTTTATTACATTAATTTTTTTTTTCTAAACAACCATTAAAGGTACAAAGTTAAACTTTTCAACATATGCTAATCTAGTAAAGATTGTCAATTTTAAAAAAATTGAAAATTTTTACTCAACAAAATTCAAAATGGCGGCTAGTTAAAATCTTTGATGGCGAATTTCTCAAAAACTACTTCCTGTATAAAAAAATTTACTAGAATATAAAAAAAATATAAAATTTATTTATAAAACGAACGGTACTCATTTTTTGAAATCGCTCAAAAAATAACAAAGTTATGGCATTTTTTCTTAACCTAGTAACATATCACATTTACAAGTTTTTTTCTTGTTTCAAAAAACTACAGTAGCCTACAATTGTTTAGAACATTTCAACAAAAATATCTCACATTAAACAAAAGAGTTTTAAGCTGTCATTATTAAGAAATACGGAATAACTTAACAGAGCAACATTTATTTCAAAATATTAGGGATCATTTTACAACATGTTCAATATGCCTTCCATTTGATGCGATGCATGCATTAACACGTCTGGTCATTGATTGCCGAGTTCTTTCAAGTATTCCTGGTGTATTCCTTACAGTGTTACAGGCTGCAGTGATACGCTGTAAAAGGTCATCCCTGGTATTAACTGGTCTTTCATAAACTAGAGTTTTCAAATGGCCCCAAAGGAAGAAATCGATTGTATTTAGATCTGGCGACCGAGGCGGCCATGATACGGGTCCCCCTCTGCCTATCCATCTTTCCCATAAGTTTGGTCCAGAAATTGCCTGACATCTAGTCTGAAAATGCGCGGGAGCTCCATCATGCATGAACCAACAGTGCTCTCTCACACCCAAGGGAACATCATCTAAAATTTCAGGCAATTCGTGTTGTAAGAAATGTCTGTAGTTTTCACCATTATTTAGTATGTCAGGTAATACAAAAAGGACCTAATAAACAGTCTCCAATGATGCCTGCCCAAACATTTATTTTAAACTGCTGATGTTGATGTCTCCCTTCATGAATGGCTTGTGGGTTTTCATCAGCCCATTGATGCATATTGTGGTAGTTGGTTATTCCATCTCGATTAAAACAAGCTTCATCTGTATACACAACTAATGATGTAAAACCAGGGTTGTTAGCTTGCTGATAAAACCATTTGGCAAAACTGTAAACGTAATGGAAAGTCAGCTGGACCAAGGGCTTGTACACGCTGATAATGGTACGGATATAACATCTGCTCATGTAGAACTCGCCATACTGTCATGTGGTCTACGTTGAGTATTTGCTCCTAACTGCCTAGTACTTACGCCTGGATCTTCCTCTACTCGCTGTAAGATGTTTTCTTCCAAATCAGGAGTTCTACGCTGTCTCTGTACACCTCGGTCTGCAGTAGAAGGTAACAAAGTGCCAGTCTCATGAAGTCGGTTGAAAACAGCAGCAAATGTTGAATGAGTAGTATAGGTTGTTGTCGATTTGGAAATGATTCGTAATACAGGCGGGATGCTAGGCGACTATTACCGTTAGCTTTTCCATACATAAATATCATGTCAGCTTGATGGCTAAATGGGTAACCTGCCATCTTCAATAGAATAAGAGCACTATCGACTAATAATGTTTCTACAAGTGAAAGTAACAGATCATATCTTGTCAAAAATAAACAAGGAAATGACTTACTTATCTGAATTCATTGTTGTTCTAATCAGCTGTGTCTGAACATGAAAAACATATTCAGCTGTTTAAACCATGAAAGTTGAGTCATGTAGATTGCTTGTTACAATGTTGTTTTTAAAGTTTAATACTAATTATCATGTTTAAAGTTTTTTAACCCAAAATATTGTTTTATTTTTATACTGCCTAAATACTTACATTAACTTTTGAAACAAGAAAAAAAAACTTGTAAATGTGATATGTTACTAGGTTAAGAAAAAATGCCATAACTTTTTTATTTCTTGAGCGATTTCCAAAAATGAGGTACCGTTCGTTTTATAAATAAATTTATATTTTTTTTATATTCTAGTAAATTTTTTATACAGGTAGTAGTTTTTGAGAAATTTTAACCATAAAAGATTTTAACTAGCCGCCATTTTGAATTTTGTTGAGTAAAAATTTTCAATTTTTTTTTAAATTGACAATCTTACTAGATTAGCATATGTTGAAAAGTTTTAACTTTGTACCTTTAATGGTTGTTTAGAAAAAAAATTTAATGTAATAAACACAAACAGACGGACAGACGGAAAATGATGCATTTTAGGACATACATTTATAGGAACTTTTTGGTTCGTTTTGACCTCAGGAACAACCTCCTGAAGTTTGTCGGTGTATTTCAGTTACACCCTGTATAGTTCTACCTTTGTCCAGTAAAATAAGGAGTTTATAAAGGAACAAATAAAATTATCTCTTTTAGTTTGATTATTTAATAGCCTGTGATAAGATATTACATCCATCGCAGAAATCTTGCCTCTTGAAATAATAGTGATTATAAATACATTACAAAAAAGTGTTTGTAAAAGTATACATACAACAGCAATACAACTTTTTTTAAATAGAGCAATTATTTTTTTACTTTGAATTAGACGTATCTAATTTGTTTAAATTTAGATTTATTGCGATTCAATCCATACTCCCAGTGGGGTGTGCTCTTTAATCAGATTATCCTCCCAAAACTTAGACCTAGTTATGCACTGCAGGCAATAATAGAAAAAAATACCTAACATCGAAATTTAATTAATCAAAGTCAGATCACTTCTAGAAGACGTGAAAGATTTTGGTACTTTAAACAAAATATTTAGCATGGCAACTAGCACTATCTGTAAATCATACATAGAACTAACTTTATCACACAAACATCTGAACACAACCATCATAGGGATGTAATGTCTATTCTCTCTTAAAGTTAAAGGTCTATTAGAGGTAAAGGTAATGTAATGTAATTTTAAATGTACTACGTAAAATGATGCATTGTCGTGTATATCAATAAATAAATATTTTGTAGCAGGAAACAAAGCATGAAACAGATATAGTAATATAGTCGAATATCTCTTTGATTTTAGAAAACATGTATATTATATTCAGTATAAAACAAAAATAAGAAATAGGTCTAACCTAATTAAACATAAAATGAAAATTCATTAACAACCACTAAAAGGAAATTTATAACTTGGATGAAAAATGTTGATTCGTCATAGAAAATACCAAACGAAAACCTAATCCCCCTCAGAAACATCGCATACAATTGTGTAAAGTAAGATTTTATAATGATAAAGATGAAAGCTAATGGAGAATTTGGAATAAGCCTTACACAGTAAAAAGAACACTCCCCAAGAAAAATTTGATAATTTAGAACTATATAAGTTTTGGGTTCCTTAAACTAATTTGGTTTATAGTAAAAGATAAATATTGCATTACTAATTACTCAAAGAATATTTAGGGTGTTGGATCTCAAAGCACTTTTAAACTAATTTAGATTTGGAAAATGCAAGTTATATTTTCTTAGTTATTCTTGAAAATTGAGATTATAATAAAGATATTTTTAAGCAATTTTAAACTAATTAGTTTTATAATTCAAAATAAATTTTGTTGTTTGAAAATTTGTAAGAATTAAAAAAAAAACACTGTTTTAAACTTTTAAACTAATTTTGTTTGGTATTAAACTTCAGATCATCTTTTAAAATTTGTTGAGCATGTAAAATAAAATGCATAATCTACATAATTGTTTATAATACAAACTTGGGTAATTTTAAGCTAAAGGGACCAATAAATTTTTTTAACGTAAAGATTTTATATTATGCAGATTTATTATTATTGCATATAAATTTCAAAGGACTAGGTAAAAAGTTTGACTAACCAACAATTTCAAATTATCCAATTTTGACTTTATAACATTTAGATTATTTCTTATACATAAAATCTTGACTGCAGTGACTTAAATCATTTATCTCTGTAAAGGAACAGAGATTAAGCCTTCTGCAGTGTCATTATCATATGGTTAATTTGATAGTGGAATGTCTGTTTCAAGATATGTTAAGTTGTTGTTCAAACCAGTTCAAATTTGAGAAATTAGAGGCCATGTAATAACATACTTGAAATAGAGCAACTACAAAATATAACTAACAGTATAATCAACAACAAATCAAAGGTTTTTGTAAGTTACATATTTTTAGTCATGGTGAGTATTTATTCTACCTCTCTACTATGCCCAGCCCTGTCCTCAGACCGGTGTGGTGTCAGGGGCATGGTGGGGGACAGGACGGGGCCCAATCCGAATACAGTAGAACCCCTCATATCCGGCCACCACGGGACCGAGCCTCTGGCCGGATAACGATTGGGCCGGATAAACCAACCTACAGTACACAACACTTGACGAAACAAAACAATTGTACTGTACTGTACTAACCGCACTGGAAATAATCAACGAACTGTTTACAGGTTAAACCTATTAGCTCAACTGAGGACAACACAGGAAAATGTAAACAAATAGATACACCAAAATAACGCAAGAGTCGTGGGAGACTAGTGCGTGCAACTGCGCGACTGCAAGCCGTGGTAAATAAATTTCTATATTGGTTTGCGGGAAGTGGCCGGATAAACCGAGGTGCGGTAAAACCGAGGCCGGATATGAGGGGTTCTACTGTATCTTTTCCAGGGCCCACCAAATCTGAGTACGGCCCTGACTATGCCACTGCTCCAATGTAATCAAAGAGATGTAAATTCAAATGAGATATATCAAATGGTTTTTAGTTTTTTATATGCAAATTGTAAATACAATATAAAAAAATACTTGCACAAGTTTATAATAATTGGACAAGTGAAAAAAATAGTGAAAGACAATTAAATAATTAGGTTTGAAACTTGAAATCATTATTAATAATAAAACATTAATTTCATTATGAATGAACAATTTTGTTTGTATGATCATTAACAATATCATATGTTTTAACTCAAATATTTTAAGTATTTTATAGTAGCACCTCATTATGGTATGGTAATGCTCCTTTCATATTTATTTGCAACATTTTGTAGTTTTATTTGATACAAAGTGTATCTTTCTACAGTTTTAAATGATACTTTTCTGTACATCAATGTCAAAAATTTCAACTTAAATTAAATGTACTAATCTTTAATTACAGTAATTAAACAATTGCTGTTACATTTTATATTTTTATTGCTATTGCGATTATACTTTTCCATTTCAAAAGAGCTCCAATGAAGTACTGTAAACTGTAAGGACTAAAATAAGATAAAGTAGTACACTACACTACAGCAATAACTGTTGGAAGATTTGGATTGAGCTTATGTTGTTTGCGTCCCTCAGACCCCTCCTTGTTATGATCATTGCCCTGGTTGCAAACCGAAACATAGATTTAGGTTTGGCTGTCTGCCAAAGTGCAAAGGTACAGCAATGCATTGTAGAGGTTGTAAATATAAGGGTGATTTAAGGTGCCAAAGTCCCAACCTCTAAATTTTGAAAGGCAGATACTATTATTTCTCCTGACAGTTTTGTTGCTGTTAATCAACAAGCACAATACTCATTGCTCTTGTGAAACAGACTTTTATTTAAATATGATAAAAAGATGTATATTTCAATAAATGACTGGGATTAATATTTCTGTTCTAATATTTATTACTTAGAATAAATTCTTCTCATAAAACCTAAAAAGAAATAATCGGATGTATAATATTATGTAGTACTCCGGGATGATTTAAATTTTAAGAATTTAGTTGCACGGCTGCTTTGAAACAACTTAAATGCAAGTGACTATATTTAAGATGTTTTAAGGTTGTTGGACCTAATTTGTTGAATTACTTATCAACAAAAAAGTACTACCACACCCCGGGTGTTTTAGTACTGAATTTATGCCTATCACTAAAACAGTCAGTATGGGAGTGTTCCAGAATTTTTAATTATATATAGGCAGTTAAACCCTGCTACAAACACATTTATGAGGTCTTAAAGATCAAGAATGTTTTGTATGAGGCTCCCTGGACACATATGTTTGTAGGAAATTCCAAACCCGGAGTCAATTACCTCCGAAATAATTTTCTAGATACGCCCCTGATACGTTGTTGCGTGGCGCCGCCGCGACTTGACGAGCGCTACTGGCGCTGTACACACCTGCTTCCTGTCGGCAAAGTCCAGAACCTTCCAGGATGAAGGCGTATTATCGATTTGCTGAATCCTGACATAGAAATTTCTAGAACGCGAAACGAGACGCCTTCCCTCCTTGCCCACCCTCCTCCCTCCCTTCGTTCCTTCTGCTGCTCATTCAGCCGTTCACTTAGCTAAATGTGAGCGGACTCCTGTACGTCTGGACCGTCCTATTGTATTGTATTATCACAGTGATCTAAGCATTATAGCAAAGCTCATTGAACTGTAACAATGATTTGTTGTTAACACGTGAAAACAGAACAGTAATATGGAACTGGTTCTGTTAAAAAGTTTATTTTTACAGAACAAATGCATAAACTTGTATAATGCGGGTGTTTCACTCAAGGAGAAAAGATCATACTGCAGACCAACCTTTACATTTGTTAGGGATCGATCCAAAAAGTGTATGATTGATAGGGTTCAACAAAATAAATAATTACGAAATATAATCTAAATTCAAGATCTGATATTTTTATAATTAGGTTGACGACCATATCCCCTTATATTTCAATTTTCAAAGGTTTGATGAACTAATCAATGAAGAGTACAATGCACACAAAGACAACGATACCCACAAATAATTCTGTAACTTCCAATTTCATCTTTCCAACCAACTTATATTCCCTCGACGTAAAGGCTTTAATTTATTTATCCATGGTACGTTTCCCTCGTTAGTCCACAAAAGCCTGTAAACGATGTTTTGAAAAACGACGACATCATAAACTCGTCTTTCGCCAATTTTGTTCCAATCCTGGCTAATTGTCGTACAAACAACGCAACTGGGGATACTCACACATTCAGTGAACCATTAAACGTTCACATGCGAAAAAATGTTTCGGAACTCACGTCATAGACCCAACCGCAATAATGAAACATTTTGTGAAATTTACCATAAGTTTATTTTATTAAAAAAACTGTTATTAGTCAAATTGTTTAACGATCGTCATTTTAATGAGATTTAAATAACACCCATTGTATAACCTTTGTTGTGTTGTATTCAAGTTATAAGTTATTTTACTGTTTGAGACAAAAATATTTTTCTTCCTTTTCTATAGTCAACAAACATATTGTAATTTTGAACTTTGTCAACATCTTACAAACTCGAAACTAAATTCTTTCCCTAACACCCTATTTTTAAATATAGGTAAAGAAAATCTTCCCTACATAGCACATAGCACACGGGAAAACGATAAAAATGCTACTCTTAACGATTCCCGTTATTTAATTTTTAGATGATTTTGTATATTAAATAATTGGCTGTTTAGTACCGAACGTTAAAAAAGTCAAATGGCAGCAATTTTGTTAGGATTATTCATTTTCACGTGATTGTTTTCGTCTTATAACATTAACTATATGGAACTTCTGTTCACACATGATATTTTCCATTGACCTCTCGCGTGC
Source organism: Homalodisca vitripennis (assembly GCF_021130785.1). NCBI lineage: Eukaryota > Metazoa > Arthropoda > Insecta > Hemiptera > Cicadellidae > Homalodisca > Homalodisca vitripennis. The sequence continues at coordinate 43,590,278 of NC_060207.1, read as the reverse complement.
GATTCCCATAAAGTGTGATATTCTAGATAAGTGTTATATCTTTTGAATGATTGTAGGGTTTTAACGTTTTATTTAACGTTTAGAGTCTCATAGTTACAATTAGTGCGTTATTACGTTAATGCGCGTACTCAAAATGTATTCACACTCTGGGTAAATGATTCTCCCATTCCGTCCCTTACTTGCTTAGAGACAAGAATGACAACTTCCATTTAGAATTACGGAAACCTACACAAATGTACTAAACACACAAAGAGTCATAACTCTGAAGTTATCCTTGCCCAGTGAGGACAGGCATTTGCTGAGGCAACACTGTAGTGATGTGCCTGCTGCCGCGCCAGCGCGCAGTCCTACTACTATTGACTAAAAGTGCAGCATTGGTAAAGCAACTCGCTTTGTCAATCTACAGAGAAAGACGTCCTTTGATATTTTATAGAAATACACTTCTGCAAAGTACTACGCTACAAAGAATTTATTTTCCCCTTTGTTTAACCGGTAACATGTAAAACAGCTGTAATATTTTATGAAAACCTCTATTGTTTGATTTCAAAAACAAAGTTTCCATTACTGCACGAAATATAATATTTTGAAAGAGGTAAGTTTTTAAGACATTTCTACTTATTTATACATTAAATATTAATTACGTTCCATACATTGTACATTTGATACATTTGTACGTATATTTGATTGTGAATTGTAACGAGATACTTAGATATCAATGGTAAAGGTCTTTCGCTTGTGTAAGGAACATTTTCATTTAGTAATCCAAGATATGTTACAGAGCGGGATAAATTACCGTTACTCGTATTAATATGGATGTGGCCTTGGGTTTTTCTTGGCAAGTTATACTCCGTACTGTATTAGTAGGATTCATTGTATTGTATATTCACTGTGACAGTAGACTATTTTAAATAGCAAGTACTTCATGTTTTAAAACAGTTACTACATTAAAACATTATTCTACATTGTTAACGACTACTAAGAACAAATTTAACAACGTTTAAAGATAACTAACGAACGTTGCAACTGGTCAGTTGTCTTATCTGATTGCGATAACATAACAAGGTCACCAGACAAGCCGCGCCGGTCCTTGTGTATGAGCGTTCATGTTATATGAGCTTGAAGTTAAGATAATATTTTGAGGGATGTTTTTCTTTTTTCGCCTGAAGTGTGGGGTGCGATCGAGGCCCGCACTGATGGCCAGAGGCACTTCCTTTCGGTACTTTCCCGACCTCACTCACGTTTTTTGTGGGTATATAACCGAATTTGATCGTACTTTATATAAAAATACATTAATTTGTTTTATGTAATAGGTTAGGATCAAAAATAAACTTCCATTATGCGTAATGTTTTCATATAACAAGATATTTACTTTAAAATATTGGCCTGATAAAATAACGACGTAGCAAATATGGAAATATAAATAAAATTCCACTATTTTATTAGTAAACCCCAAGTTATTCAGTAATGAAAACTAAACTATGGTATCTATTCTTATTGATCATAAAAGCATATAAATTTTCAGGCTCTTGAGATTTCGGGCTAAATGTAAGGTTTTGTGCAATTGATAATTTTGGAATAAAAGCCCAATAGAGCCAATAATAGTAGTGAATAAAATCCTTCTACCACTCACCAAGCTGCAAACATGCAGCGTGGAGGGGTACGAGAAGGTAGGAAAATCTGTTTAAAAATATTTTATTTTTCGCCTGCAATTTCGTGAACTCTACCCTGGAAACACAAAGTAATAATTTAATCAATTGTCCACATCTTTACAGAGTTGGGAAAAAATCTTTGGTATTTAAAATTTTGAACTATATATTTTCATTATTTAAATGTAGCCTATTGCAATCGATTTACTTGTGTTATACCGCGCACATTTTATTGTTTCTGCTTTGAAGTAAAATGACTGTTTCACCTTTTTCCTAGTAGAGGAAATACGTCTAAAATATTACAGGTGTGAGTGAGGGTGTGGGACTGAGTATATAATTAAGTGATCTGAGTTATCAGCATTTAATTTCCATTTTTCAGTTTACCTCATGTCTTTTTACATCCACGTATTAGTCGCGATGTCAATAATGATCTTCAGATTATTTATATAGCCATAAGCTAAATTCATATCCTAGTAGTTCGTTGTAATAACAATCATTAAACTAAGAACAAAGACGACGACCAACTCAAATTAAACCATTCAAACGTTCACTTACACAACATGTATAAGTTCAACGATGTAGTTGTATGAACAATATTATGTGAATACCATATTATTTGTGACATACATTTTGTTAACTCATACTAAATCTGTTATTTCAGTTCACTTTTCGATCAACCTCGTGTCTCTACAAATATACAGATAATTTAGTTAACAATATTCAAAAACAAAATAATTCACAATAATTCTATCACCATTTTGGTTTATAAGTTGTTTTCTCAAGGAAGATTACTCATGCACGCACTCGCAAGAGCGTGATCGACCAGCCGATGCGTCACTATGGTAGTGCGGTGATAGCGTGAGCGCTTGTAGGCGCTGTGGCACAAGTGATGTCACTGACAGATTATCTTGTTTTATTTCTTATCTACTCTTTATCTTGCTGAATTTTCAAATTGTTATCTCTTACTTGCCGTAGTTCTTGTAAGTTTCATAACTGTTCCTACATTATGATATTAATGGGTTTCTTCGTCAGACATTTTAAATCCAATAAATATTTATTCTTTTATCTTGTTATACAAAACGTTTGGACGTGGGCGTCCTAAGACAAAACACCCCTGCGAGACCTTATTTTGGCGCAAAGGCAGTCCTTTCGAAGCACACTTCGTTTGTATCACCCCTCCATATAGTAATTCGTTCGTACTGTATATTTAAAAATAAATAAATAAAAAAATATATAATAAAAAATAAATATCCAGTCCGTAACAACCATACCTCCAAACTTCTTAACAGATCACAGAGTATTATACAAGTGTGTGTTAAGAGTGGAAGGTGGGGGAGGGAGAGTTGATAGCGAATATAACTACACAAAAGCGTATCCAAGTATAGGAACTCCACTCTTAAACACAGAACACATCTCGTTTATCTAACTTCATATTAATTAAGTATTACAATGCATAGAAGTAGCAAATGGAATGATCATATTTCCAGTATAATCCTAGAACGGCAACAGGGGTTACCCGTAACCCCACACAGAATAATGTTTTTTTTTTTTTTTTTTTTTTTTTTTTTTTTTTTTTTTTGTGGCAATCTTGCGAATACGATCTTGATATTTTATATATTCTACAAGCAGTCCAGTCTGTGCCCTCACGCGAGATAACAAGTGTGTTTGTCAGTTCAAAGTGACTATAAATAATTGCTTGTGGTGACGTATAACCTCTGTTGCCTTCGGTGTATGTCCAATTGCAGAGTGCTGTGTTTAAAGTTTTATTATAATATGGCAAGTACAATAGACCCAAACTTTAGTGATATAGTTAGAGATATATTAGATGAAGACAGTGTGATAATTGATGAAGATCAAAGTTATATAACTTCTGTGGACTATGATTCTTCAGCTGCTTCTGACTCGAAACCGGATAATCCTGCCTCAAGTACAAGGACATATAGTAAAAGGTAAAAATGGTTATATTTGGTCACTTGTACCACCTCCTACTACTAGAACAGCTAATAGAAATATAATTCGTATACCTTGTGCAAGGAGAACAGATCTAAATATAACAACTGAAGAGGATGCTTTTAAAATATTGCTAGACCAGTCAGCCATAAATATGATTGTCATTCATACAAACACAGATATAGCTAAGCGTAGAGAAAAATTTACCTCTCCTCAAAGGTGTTTATGTGATACTGATTCAACTGAAATTGTATCTTTGATCGGCTTGCTATACACAGCAGGATCACAGAAAGATGGGCACCATAGCACTTCTGAAATGTGGTCTCCTTATGGATCACAGTTTTATAAGTGTGTTATGACTGAAAATCGATTTAGGTTTTTACTGATATGCCTAAGATTCAACAACAAAGACGTGCGAAATACAAAAGACAATTTTGCCCCCATTAGAGAGCTTTGGATGAACTTCATTGATAAATGCAAATTAGTTTATGAGCCCCATGCTTATGTTACTATTGATGAGCAATTGCTGGTATTTCGTGGCCGATGTCCATTTAAGGTTTATATCGCTAAGAAACCAGATAAGTATGGAATTAAAATAGTGACTATGTATGATGCACGCACTTACTATATGATTGATGCAATTCCGTACATTGGTAAAGATACAGGTAAAACTTCAGCTGATTATTATGTAAACAGTCTGACAAAAACAATACATGGTACTGGTCGCAACATAACGTGTGATAACTGGTTTATGTCTGTGCCTCTTGTTGAGCAAATGGCCAAAGATCACAATTCAACACTTGTAGGAACTGTAAGACGCAATAAAAGAGAAATTCCTACCTCATCTTTGGCAGACAAACAAAAGCCTGTCAACACAACACAATTTGGATTTTCTGGTCAAGTCATGCTTACATAATTTACTCATAAAAAGAACAAATGCGTTTTGATTCTGTCAACTATGCATAACCAACCTGATGTAAATAAAGGGTCCCAAAAGCCTGAAGTCATAGAGTTTTACAACTCAACTAAAGGAGGAGTAGATACATTTGATAAAATGGTAAACGCATACAGTGTATCAAGAGGTACTAGACGATGGCCCCTTCGCATGTTCTATGGTATGTTGGACCAAGCAGGCGTTAATGCAATGGTTCTGTTCAAAAAAACTGTACCATTAGAGAATATGAAGCGAAGGCAATTTCTAAAGGAGCTGGGACTGCAGTTGGCAAGACCTCACATGGAAAGAAGACTGGAAACAAATCTTCCAAAGGAGCTGAAGGCTACCATCAAGGCAATTCTACACATAGAGGATCCTCAGCTACCCCTCAACCCACCGGTAAAGCTAGCTACACAAGCTAGATGTCACTTGTGTCCACTTTGTAAGGACAAAAAAGTGGAAACTGTGTGTTCTAAATGCAGGAAACCAACTTGTGGTGACCATCGTAAAGAAGTCTGTGATGTATGTTTTTAAGACAAAAGGTAAATTTATTACAAATCAATATATTGCCTTGACCACAATAATAGAAGTTATAATTTTATATTCCATTTGTATTATATTTTTTTTAGTCAAAACATTAATTTATATTAGTGTGGTCTATAAACACTCGTAATGTTCTTTTTTATTATTCGTGATTTTAACTATATTATATGAACATAATTAAACATAAAACAGTATATTAACTACTCAAAAATCGGCGATTAAACTGCCCTAATTAAAACTCTGACTATCGCGGTATAGCCTACACATGCGGTGTGTCCCCGGTCTCTTGTAACATTAATAATAGAAACTTACACAGGCGCACTTTGCTATATCTGTGGGGTCGGCGATTAAACTGCCCTAATTAAAACTCTGACTATCGCGGTATACACCTGCGGTGTGTCCCCGGTCTATTGTAACATCAATAATAGGAACTTACACTGGCGCACTTTGCTATATCGGTGGGATCGGCGATTAAACTGCCCTAATTTAAATGTTTACTCTCGCATCGGCACGAATGCTATAAACCCACTCCATGTATGTTATGCGGCAATAGTGACAACAAAGGGGACAACTGTCTGCATGTCACGTTGAATGGGGGTCAATATTGAGGTATCAACATAAACTATAATACGCTTTAAAAGTATACTGATAAAACACCACAGTTAATATACGTCTCTGCCGGCATTGTCCTGGTAACTATATTAAAACTTTCCGCATTATTTATGAAATTACAAAGATCAACATGCAACCCCAATGCTCACACGTTCTTGAGACGAAACGGGCTACCAAAATAGTTTTCCATCATGACAGTTTTCCAACTTATGAGTCGCTGTTTGTGACATATCCCAGCCTAAACTACTGCTGGTTTATTGACGTATTGGCATATCGTCTGAGGACTGAAAATGTTTTAAAATCCTCCGCAAATACTAAATCTAAGTTTGTTTCCAGAATATAAAGTTCCTCATGATGACAAGATGCCTGAAAGTGCAACGGTAATTTTCTCTAGAACATTATTTCTAACGGCTACATTCGAATTCGAATTGACACTTCCAATTGGATTAGTGTTTGGATTTGTGTTACTGTTTTCTTGTTTCACTGAACGATGGCAAATGTCCGGAAAAATCCTGTTTCCTTCACAATCCTTCCATTGTCAAAAATAACCTTTAAACAAAGAATGGATTAGTTGTACTACTGGATAGCTTACTGCAATACTAGGGGCTGAAAATAGACTGCAGCAACTCTTTCTCATATCAAGTCTAGTCAATATGCTGCGCGGCGCGACTCCAAAGCTGAACTGTTAGCGCATGTACGTTTTAAATGTTACCATCTCGCTGAAAAAAGAACCATGTTTTTTTAATAAAAACGTATTTTCGTGTAGTTTTAATTTTTGTTTTTTAATTCGTTGTACACCAAAAGTGGCCCGTTTTGTGAAATGGCCGTCTAATGCTATGGCTGAGATTGTTACATACCTTACAGTTTAGTAATATAAGAACTAAGACATATAAAACCGAAACAATTTTGTTTAATTCCATCATAGTTATCATTTAGTCTCTGTTTGACATGCTTTGTAGAACTAAAGAATTTGAGAATCCTAGTACATAATTAAATGACATAAACGATGGCCGATGATTTTCAGCCATCTATATACTACTATCGATGTGGCCAGCATACACTCGTATTGTAGTAAAAATATTACTAATACGATTCAGTGGATGATTTTCAGATTCAAATGTTGTGCAAGTACTTCCTGTGTGCATTCCGAAAAGAATCACAAGAATAATAAAGATATTCATTAGAAATGTGGTATTACATATGTATTACTTATTAACATATACAACAGAAGTCACGTGCAGCTGAGTGGTATAGCATTTCACACCACGGGTTCGAATCTCTGCATGAGCTCGGCAATTTTACATGTTAACAAATAATCATCTGAGCCAAGACAATATTCTGATAAACGATTCCTGAGTAAACATTCAGATCACCCACAAAAAATGTACACTTTTGCGCTATTCGATATGAGAAAGGAGTGGAGAGTGTGCCGTAAATAATATTTTGCCCAGGGTGCCACATTCTGTAGCTACGCCTATGTCTGGTTACTGTGCACCGACCAATGATTACATGGTTTTATACTATGTAATCATTGGCACCGACAAACGCTGACAAGACAGCGGCGTACTTGGAAATGTGCGCTTCAGCGAACGACACGTCATTTTTCAGATATTCGTATACGAGTAGTTCAAACGACATCGTGTGGTTTTTCAGCAACAGGTCTAGGATTCCTAGGGAGATTCTACTCTACCTATTACACTGCACTTGTGTGAACTAATGTATCTATCATCGCTATTATAACCGTACTTCCTGGCGGATACTGAAAAACATGTAATTAACAAAACGTTCAAGATTTCAATATCAAGGTTAAGATCGTTGTTTGGGGCTATTAGACCAGAATGGGGAAATTTATACACAATAATCTTGGACTTTCGAGAGAACCGTGGAGTGGAAATCGTTAACCGTATAAACATCTAAGGAGCCGTATAAATCCTTACATGCTATAAAAATTCGAATAGACAGTTATTATATAAAATATATATTGATACAGGATAATTAATAAACGCCACTAAGGAGGACCAGGGCCAAAATAAATTTTTAGCATAACCGTATAGAAGCAAATCTGGATGAAAATTTTATGCAATAAATATTAAGAGGATGTGAAGCCAGAGCGACACAGCCCTAGTGCAAAACAATCTTGGACAACCTAGTAATCCATAGATTGTTACCAAATTGGTTAGAACATCCTATAATGTCGACCGGAGTGTTTTTCAGTGCTCTTTAAGCCAATAAAGTGAAGCCCTTCCCCACTAAAAATAATTACAGCACAATAATACTGCACAACTATTGTGATGGATAGAAAAATGATATATAGATCGTCAATAATAAATGGTGGTCTATGAGTACATATGGAGTCAAGAAGAACCAAAACGGTCTCTTCTTTGTAATCTTGTAAATTCTAGATATGCATGGATCTTGACCAAAACAAAAATGAATATGGAGTATTGGTAATAGACGATCTTGTATTGAAACGATTATATAAATGATCCAGTTAACTCTTCAGATAATATGTTGGAATATCCAGTAATCTTTTCTTTTTATGAAGCACGTCATTTAGACCAACGTGTTGAAAGCTATATGCTGTATTCGTAGCAATACTGTTGGCTCTGATAGTATTTCCATCCGACCCATAAAAACTATTCTGTGCAGTAATCCCTACTACCACCCCTCCCCCCTCCCCCATACTATCTTCTATCCTCAATATGACATTAATAAATAGCATTTCTCCATCAAAATGGAGGTCTGACTTTATCCATACCCATAGCAAGGTATTAACTCCGGCAACTAACCAGTAATTCTGGCCAATTACCAACTTGTTTTCTCAATCTAAAAACCATGAAAGAATCATGCACTATCAAATTACTGAAATTCTTAATACAAATAACGTGTTTGCTTACATTAATCTTGGGTTTCGTGCTGGCCCTAACACCATAACATCATTAAAACAAATTAATAATAATATAAAACTTGGAATGGATCATAGGCATTCTACCTTATTTGATTTTTCTAACGTGTTTGGCTGTGTACATCACATACTTCTTTTGGAGATATTGAGGGCAATGGGGTATTCAAAAGAGGTCGGCAGGTGGCTGCAATCATATCTGTCATATCTGTGGCAGTGTGTTGTGTTCGACGGTATGACTTCTGAGTAGCCTAAGTAACTTCGTGTGGAGTACTAAAGGGTTCTATTGTTGGACCTCTGCTGTTTGTATTATTTTTATAGACATTATTTATGCCCTTGTGCATTGCAAATACCACATGTGCGCAGACGATTTACAGTTGAATGATCATTTGATTGATCATCAGTTGATTGTGTGTTATGTCGTTGAAAATATAAGCGTTGATCAATTAAATTTTAACTTCAACACTGCTGACGCTGTATTATTAAAAATTAAACTTTTAAAAATTATTCTTTAAATTGTGCTGTTTTGTACAGAATCCAGAGTTTTCCAGAAAATCAATTTTTAAGTGAGTTAAGCACGTTTTTGTCTAATTTAAGCAACAATGCAATATTATTGGGTGACATAAATATAAAATACTTTAGTGATAACAGCACTAGTCAAACCTATTTAAACCTTCTAAAACTGTTACGGTTTTGTTTCAACTGGCAAATAAACCAACACGAGTTACAGATGTCTCTAAGACGTGCATTGACCACATGTTTATAAGAGATAGATATTTAAGTAACTTTGAATGTGGTGTCATTGAATGTAGGTTTAACTGACCATAGCTTCCTGACTTTAAAAATTAAACAGTTCTTACAGAACATTGATTCTGTTAGCATAGACCTACAAACAATAGTTCATAGTATACCAGATTATAAACAGATTACAGAAAGATTACAGAATGTTGACTGGAGTAGTTGTTATGAAGCAAAGGATGTTAACGTAGGTTTTAATATTTTTCATAATATTTTGTCTAGAATTGTAAATAACTGTCAAAAAAGTGTAAATATAAACAGTAAAATTAAAAAAGAACTTCTATCAGCCCCTGGATAAATGCCAGACTTTTAAAACAAAATAAATAGGAAGAAAAAATTGTACAAAGTGTACAAAAAAAGACCGTATGATATTGCTTTTAGACAGTATTACAATAACTTTTGTAAAAAATTATCAAACGAAATAAATAATACAAAAAACAATTATTATTCCAAGAAAATTGAAGAGTGTAAAGGTGATACGTCACTTCAGTGGAAGATAATAAATCAAATTAGTGGCGCAAAAAATAAAAAGGGTGTTGAAAAGATTGAATTAGATAACGGGGAAACTATTTCGGACCCTGCCGCCGTGGCGCAAGAGATAAGCAAATACTTTCATAACATTCACTCAAACTCGGATAATGAGATAGGCCAATTACAGTTGGCGAGTAGAGTAAATTCCTTTTTTGTGTCACCAAACCACGGCGCACGAAGTAGCCTCAATAATAAATAGCTTAAAAAATAAGAAATCCTCGGGTTTTGACAATATCACCGTTTTATTGATAAAACAAATAGTTCAATATGTCTCACCTGTTTTATCACACATTATAAACTTAAGTCTCGCAAACGGAATTTTTCCTGAAAGTTTAAAAAACTAAGCATAGTCGTCCCCATTTTTAAAAATAATTCAAGCAAAAAAAATTGATAACCTCCGCCCAATTAGTCTTTTGTCAGTTTTTTTCAAAAATATTTGAGAAGATTATGAAAGTGCGATTAGTTCAGTATCTTAATAGTATAAATTTTTTTAGCACTAAGCAATATGGTTTCACAAAGGGAAAGTCTACTGAAAGACGCTCTTATCAATGTAACAAATTTTATTTACAATAGTTTTTAACGAAGGTGAAAAGATTACGGGATTATTCATAGATTTTAAAAAATCGTTTGATTTAGTAAATCACAAAATACTTTTATGCAAATTAGAATCAATAGGAGTAAGGGGAAGTGCTCTAAAATGGTTTGAAACATTTCTAACTGGAAGGAAGCAGCGTGTAAAAATACAAAACTCTTTAAGTAGCCCTACTGTTGTCAGAGCTGGAGTGCCCCAAGGTTTCCGTGTTGTCTGCTACTCTTTTTTTAATATTTATAAACGATTTACTAGAATCAAATTTCTGTGGAATTCCAAGCGCTTTTGCCGATGACATAGCTATTTTTTATTCTAAAAAAAATATTCAGGATATATTCGTTAACATCTCAAATGATTTGCAACTTTTGAGGCTTTGGTGTTATAATAATAAAATGGAATTAAATGTAAAAAAGACAAAATATGTAAATTTTCATTTTAATGGATTCAGTTTCTTGTCAAATTTAAAGTACCACAAATTAGACTGCGTTTGACATGAATTGTGACTGCTTGGTCATAAAATAAAGAATTTAGTTTCAAATATCTTGGAGTTATTTTAGATGAAAGACTTACATGGGAAAAACATGTACATTCGATACTTACACAACTGAAACCAGCTTTGAGAAAATTTCTATTTTTTTTGAAAAACTTTTGTAATGAAGTTTTAATTGAGAACTCTTTATTTTGCGTTAATACATTCAAAATTACAGTACGGGATTCAATGCTGGGGAGGAACTTTTAAGTATAAAATTGAAAAAAATACGTGTTTCTTCAAAACTATTTTAATAAGAATAATTCTTAGAAAACAAAAGAGAGAAAGTTCTTTTCCATATATACCATCATTAAAAATTTTACCAGTACAGCACCTGTTTGTTTACAAGTTTCTACGCTTGTTTTACATTAAAAGTGGTGACACAGGAACAAACCAACTTTTTTACAGTACAAGAAGTTGCAGTAATAATGTTTTTAGAGTGCCTAGAGTTAGAAAATCACTATTCAGACAATCTTTTATTTATGTAGGCCCAAAATATTTCAATAAAAAACTACCAATTAATATAAAAGTATGTTCAAAATATTAGAGCTTTTTCTCGGGAGGTGAAATACTGGCTGTTTGGTTACGATGACTTAAGTTTTCTAAACAATGTGATTATGTAAGATAAATATAGGCTACGTTTTTGTTAAAAGGAAAAAATGGAAGATTCGGCAGTTATATGATTACTTTAAATTTTGTTTTTGTTTTCTAATATTAATAATGTTTTAGTTGTAGAATGTATAGAATAAGTAATTTTAAGTTCTCAATTATGTATGCAATCTTCACACAGTTTGGTGTAGCATAGTGTATATAGTGTATAGTGAGCACAGACGGCACAGAGCGTGGTGCTGCTCTTATCAAAGGACAGTTACTTTGCTGGACTGAACAATATTCATGTTTTTGTTTTGTGTAGCGCTGCCACGCTACTTGAAACTGTGTGCAGTGTAATTCCTGTCTACAACTCTGTAAAATACCTGTATTTATTCTGGAATAAATCATTATTATCATTATTATCATATCATTATTATCATCATTGTAATGTCCGTGACATAAATGCGTGCCAATAATACAAAGTTGACATAATTAACACAAAGTCAAAAGCATCTGACTTATATAAGTCCTGCTTTTACGAGGACTGAGGTGATAACTGCAGTCTTGTGAGGCATTCACAAGATATGAGACTGTATATATATGTTATTCAGTATATCCATTGAAAAAAAAATCCAGAAATATTTATCACTGTACATAAAACTTTTTTGGCGATATCTTTTGTGATACCCCATTAGAACTATTGCACCACTATGATCAATGACATTACGGTAGTACTTGGCAAACATTTCCATAACTCTCAGAATTACTCTTTTTAGTTATGCTTACGAATTAAGATTTGAGGAGTATATCTGGCCTTATAAAAGATTTTAAATTTATTTATTATGAAAATTTAAAAATTACCCTCTCTCATATATCTTGCGAATGCCTCACAAGACTACAGTTTTGACAAATCTTTTATAGTTTCTGTGTGCCGCTTGTGAACTCATATCCAGCGAAAGTCGTATACGGTTAGAGGCTGGACAATAGACGTATTTATATTGGCGAATGACAGATTGGGGTACTCTAAGTACCTTGGGCTGCGTCATTGTTGGATATTTGTATTTGTAAATGATTAAGTATGATATTTTCTTTTTTCAGAGATAAGTCCGTTTATTTAAATAATTTATTGTAAAAAGTTGTAGAGCTAATTATGCTCGTTGTATGACATAGATTTTAACCAAAGATGGAATCTCCCTGCCTATCACATCAGACCGAACCTATAGGGCTCAACTCGGCACATAAATTATTTTGTAATTATTATATATTTTATGAATCTATATAACTAACGTAAATGGTGTGAATGTTTTATGGAATAAGGTTAAACCAAGATCAGATATTGAGACCTTTTTGAAACAAAGATACAATTCTTATAAATGCAAGTTTTTAAATCGAAATTAGCATTCTATAAATATTTTAGGCTATAGGACAAATGTGCAAGAAAAGATGATTTTAATCATATTCTAGGGAATATGATTGCAGAACCCCTTTTTATAAAAGTATACTTCTCGGGAGTAGTGGAGTGTAGAACAAGAGTCCAGAACATATACCTGAGTGTAGCTGGTAGAGCGCTAGCCGAAATGTCAAAAGCGGTCCAAGTCCCAGAGATTATTATGCCTGCCGAGAGCGCAACGAGCAAGGGAAGGGAAGAGACAATTGGCGAGAAAGTGTACCTGACTTTCTTCCTATAAACCACCCTCTCTAGCCCGTCTCCCTGTCCATTCAGACCCGGTTTCTACGTTATCGTTTCGTATAAACTTCTATTTGATGCAGACAAGCAGTCTGGATGTTGATCCCTATTTGTTAGCAGCTTGTCTGCATCAAGTAGAATAGCTTACTAGTGGCTGTGCACCCAATCCTATAGGGGATTATTGTTACTGAATGGTCTGTGAGATGTCAATTTTAGTAAATGTTTTCTCTGAAATTACTTAATTTATTTGCTAAAACAAGAGTGCAATAACAATTAGTAAATATCAGTATATTACATAGAAAATATAATATAATAATAAAGAAATAAATACGTGTATCTTAAGGACCTTGGTTTCATTTAGTACGGTTAGGGTGACTATTTGGAGAACACCAGTTTTCTAATTATTGCGAAGTACATTGTTGTATGGAATGTTTCGTGATGGTTTATGCGATACTAGTTAGATAATTCAAAATATGACGCTGTATTAGATTATAGTAATATTTCAAAATTTAATGAGAAGTGCAATGAGTTTAGTCGCAAAAACTATGCTATTTTCCGAGTACGAGTATAATGTTTCAAGAAGTACCTCTACATATAGTTCTTTAGAAACTTGCGCAAAATGTTGAGCTTCTGTTTAGACTAACAACGTGCAGTTAAAAGTCTACATCTAATGCTAAAGTAGGAGGTAAAATTTCTTGAAATAGATAAGCACATTA